>NC_044033.1:261441349-261747747 GCF_901765095.1 Microcaecilia unicolor | reverse complement strand
CTATTTAACCGGCCAGAAATGGCTCCTAGCTGGTTAAATAACATTTAGCAAGCTAACCGCTAATATTTAGCAGGAGATAGCTGGTTATCTGTGAATATTCAAGTGCTAGCCGGCTAAGTTAAACGGCCAAACTGGACTGCCTAAATAGCAGTCCTATCTTTGGCCACTATAAACTTAACCAGCCAATGTTGAATATTCACTTAGCCGGTTACGTTTTGAATTGATTTACTTTTTTCTGACCACTGACAGGTCATTTATGACCTATAAACTGCATAGCTATAAGGCTTATACTTTTGCTAAGGGCTGAATCTTTCTGAAAGCCCTGACTTCAGCATTCTGTGTAATACAGCAGCAATCTTGCTGAGAGCTGTGAAAAGCTGTGTATCCGAGGTCACGCTGACTCTTAAGAGCATTATTCCACCATCCCTGACAGAGTCGATGCCACTGAGACTACTCCACAAGTTTGGAAGATGGAGAAGTGTTGAGGATCTAGATAACACTTTGATAAGCCCTGGGTACTAGAAAATTCCTATAACAAAATGGCGTCTATAATCCTCTGTAAAAGAAAACTTGAACCTATTTTAAGATGCTAAATTTCATCAACATTGAGATAGTAGGTGCCATCTTATGTAAACAATAGAGTGACACAGAAATTAGCTGATGTAACACATTTAAGACATGATTTTGCTGAAATTGCAAGTTGGGAAGGGGATTGATGCTCAGTCCAGTGTATATAAAGCCACTGTGGTACTGTATTAGTCTGGAGGGTCAGATGAACAACAGAGCGTAACCTTTGTAGCTATCTATAATTACCTAATTGTCTAGTTGCTTCATTGTCTAGTTGCTTCATTGTCTAATTATTTTACTCTAATTACTTTGCCTAACTGCTGTATTGCCATATTGCTTTATCATCATCCAAAGATTGCTAAGTAATAAAGACTTTTCCTCCTCTAAGAAACCTGGCCTTTGTCTTCTCTGTCACCCCAGATCCTGGGGGTGGCTTATACACTGTGACTCGGGGTGGGCGTAAGGATGTAGAAACCCTACTGCCTCACCTGTCCAAACTATTATCTCTCTTATAGCAAGTGGAAGGATCAGATGGAAAAATATTGTGGCCTTCTCTGGGGACCGTGTCATAGCCTAATTACAGACTCCACTATAAACAGTTTGAACAAAGCCAATTAAAAATGTATATTCTATGCCAGTCACCGGAAATGGTTCAGCACTGAATATCTTGGGTCAGCGTTGATTGCAACACTTATGCAGGCTGCTTCCTGCGGTCTGACTATTGGGCTCGATATGTCTTTCTATTGGTTTTTCCACATGCTAAGCTTCATCCCATTCTGTTAAACATTTGGAAAGTTATTTTGCCCCCAGACAGATAAATAGCCATTCTCGACCTCTTTTGTATAATTCTTTCCAACCTTCAATAGGTTGGAAAGAACAAAAAGAGATTTTAAGAGTACATGAAATAGAATGTAACCACACATATAATAACCATTATGTCAGAAGAAGTCAAGATTTATTGGCTGCCCCCTCCCTTCCTCCCCAGAAAATATTAACTTCAATCAGGTTTAAGTCTGTCAACATTTGGCTCTCAAGGTAATAAATCTTAATGCTCAGTGCAACAAAAGTCAATATCTGCTCGTTATTTATACACCACTGTAAATGAAAAGTTTACAATCAAAGCTTTAACTCATGATTAAATGACTTGCTTAAGGCTACACAGTGAACAATGGAGGTCATTCTGTATCTAGCGTTACAGTCTTCAGCTAGACCTGGTGATTCTAATATACAGACCACTCAAACACAGAAATCTGAGCCAAGGGATTTAGTACTCTTAAGCCAACACCCAATACTGCAACCTATTAATGTACACTCCGGCCAATATCCTGAACTGTTAAATAACACTTAGCCAACTGAGAACTAATATTCAGTGTGGGACAGCCAGTTATCTCTGGCAAAAATTAGCATTTAGAGGGAGAATCTATATATGGCGCTTAAGAAATTGGCACAGAAATCAGTGCTAAGGGTATTCTATAACTGGCATCTAGATTTAGGTGACGATTATAGAATAGGCATAGTATTTCAGCCCCTAAATCTACGTGCATCCATTTACACCAACAAAAACATGGCATAGATCCAGGTGCGTAGATTTAGGCGCACTGGGCCATATTATATAAATAGGTGTGTAAATTTCATAATGCCCATGAAATGCCCATTTCCCCACCCATAACCACGCCCCTTTTTGCCTATGCGTGTTAGAAGTTCGGTGCACATTGTTACAGAATGCGATTAGCAAGTTGTGTGCCTAATTCTAATCAGTGTCAATTAGTGCTCATTATTGCTCGTTAAGGGTCATATTATATAAATAGGTGTGTAAATTTCATAATGCCCATGAAATGCCCATTTCCCCACCCATAACCATGCCCCTTTTTGCCTGTGCGCGTTAGAAGTTCGGTGCACATTGTTACAGAATGCGATTAGCAAGTTGTATGCCTAATTCTAATCAGTGTCAATTAGTGCTCATTATTGCTCGTTAAGTGCTGGTAGCAGCGCTCATTATCTATTTATTTGTAGCATTTGTATCCCACATTTTCCCACCTATTTGCAGGCTCAATGTGGTTTACGTTGTTCCGTAATGGAGATCACCAATTCTGGAAAGAGAAATACACAGTTATAATGGAGGTGACAGAGTGGATTAGGTAATCAGGTACAGAGTGTTCATTTTCATAATAAGAAATAAAAGGTATTGGGTTAAAATACAATCGTGATAGATTAGCTTAAACAATCAGGAATAGAGAGTTCCGTTTTGTATAGTTGTGGTATGAATTTTGTTTACTGGTATTTAGGATGGATCTTTGTAGTATGCCTTATTAAATAGGTTGGTTTTTAGTAATTTTTGGGAATTATTTATGTCGTGTGTTGTTTTTATGGATTTTGGTAGTTCATTCCATATTTGCGTGCTTATGTAGGAGAAACTGGATGTTAATTCATATTTTAGTCCTTTGCAGCTGGAGTAGTGGAGATTCAGGAATGTATGTGATGATCTAGTAGAATTCCTGGTTGGTAGATCTATGAGGCTTGATATGTACATCGGACCTTCACCGTGTATGATCTTATGAACAAGAGTGCAGACCCCGAACGCAATGCGTTCTCTAAGTGGAAGCCAATGTAGTTTTTCTCTTAGGGGTTTGGCATTTTCATATATTGTTTTTCCAAATATGACTCTGATTGCTGTGTTTTGTGCAGTTTGGAGTTTCTTAATGATTTGTTCTTTGCATCCATCATAAATTGCATTGCAGTAGTCTAGTTGGCTTAGTACCATTGATTGTACCAGTCTGCAGAATGTTTCCCTTGGGAAGAAAGGTTTTATTCTTTTGAGTTTCCACATTGAGTGAAACATTTTCCTTGTTGTGTTTTTTGCATGGCTAGTGTAAGATTTCGGTCAATTATGACTCCTAGAATTTTCAGACCGTCTGAAACAGGAAGGGTAAAATTTGGGGTACTTATAGTAGTGGGTTTGTTCGTGTTCTGTCGTAATGAGAGGATGAGACATTGTGTTTTAGTTGGAATGCATCCGCCCATGAGTTCATGATTTGTAAGCTGTGTTTGATTTCTTTTGTGATTTCTGTTAGATCATGTTTAAATGGGCTATAGATCATGACACCATCTGAGTATACAAAAGGATTGAGGCCTTGGTTGGATAACGTTTTGGCTAGAGGTGTAATCATTAGCTTGAAAAGGGTCGGTGAGAGTGGTGATCCTTGGGGTACTCCGCATTCTGGTTTCCATGGGAAAATTAGGTTCTTAACTTGGTAATTTTCTTTCCTTTAGTCATAGCAGATGAATCCATTACGTATGGGTTGTGTCCATCAACCAGCAGGGGGAGATAGAGAGCACTGAAGCAAGTAAGCTTCTTTCAGGTCCAGAGACATGAGAAACTCTCCTGGCTGTACCGCCGCTATGATGGAGCACAGGGTTTCCATGTGAAAATGCCACATGTTCAGAGACTTGTTGACTTCTTTTAAGTCTAGGATAGGCCGAAAAAGACCCTCCTTTTTGCGGCACCACAAAGTAAATGGAGTAATGGCCAGAGCCGCATTCGGTGGGAGGCACAGGGGAAACCGCCCCTATGTGAATCAAGCCTTGCAAGGTCTCCTCTACCACCGCCCGTTTGGCAGCAGAACCGCATCGAGACTCCACAAACATGTCTCTTATCGGGGGCATTGAATTCTATTCTGTAGCCTTCTCTGATCAGGTCCAAGACCCACTGATCTGAGGTAACCTTGGCCCACTCCTCGAGAAAGAGGGAACGTCATCCTCCTTATCAAAGGAATCGAGGAGGGGGCTGGCGCACCATCATTGAGAGGGTCGCCCTTGAACTCCAGGTCTTGAGCCTGCTGCTGCGGAACTTTTGTACGAGCAAAAGGAGTTCCTCTGCTGAAAACGGTCACGCGAAGTGAACCCAGCAGAACGCCCCGGGCGGTACCTTCTAGCTTCACGGAAGCGAGGTCTGTAAGAGGAGGGAACCGCCTGACCCTTGGAAGAAGGCTGCGGCCTATCCTCGGGTAAGCACTGGGGTTTGGCATCCCCCAGGCCTTTTACAATTTTCTCCAACTCCTCACCAAACAGGAGAAGGCCTTGAAAGGGCATCTTCACCAACCTTTGCTTAGAGGCCATGTCAGCTACCTAATGCCGTAGCCACAGAAGACGGCGAGCCACCACCGCTACAGCCATCTGTTTAGCCGAAACTCTGACCAGATCATAAAGGGCGTCAGCCAAAAAAGACAAGGCCGACTCCATCTGCGGTGCCACCTCCGCAAGGGGCTCTGCTCCATTTCCGGGCTGTTCCACTGCCTGTTGTACCCAAGCGAGGCAGGCTCGGGCAGCGTAGCAGCTGCATGCAGACGCCCGTAAGGATAGGCCTGAAATTTCAAAGGACTGTTTCATAGCTGCCTCCAGGCGTCGGTCCTGCATGTCCTTCAGGGCAACTCCTCCTTCCACCGGGAGGGTAGTTCTCTTTGTCACAGCCGTGACTATGGCATCCACTTTAGGCACTGCTAGGCGCGCCAAAAGCTCTTCACTTAGAGGGTATAATTTCCCCATAGCCCTGGCGATTTTCAAAGGCCCCTCGGGGTCAGCCCATTGAGCCGTGATAAGCTCTTGGATGGAGTCATGCAAAGGAAAGGCTCGAGCAGGCTTCTTAGTACTTGCCATCCTCTGATTACCGGAGGAGGTCTCAGTACTCCCAGGGTCTTCTATAGAGAGGACCTGCAAGGCATCAGTAATAAGCGCTGGCAGCTCACCGCGGAAGGATCATCTGGATCCGGTGGCAATCCTGCACCTTCTTCTGGCTCTCCAGACCACGAAGGCCTGCCAGACCCCTCAGAGTCCTCACATCCCGACCACGGGGTGGGGTGGAGAGGGAGGGGGTGCATCACTCTCTGAAGGGGAATCCACCCTTCTGCACTTGTCTTGCGGCCATCTGTCAGGGGAAAACGCGCCTCACCAGGGCTGTGCCGATGTGGTAAGCGGGGTAAGCGCCGCAGGGGGGCGCCCACCTCTGGAGGGCACCGCCGCGGTGTTTACCCTCACCCCGCACCGCCGAAGACTTTAAATCTTTTACCTCAGTCGCAGCAGCGTCAGTGAAAGCGCTGCCGTCTCCCTTCCCTTGCACTCATTGGTTCCCTCAGTGTCCCGCCTTCTTCTGACATCAGAAGAAGGCGGACACTGAGGGAACCAAGAGCGCGAAGGGAAGGGAGACATCGGCAGCGCTCCGCTTTCACTGACGCTGCTGCGAACGAAAGTAAAAGATTTAAAGGCCCCAGGGCGCGGAGGAAAGAGCAGAGAGGCATGGATGGGAGAGCAGAGACAGGCATGGATGGGAGGGCAGAGAGGCATGGATGGGAGGGCAGCAGCAGGGCCCAGGGAGAGGACAAATTGCTGGAAGGGGAGGGGAGAGAGGAGGATTGCTAGCTATGGATGCAGCAGGGAAAGGCAGAGAGGGACAAGGATGGACATGGGGGCTCAGGGAGAGGACAATTTACTGGAAATGGAGGGGAGGGGAGAGAGGAGGATTGCTGGCTAGGGATGGAGGAGGGAAGGGCAGAGAGGGACAAGGATGGACATGGGGGCCCAGGGAGAGGACAAATTGCTGAAAATGGAGGGGAGGGGAGGAGGATTGCTGGCTATGGATGGAGGAGGGAAGGGCAGAGAGGGACAAGGATGGACATGGGGGCCCACGGAGAGGACAATTTGCTGGAAATGGAGGGGAGGGGAGAGAGGAGGATTGCTGGCTATGGATGGAGGAGGGATGGGCAGAGAGGGACAAGGATGGACGTGGATGGGAGGACAGGACCCAGGGAGAGAGAAGAAATTGCTGGAAATGGATATAGAGCAAGAAATGAAGAAGAAAGGAGGAAAGTAAAGAAATAAATGGAAAGGAAGCCCTGGAAATGGAGTTAAGAGGACAGATAGCAGCAGACTCAGATACTGGGCCAGCATGATCGGAAAAAGAAAGTCACCAGACAACAAAGGTAGAAAAAAATCATTTTATTTTCATTTTAGCGTTTGGAATATGTCCACTTTGAGAATTTACATCTGCTATCTTATTTTGCAATGTATAGCAATTTGTTTCTAAGAATATTGCTGACAATTCCTGTCAGTGTGGCAAGTGGTGAGCGATCATTTTCACCGGGGGGGGGGGGGGGGGGGCGTGATCATTTTCACCAGGGGGGGGCGCCAACTGATAGTCTGCAGGGGGCGCCAGAGACCCTAGGCACGGCCCTGCGCCTAACGGTAATCCAAGGCCAGACTCCACTGGAGGGGATACAGAAAGCAGGGCCGCAAGGGACCGCTGCGGAAGAGCTCTTTTTAACATGTATGCAATTATGCAGCAATAAAACAAATTCAGGGGAAAATGGCTCACCCTGGTCTCCTGGTTCCAATCCGGGGGAAACAGCTCTTTTATTAGCCTCCCCACGAGGCGCCTCTCCAGGCTCAAATCCCTCCGCCTCAGCGGGGGTCGCGCCATGCTGTTCCAAAATGGCGCCCACTGCCAACTCCACGGAGCAGGAAGGAACATCGCTCGCCATGCTCGGGCCGGCTCTACCATCTGAAAAGCTCGCCTTACAGAGCCCCGCTGCAGATTTGCGCTTGCCACAAATGGAACAGCGCTTTACTTTCTCAGCAGCCATCGCAGAAAGTGGCGGAATTCAAAATGGCGGACTCCCGCCAAAATAGTCCCGAAACCGGGCTCTCCCCGGAGGAGCTAGAAAATGCTCTTACCTCATCAGACCGAGTCTCCGAGCTCCGGTCACGCTGCACAATCAGAAGAAAATCTCTTTTCTGGGATCACAGCGCCAAAGCGCGACACAACTTTTTTTTTTTTTTTTTTTTAACGCTGTGAGGAAAGTTTGAGGCAATAGCGAAAGAGGCAAATTTCCAACTCCGGAGGATCAGTAACGTGGGAAAGGCAGGGAAAGGGCGAACCTATGTGCCTGCATCCACAGTGTGGGCAAAGACAGGGAAAGGGCTAACCCCTATTTGCCTTTAAAGTGGGCACCATCAGCCATAACACCCCTGCTACAACTGGCAAAAGCACAGGAGCCACCCCAGGCAGATTTTCTGAAGGAGCTTGAACTCCTTGCTGGGGAGATAGAGAATACTGAAGAGGCAGATGGAGCTAGTTGGCCATGAGACACTATGGTTTTTCAGTGCACTCTATCTCCCCCTGCTGGTTGATGGACGGAACCCACTCGTAATGGATTCATCTGCCTGATGACAAGGAAGAATGCCATTGTAAATTGTGTATACTCCACAAGTGCATCTTTCCAATCTTTTTATACTCAGAACACTGCCATTGGGCTTATTTTTTCTGCTAGAAAGTTTGATAAGGGAACTCCTCTCTTTGTCCAATTGCACTGACTTACAATCAAGGGTCGTGTAAAATTTAAGTCAGCTGCTATTCAGCACTTTTTAACTGGCCAGAAATGGCCACTGACCGTTTAAATTGCATTTCAGTGTAACTGCTAATATTCAGTGTAAGATTACCGGTTAGCACCGAAAAGTTAACTGGCTATATCACATGATAACCGGCAATATTCAGCACCGACCGCCTAAGTTTAGCAGCCAAATCAGACCACCTAATAGTAGTCCTATCTTTGGTAGCTATAAACCAGTCAGTGCTAAATATTTGCATAGCTGGTTAAGTTTGAGCTGGCCACAAAAACACATATGTTCCATGCCGGTCATCAGAAACAACCAAGCATTGACTATCCAGGGCAGGGCCGCCGAGAGGGAGGGACAGGGGGGACACAATTCCCCGGGCCCGGGCCTCCAGGGGGGCCCAGCGCTGGTGTCCCACCCGCCCTCCGTCATCAGGACCTCGCGCCACTTCCTAGCGCTCCCTCGACCCTACCTACCAGATCGTTGCGACGCACAGCTTTATTTTTTCCAGCCGCCCTGTATTTAAAAAGTTGCAGCGGCGGCGAAAAAGCAGGCTCACCTCTTCTTTAAGCCCTTCCCCTTCTCTTTCAGCGTGCACTGATGCAATTTTCAGTTTCCGGTTCCGCGAAGGCGGCACAGTGCACACTGAGAGAGAAGGGGAAGGGCTTGAAGGAGAGGCGACGAGCGGGTGAAAGGCTCTGCCTTCCACCCAAGCAGACAGAACTAATTTCCTGAGGCTACTAGCTTGCTCTCATCTTTTCCGATTTTAAAGCCCTCCCTTTCCATTTCTTTTTGCATGAGAGACAGAGCCATTGCCTGAGTCTCTCTGTCGTATTTATGCAGGGGGTGGGTGAAAAAGCCTGGAGGCGAGCCTACTTTTTCAAACTGAGGGCACAGCTGGGGCTGGGAACTGAAACTCGGGGGGGGAGGGGTGAAAAGGGGGTGTAAGTTGGGGCCTGGGGAAAGGGAGGGAGGACAGGGAGCAAAGGAGAATCACTGGGGATGGGTAGGGAGGGCAGGGGAGCAAGGGGCATGCGATGAAGCTACAGTGTGGTGGATATGAGGCAAGTCGGAGAGGATTTTTCTTCACCCAACGAGTAATTGAACTCTGGAGTTCGTTGCCGGGGAGCGTGGTGAGGGCAGTTAGCTTGGCAGAGTTTGGGGAGGGGTTGGGCGGTTTCCTGGGGGACAAGTCCGTGGGCCGCTGCTGGATGGACTTGGGAAAAGTCCACGGTTCCGGGAGTGGCATGTGTGGAGTGTTTGTGCGTTTGGGAGGCTTGCTGGGTGCCCTTGGCCTGGATTGGCCGCTGTCGTGGATGGGATGCTGGGCTCGATGGACCCTTGGTCTTTTTCCAGTGTTGCATTGCTTATGTACTTATGTACTTATATGGATGGATGGAGGGGAGGGTAGGAGAAATTCTGGACATGGATGGAAGTGAGGGAAGACAGGAAGGAGAGGCACATGGATGGAGGGGATAGAGGAGAGGGCAGGGGACAGAGGAAAATCACTGGATGTGAATGAGAGGAGCGGACAGGGGGGCAAAGAAGAATCACTGGACATAGATGGAAGGGGAGGGCAGAGGAGAAATGCTGGACATGCATGGGTAGGGAGGGCAGGGGAGAGAGGAGAGTTGCAATGGATGGAGGGGAGGGTAGGAGAAATGCTGGACATGGATGGAAGTGAGGGAAGACAGGAAGGAGATGTATATGGATGGAGGGGAGAGGAGAAATTCTGGATATGGACGGAGGAGTGGAGAGAGTTGAAATGCTGGATATGGATGGAGGCGAGAGAAGAGAGGACATGAGATAAACATGGATGGAGGGGAGGAGAGAGAGGATAAATGCTGGACATGGATGGAGGATAGGGAAGAGAGAGGAAGGAGATGCATTCTGATGGAGATGAGGTAAAGGGAAAAGAGGAGAAAAACTGCACATGGCTGGAAAAAATAGGCAAAAGCTGGATCCACTCTATACTTCCTCCAGTTAAGTCCACAGAGGACGCAGCTTTTACCTATGGATGTAGGGCAGGAAATGAAGAAGAAAGGAGGAAAGTAAAGAAATAAATGGAAAGGAAACCCTGGAACGGGAGTTAAGGGAGCAGATAGAGAGCAGCAGAATCAGAGACGGATCAACATGATCTGAAAAACAGTCACAAGACAACAAAAGTAGAAAAAAAATCATTTTATTTTCATTTTAGTGTTTGGAATATGTCCAATTTAAGAATTTACATCTGCTGTCTTATTTTGCAATGTATAGCAATGTTCTGTTTTTCTGGTATTGTGCTGCATGCAGAATCTGTATTCTAATTTGGTTTCTGTCATTTTGGGTATACTGGGGAGGGGTGGGGAGGGGTGGGTGGGTGGGACCCAGCGAACTGGTCTGCATAGCTGCCTGCAGTTGCTAAGACCGGCCCTGTCCGTCATTGACCATCTGCCACCAGGACAGGGCCCCTGCATTGAAATCACAGCGCCTCTCACCTCCATGTGAAAGCGCTGCAGGCAGCAGCAGATCGCCTCCCTTCGGGCTTCCTTCCCTCTCTGTGTCCCACCCTCACGGAAGTTACGTCAGATGAGGGTGGGACACAGGGAGGGAAGGAGGCCCAAAGGAGGGAGGCAAGCTGCTGCTGCCTGCAGCGCTTTCACATGGAGGTGAGAGGCGCTGTGATTTTAATGCAGGGGCCCGGCCCGGTGGCGGGTGGAGGGGGAGCGGCGGCGACCTCGGGGAAGGGGTCAGCGCTGATTGCAATACTTAGGTGGGCTGCCTCCCGCAGGGTAAATATAGGCCTCGAGATCTTTATGGGATAGTGCCTGTATATTTAGTTGGCTCTGTCTCAGTATCACATGGCAATTTGCAATTCTGTCTCAGGAATCAGATGAGGTTAAAATTCCCTACATTTATTGGGATTAAGAAACGTATTTTCAAAGCACTTAGACTTAGAAAGTTGCATAGTAACCTATGGAACTTTAAGTCTAAGTGCTTTGAAAATGAGCCCCTAAATCTCTTAAACGTGCTACTTCCTCATTTATGTATCAAATGGTTTCAACCCTTCCAGAAGAAATCAGATGTTTAACGGACTATCTATCATTTAGATGAGCAGTTAAAACTTCTTTAGGGAATATTGGATTGATGGTTAATTAGTTTGTAGATACAACATTAAGTCAATTCTTCGTCAATATTTTTTTGTATTTTCTCGGGACATCCCAGCTTCTTTTTTTTATGTGACCGCTTCGAGCTGTGTAGGTATCTGCGGACTATAACAAATTGGAAAGTAAGTATATTTTAAAAAGGGATACTCAGAGAATCCACTGACAATCTTTAACATGAGTAATGAATTACATAGATATATACGGAAATGGAACAGATGTTTTTCCAGATGCCAAATTAGTGCTCCAAGGGGACTGCTGCTAAATTCAATGCTGCAGTTAGGCTGATACATACATAAAAAGAAATGACTGAACAAGATGCATTTAATATAGCCCTATGTCTATCATCTACCTACTACCCACAAGTACAAAATACCCAGAGGGAATTCATAAATACTGAAGGAAGGTTTTCTCAATGTCAAACTATTTGGCAGGTTGACATGCAGTCATGGCAACCTCATTCCATGTTATTTGTTCTTTCTACCACTTCCCAAGAAAAACCCCCTTTCCAATTACCTACCCTTATTGTAGTGTCACGTCTGTGGCCGTGACCCCTCTCAGACTCACCTTATTTCCTGTGGTCAGCTTCTGAGCTGGCTTCTGTCTGTTCTTTGTGAGTTAGTTCTGTCTCTGTGTGCTGGCTGTATTAGTTTGTCGGTGTGCTGTCACCCGTTCCAGATTTCAGCTCAGTCCAGTCCGGATCTTCCAGGCTGCCCGACCCTTAGTTGCCTGGTGATTGTTGCACCCGAGTCTCAGCTGCCTGCTGGGCTTATTAGCCATTTGGAACCTCTCTGCCTTTGCCTTGCTGCCCATGTTCCTTCCTTTCCCCTCTGGCACTCAGGAGCTGGATAACAGCTAGGCAGCACAAGGACTGCCCTGTCCAGCAAGTCCTGCCGGCCACCTGAAGCCCAGAGCTCAACTCTGGGTGAAAAGTGGCCAAGTGCAGGTGAAGTTTAAGGGTGCCTGCTCTGCTTAAGTCCTGCCTGTTTGCCTCTGCTGCAACTCCAGTCCGGAGTTCCAGTCCTGTTCTGCCTAGTCTCTGGTGTGGGGTGGTTTTGCCTGCCACTGCCGCTCCTCGGCAGTGGCCCAAGGGCTCACAACCCAGTTCCTGCTGTGAATACGTGACATGTAGGTCAGCACCTTACAACAGACACACAAAGTCTTAATTCCACTAAAGGAAAGTCTTATCTGTTAACTGCCTGTTACACCTTCTGCTGGACTACATGGTTTTTACTTAGCAATGTACATATTTTAACTTTTTATCAAGTGTATATGTAGGATGTAGGCTAAGTAGATGAATGGTGTGCTTGAAAAGGAGCAGGGAAGTGAGAACCATGCAGGGGAGATAAATTTCTTAAGAGTAGTATGCTGGTGTGGTTGTCTTCCAGTGCTACAAGGAGACAGATGAGAAATGGCAAGCGTTATGTCCCTTATAACATCTTACATTGACGTTCCACATCAAAATTTGTCATACTCCGACAGTTGATGGCTCAAAAAATTCAAAATAGTTTCAGTACAACAGCCCCCATGATGCTTATATCTTCCCATAATTCACTCTTACTTCCTCACTCCAACTGCTTTTACAGCACTTCCACACATAAAGCAGAGGGAAAGCACTGAGACGCATTCCAGTACCAGATTTCTCCATGCACTTCTAGGGCAGGACTTCCCAAATTTGTGCTGGACATGACTTTCCACTATGTTTTGGGGATTTGTTTTATGTAGACCTATGCCTGATATTCAGTACTATTTAACTGTTATATAGCACTTAATCAACTATCTGACAATATTCAGTGGTAGATCGTCAGTTATCTCCCACTGAATATTGCTGGTTATTTATTTATTTATTTATTGCATTTGTATCCCACATTTTCCCATCTATTAGCAGGCTCAATGTGGCTTACATTGTTCCGTCAGGACAATTGCCATTTCCGGAGTGAGAGATACAAGCAGTTTTACAACATCTAAATTGATATAGTAGATTGAGCAGTCAAGTATAAGGAGTTCATATTCGAAATAAGAGATAGGGTGGTATTGCACTAGAGTTCATTCGTGGTGGAGTAGACCTTGGTAGTCAAGTATAAAGAGTTAGGTTTTATCCAGTTCAGGCTTGAATTTCGTTGTTTGGTAATTAGGATGGATCATTGTGGTATGCCTTGTTGAACAAGTTGGTCTTCAGTGATCTAAGTTAGAACTTAGCAGTCATATATAACTAATATTCAGTGCATCACCGGCTAAGTTAGGTGGTCAAATTCTGCCGTCGAAATAGCAGGCCCATCTTTGGTCAGTTTCGACTTAACCAGCCACTGCTGAATATCAGTTTGGCTGGTTAAGTTGAAACTGGCAAAAAAAACCACTCGAATATTCAATGTCAGTCACTGGAAACGGCCCGGCATTGAATAGCTGGGTTCAGCACCGATTGCGGGAGTCAGCCTGGCTAACTACCGCAGTCTGAATATTGGGCCCATGGTCTTTTTTTTTTATCATAATAACCTCTATGGTTTATCAGTTCTTACTCCAAAGTTCCATGATTCATTTTTATTGGTCCACCCCTACTTCCTTGTCCTTGTAAAATGTTGTTCAGTGCATACATTTTTTTTGCAGTACCGATATTTATCTGCATACGGCTAGAGATTGTATATATGGCGCCTGAAAAATCCATGCGGAAAAAAAATAAGCCTAAAAGTACACCTAAATTTTATAGAATAGGCTTAAATTTCCAAACAGTATATAGAATACATCAAGCGCCTCTCCATCTGATGAAATTTGGTCAAGTCCATTTAGGTCATGTTTTACTTGGCGTAAATTGCAACGCCTAAATTAGACACAGAGCGGGTGTATTCTATAACAACACGCACAGAATTTAGAAATGGCCGTGCCCCCTTTCTAACTATGCAACTTAGAATTTACACGCACCATGTTACAGAATACACTAAAGGTCTGTTTACTAGCTAACTTTTTAGCACCCGCTCGCTAAAAGGTTAGTGCACCTATAGCGCAGCTTAGTAAACAGGGCTCTAAGTGAGTTGCGCGCTTAAATCTTAATGCCAATTAGTGCTGATTGCTTGTTAACATCCAATTGACAGTGCTGATTAGCTAGTTGACCAATTAAGTTAAGCACATTGTAAATAAAATATGCTTTGATTTCCGCACATGCGTGATACATAGAATTTCAGATAGTACTCCAGGCACATGCAACTTCCAAGAGCTAATATAAATTTTGCAATAGCAGCAATAATTACCTGTGCACAGCGACCTAGAAGGGAATACATTATGGACATGTGCTAGAATGCTATTTTGCGCATAAACAGCAATATTAGTCGTCACACTTCTCAACAGTCTGACACGTTAATCTGTTCCAGCATATCTTCCCCTCACTTCCTCATCCCTCCTGGGTTTATTTGATGGTGTTGTTGTTTTTACCTATAATGCCTCTGTATCGCTCCAGGGTGCAACCACACCTTGAGAAGTGCATTCTGTTCTGGTCACTGTATCTCAAAAAAAGATATAGCGGAATTAGAAAAGGTTCAAAGAAGAGTGACCAAAATGATAACGAGGATGGACCTCCTCTCGTATGAGGGAAGGCTAAAGAGATTAGGGCTCTTCAGCTTGGAAAAAAAGAGACGGATGAGGGGGGATATATCATTGAGGTCTACAAAATCCTGAGTGGTGTCGAACGAGTAGAAGTAAATAGATTTTTTTTTACTCGTTCCAAAAGTACAAAGACTAGGGGACACTCGAGGAAATTACATGGAAATAATTTTAAAACAAATAGGAGGAAATATTTTTTCACTAAACAAACAGTTAAGCTCTGGAACTCTTTGCTGGAGGATATGGTAATAGTGATTAGCGTATCTGGGTTTAAAAAAGGTTTAGACAAGTTTCTGGAAGTAAAGTCCATAGTCTGCCATTGAGACAGACATGTACTGCTTGGCCTGGGATTGGTAGCATGGAATGTTGCCACGATTTGGGTTTTTGCCAGGTACTTGTGACCTGGATTGGTCACTGTTGGAAACAGGATACTGGGCTAGATGGACCATTAATCTGACCCAGTATGGATACGCTTATATTCTAAGAAACCAGAAAAAAAATTGTAGGCCCTGTATGCTTGCAGTAACAAATAAAAAATGGACATGAAATGCTCCTTCATGCTGAATGCAGAAAAGTAAGCCAACCTTTCACTCCTCACACCTTGTGTTTAAGTGCTTGCATTAGAAAACCCTGTGCTCAGCCTTTGGATCTTCTATGCACCTCTAAGCATCTCCCTTTAATAGCCAATGTTTTCATTACCATGGGAATTAAATGAGCTATATGTTGATATCAGTGTGAGACTCTGTGCACACTTATCCCAAATTCTAATTATAGCACCTTAAGTTGTGTGCACTAATTTGGCTGCATGGCCAAATTACGTACACAACTTACTTGACTAACAAGCCAATCAGCGACGATAATTGGTACTTAACCAAGTGGCACTAATTGGCTTTAATTAGAATGTATGTGCACAACGTTCTAGGCATATTCTATAATACAGTGAATGAAAATTGTAATGCGCAAAGTCATAAAGGGGGCCATAGCCATGAGTGTGGAATGGGCGGGTTGTGGATGTTTCAAAAAACTATGCGCACTATTATAGAACTGTTTAGGTCTGGTTTTAGGTGGCCTAAATGGGTGCGCCTAAATTTTAGTCGCAAGAACAGTGTGTGAGCATATTCTATAAACTACTCCTAACTTTAGGAATAGTTTATAGAATCGTGCTAAACGTGTGGTTTTACAGCACCAATTTTTAAAGCACCATGTATAGAATTCTCCCCAATGTTTCTAGAATAGCGCCTAAGTGCAGTTCCGTGAATAACTACAAATTAGTGGTTTTTCAGCACACATTTTTAAGGTGCCATTTATAGAATTTGACCCTTAGATTCTTCACAAAACTTGTTTACAACACCTGCAATAACACAAAAAATTGTACATAAAAGAACGGCTAAGCTGCGTGCAAATCCTACTGCACTTTATTGCACTGGTCTCTGAGAGTGTGGAGATACTAAAAGACGTTTAAAGGAGGTGAAACTGCAGAAATATGAGGAAAAGATAGGAAGCAACTGAGCAACCAACATTGCAAAATGGACATCTCTAGTGATGACTACTGCTGCTTTGAAACCAACTTGAAGCTAATAAGCAATTTTTTTTTTTTTTTTTTATTTATAAGATTTTCATTAAACATTCAAGTATTAAACTTGTTCAGAAAAGTAAAGTTCTGGTACATCATCTACTATAATAAAACTCACCCTCAACGTTCTGAGGACACTGACGTCAGTGAAGCCACCAAAATCGCTCCTGGCCCCGCCCTCGAGGGCGGAGCAATGGCAGAACAATGAAGGGGTTGGCAGGGAGGGAGGGGGGGAAATCGCTCCGGGCCCCACCCTCGCGTCAAACATCATGACGTTGGGGGCGGAGCAATGGCAGAACAACGAAGGGGTTGGCCAGGGAGGGGAGGGGGAGGTGTTGGTGACGAAAACCTTGCTAGCGCCTGTTTCATTTGCTCTGAAACGGGCCTCTTTTACTAGTAATTAAATACATAATCCTCTTAAATCAGAGGAAAAGAAGAAAACAAAGAGAAAAGGAAAAAACTTTTCTATCATCTTTACTCAAGTCCACAATTGGGGCACTAATAAGCAATTTTAAAAAATGGAGGGGGGCAGAGTACATCTATCTGACATGTTTCCAAAACTTTAATACAATATGGACCCACTTCATCCATTTATACAGTTACAGTTATCCAAACACCTGAGCTAAAGGTTTCTTTAAGTATGCCAGCCCTCATTAGGTCTTGGGGTTAACAGCTGGCTTTCTCCCAAATGATTGCTGCCCTCAATCAAACTGCAAGATTACCATGCTAATCATTTAACATCGCTTTGCATCTCCTTAATTAGCGTTCTTTATCACCTTCATGAAACAAACGAAAGATACACTAAAGACAGGGGAAAACGTCCAAAATTATCTCTTTAGTATCCAAAGTGCAAAGTGTCGAAATGCCTCATGTGATTCTAATTAAAGTAGAAGCAACTTCATTAACCAGAGTGAAGAAAAACGAAGACAACTAATTTAGCGCAAGAAGGCTCAATGGCTCATTAATAGTCAAAAAAGTTGAATGCTTTCCAAACTCCCCTGGCAAACATTATAATAAATGCAGTCTATTTTGTGGTGATTGTGTTAATCCCGTCAGGTTATAAAACACTGTAATCACATATTTTCTAAACAATAAAAGGGACGCTACATTCGCTTTCTTTCCAAACCAATTCCAAGTGCTTTACCTACAGAAACAGACAACTAAAGAACTGCACACCCTCCCCCAGATTTTATAAAGCTGGGTGCCCAAATTTACATCTAGTGTGCAAACTTGGGGAAATTTTTATTGAAAATTTTATAAATAAGTACAGTCAGGGGCATCGCAAGGCAATCTGCCACCCAAGATGCTGCACCCTTCCCTCCTCAACCCTCTTCTCCACATTTACCTAATTTTCTTATTTTCCAAAAGGTGGCAATGTCAGTGATTTCCATAGGCTGCCCTGCTGCAGTGCCACCGGCACTGGCCTCGTCGCTCTACTGCGTCCCGCCTCTGAGGAAACAGGAAGTTAAATCAGAAGGCAGGCCACAGTAGGGAGAAGAGGCCGGTGCCGGTGGCAGGGCAGCTATGGGAATCGCTGCCACTACCACCTTTTGGAAAAGAAAAAAATAAGGTAAACGTGGGGAAGATGTCTGTGTGCCCAGTCTACTAAGAATGCTGGGCTCCCATACATCCCAATAGCTTGATTTTGTGCATTTTTCACTTGGACTTCTTTATTTTTTTTTTTTAATAATGGTCACAAAAGAAAAATGCACTGAAATGCCTATTTTCGAAACAAAAAGATGTTTTACTGGTTTGAAAATCGCAATGTTCGGCACTTGATATTTGGACGTTTTCAGCAAAACATCATTCAGTCAAAGAAATTAGCCACATTTGTGTGACAAGACCTACTTCTAATAAAACCATGCTGCCTAGGATCCTGCAACATATTGGATGCTAGAAACTGCACAATCCTCTGTTTTAGAAGCGTTTCTATTAATGTACTCACCACAGAAGACAAACTAACCACACAATAGTTCCCAATCTCATCCTTACTTCTGCTTTTGTGGAGAGGGTCCACATCAGACCTTCTCCAATTCCTCAGTACCACTCCCTAACTCTACAGGAACCCTGAAAAGGTCAGACACTGGAGCAAACAGAACTTCCCTAAGTTCCTTCAATATCTCCAGATGTAGGTCATCCAGCCCCATCACTCCGTCGTTTCCCTTTAGTTTAGCTAGCTCTTCACAATCACAGCACATCATTCAGTGTCTACCTCACTTCCATTACTATTTGTGTTTGTCTTCTGCAGTCCTACTCCCAACCCTTCATCTGTGAATAGAAAACTGAATATTTGTTGCACAATTCCACTTTATCCTCATCAGCTTATTGCTTCTCTCTACCCTTGAATCTGGCAAGGCCACTTTTGCACTTCCTCTTATCAATAACAAATCTGAAAATCGTCTTGTCTCCCATTTCACCATAGCTATTTTTCTTCCAGTTGCATTTTTTGCTTTCCTGACTGCTTTATCAGCTTCTCTTAGCTGTTCCAGATATCGTTACCTATCTTACTCTTTCTGAATATTCACCAGTTTATATTTACCAGCTTCCCACAATACTAACCATGATAGATACGTTCCTTCATTTCAGTTGTTAGTGATAAAATTCAACTAATGAATTTTGCAGATATCTGTATCTATCATGCTGATTCACAGCTAGAGGGATCAGTATTCAAAGCAATTTAAGCAGGCAGGAGAGGCTCCTGCTCGCTTACATTGCATTCAGTGGGACAGCAACTGATATTCAGCAGCACAAAACTGGGCAGTGTCACTGTGTATTAGCTCTGATATTCCATTTCTCAAGCTGGCTGGAAAAGGGCGTGCCGAGGGCAGAGATGGAGAGGAGCTGGCAGGAATGCAGGTGCTGGCAATATTCAATGCTGGTGCCCACATAAGTAACCAACCAAACAGGACCACATAAATAGTAGTCTTAACTTTGGTCACATAGTTATGCAGGTGCCAGCACTAACTATCAGCTCGTACCTGCATAGCTTTCAAGTCCCAGACTGAAGTTTGCCAAACCCCTTTCCCTCCCTCCCACCCACCCAGCATATCACCAAAGCCCTCCTTCTGATCCTCCCTCCTTCCCACTAAACATCACCAAAGCCCTGCTTCTGATCCCACTCCCTTGAACATCAAAGCCCCCCCCCCCCCAAATCCTTCTGGGTCCTAGCTGCCTGATCCCTGGTGATCTAGCAGAGGAACAGGCATGAGTGATGATCGCTTGCTTCTGCCCGGTGTGGCTGCCTCTTCAAAATGGCTGCCACAGCCTCTAGAAGCAGCCTCACAGTACTACGAGGATGCCACGAGAGGTCATGGCAGTCATTCTGAAGAGGTAGGTAGCCATGATGGGAAGATGGGTAGGCCCGGAGGGATCCTGGTGAGTGGGAGGGGAGAGTTTTATTGGTGTTCTGGGGTGGTGGAAGGAGGGCCTTGGTGATGTTCTGGGAGAGGGGAGAAAAGGGATAGGGGGATTGGAAAGTGGGCCTCCTTGGTGATGTTTGAGGGGAGGATCAGAATCGTTGGGGAGGTGGTCAGGACCTCGCCAAATACATTTATGAAGGTCCCGATCAATATTCAGCTGGGACCCATATAAGTGCTTTATGTGGGTCCCTGCTGAATACCAGCCAGGATCCACATAAGCTCCAGGGGCCACTGATTTCAATTAACACCAGATATTCAATGCTGGTGCCTGGACAAGGTCCAGCATTGACTATCTGAGACTAATTCTGTCCGTGGTGGTCAACATGAGCTGAATATTGACTGCAGAGTTACTAACTTGCACTACTGTGTTAATGCACATTTTTTAGTAAGTAGTTTCCTATGTATAAAATGGGACCTGTGGTAAAATAACACACATAATTTATGTTATTATTAGGCACTAATTAGGTAGCATGTGTTAGCAAATCTAGCTTTCAATTTTTCTAATCATTTGAAATGATAATTGGAGTTTAAGAATTAAAAGCTTGACAAAAGTCTTGTTCTCCAATTTGTGGTTCTGCATTTCCACTGCTTGGCTGACAAAGCTGACCCTAAAATGTTATGAGAACAGATAAGAACATTAGATGACAACCTGTGAAGCCTGATTATGTGGTTCCATATTTTCTCACCCTGCACAATTGGACACACCATTCTGTTTGAAAACAAGCAAACACCTTGCTGGGGTTCAAGGATGTGTCAGATTACCGGAAATCACTACCACTGCAACTCCCTCCAGGCTATTCAGAAGGTGCACTTTCCAACCATCAGAAAATTAAAACTATGCTGTTGCAGCAGACTCTACAAAAAGCAAGACCCCAAAGTGATGCTAACTGCATGAAGTTTCTTCCATTACTTCAAACCACCGATATTTATTTCTCCTTGTAATAGCTACAGACTGCTATAGAAAATATATATATAGCTGTTTTTCAGCTCAGGACACATATGAAACAAATCCACACATTTGCTTTTTACCATTTTTTGCAGAACAAAACGGTCCTACCCAATATTCTGAAAAAAAAACCCACAAAAAAAAAACCAGTTCATCATATCATCACAAATAACACGACACCAAGGCACCACCAAGGAAGCCATCATCGACCTGTTTTTATCTACCCCTCTCTAGACCCCCGCAGGACCCTTCCCCACGGAGGTGTACAGAGGGTTTGTTCTTCTAAGATCTTGTTCGCCGCCTCCCTGAATTCCAGTGACACCCCATTCCATGGGTAGTGGCGCTGGGGAGGTAACAGAAGGCGCAGTTCAAATCTAATTCCCATGACCACGGCTTTCTGTCTATTTGGATCTAAGTGAATCTTTGGCCATTTATGTTCCCACATGAAATCTATGAAATATATGAAATATATTTCAGTGAGAAATCTTACGTGTGTGTGTGTTATTCTGTGAAACAGTTGGAAGAGAGAGAGAGTAGATTGAAACAAAGACAGAAACAGTTTAGTTACAGAAATAGTCTTTTTATTCTCACCCAAATCAGGACTTCAGTTTGGTACATTCATAGAACAGATTCTGGATTCAACCGGCCAGAGCTTCGCTCCTTCAAGATGCGTTGGGGAAAAACGTTCCAACGACAGCTCTGATGCCCACTTCTTATATAGTATTTGGTCCCCATACAACTCAATTGGAGAGGGACTTTTTTTCTAATCTTGCTTCATCTCTGAATCACACTTAACCGCAGGTCAGGTGCCCACCTGCCCCTCCTCTCAAAGATTTCTTCATAGTGCCAATTTCAACACTTTTAAAACCTCTTTCCTAATACTGAGAGAGATCTGTGTCTTTTATATCTTGTGATACTGAAAGCCATTTTATAAAGACAAACTCCATTTTAAGAACCAAGATTTTTACCATTTTTTCCATTAATTTCTACATCTTAAGTGTTACACTCAATTTTAAAGTTGTACCAGGTTTCATTAAGACTCACCAAGCAGTCCTGCTCTTGCAGGCTCTCTGCTATAAGGCCATCAGCTGGTTATCAGGCCTACTTAGTGCTTTTCAACTGTTTCAAGCTGTGTAGCTTGGCCCACCACCATTCCAGTGGATAGGTCTCAAGCTAGAACACATATTAACAGACCCCAACAGATAAGACAAAATCCCAAGCTTGCGGGCGAGGCATCCGCAGGAGCAGACAGAACTGATTCTGAAGCTTGCACCGCCTTTGGTCGGGGAGAAAGACCAACCCCGAAGCCGAACCGGACCCCCAAATACTCGAGAGACTGAAAGGAGATCAGGTGACTTTTGGGTATATTGACCACCCAAGCCTAGCGCCTGCAGGACCGCCACCACTCTGGCTGTGGCAAGACGACTCTCGGTTGTCGAGTCCGCTCTGATGAGCCAATCGTCGAGATAAGGGTGAACTCTGATACCCTCTCGCCTCAGACAGGCAGCTACTACCACCATTACCTTGGAAAAGGTACGGGGGAGCTGTGGCTAAGCCGAAAGGCAAGGCCTGAAACTGGAAATGCTTTCCCAACACTGCAAAGCGGAGGAACCGCTGGTGTGGAGGCCAGATAGGAATGTGCAAATAAGTTTCTTTTAGGTCCAGAGACGTGAGAAACTCTCCTGGCTGTACCACCACAATGACGGAGCGCAGGGTTTCCATGTGGAAATGTCATACTCTGAGAGCCTCGTTTACTACTACTACTACTACTACTATTTAACATTTCTAGAGCGCTACAAAGTGTACGCAGCGCTGTACAAACACAGAAGAAAGACAGTCCCTGCTCAAAGAGCTTACAATCTAATAGGCAAAAAGTAAAGCATTTAAATTTAAAATATTAAGCAGTCAAGCACAAGAGAACAGTCACAGAAGGACTGAAGATGTTGAAGGGTGGTCAGTGTGATTAGGTGTAACTCTGGTTGGAGTAGTGGGAGAAGGTGATAGAAGAATAGAAATGGGTGAGGTAAAGTAATGAGTGGGTTGATAGGGAGGTTATATAAGACGTCACTCTAGGGGTGGGCGGGATTAAGTCTAAAGCAGGAGAAGGTATTCTCTGCAGCCTATCTCCCCTCAACTTTCTCTTCTCCAAGCTGAAGAGCCCTAACTGCTTTAGCCTTTCCTCATAGGGAAGTTGTCCCATCCCCTTTATCATTTTCATCGCCCTTCTCTGTACCTTTTCTAATTCCGCTATACCTTTTTTGAGATATGGTGACCAGAATTGCACACAGTATTTGAGTTTACTCTTTGTAAGTTGAGGATCGGACTAAAAGACCCGCCTTTTCGAGGCACGACAAAATTAATGGAATAGTGGCCGCAGCCACGTTCGGAGGGAGGCACTGGGATCACCGCTCTGAGGTGCAGCAAGATTTGCAAGGTCTCCTCTACCGCCGCCCGTTTTACGGCAGTGCCGCATCGGGACTCCACAAACACGTCTCTCACCGGGGCACCGAATTCCAGTCGGTAACCTTCTCTGATCAGGTCCAGGACCCACTGATCTGAGGTAGCCAGGAAAGACATGTCCGGGCTGCATAGGAACTGCAAATAAACGCCCTCAAGGCCAGGCCCGCAATTTCAAAGGGCCGCTTCAGCGCGGACTCAAGCTGCCAATCCTGCATGTCTTTCAAAGCGACTCCTCCCTCTACTGGAAGAGTGGTCTTTTTTGTCACCGCCATGACTAATACATCCACTTTAGGCATCCCCAAAGGGGCCAAGTGCTCCTCACGCAGAGCTGACCCATAGCCCTGGCCACTTTCAAAGGCCCAGCAGGGTCAGACCACTGAGCTGAAATAAGCTCTTGGATGGAGTCATGCACAGGAAAGGCCCGAATAGGCTTCTTAGTACTCGCCATCCTAAGATTAACAGAGGAGGCCTCGCCTTCAGCAGGATCATCAATCGAGAGGGCCTGCAAGGCATCAGTAATGAGAGCTGGCAGCTCGTCGCGGTGGAAAATCCAGACCGCATTGGGATCATCCAAATCCAGTGGGAAACAGGCACCCTCTGCTGGATCATCCGTCCCTGAGGGCCTGCCGGATCCCTCAGACTCTCCACAGCCCGACCACGGGGAGGAAAAAGGATATGCGCCACTTTCAGACGGGGAATTTACCTGTCTATGTTTAGCGTGTTTCCAACGCTCGGGGAAGGAAATAACCTCTGAAGTCATCCCCGTGGCATCAACACCCGGAGGGAAGCCAGGAGGCAACGCAGTGTCAAACACCTGTGGAAGAGCTCTTTTCAGCATAAAAGACTTATGCATTAAAAGAACAAACTCAGGGGAGAAAAACTCACCCTGACCCTCCGCCTCCAAATTAGGAGAAACATATGTAGGAGCTCCTCTGGCAGCCTCTAAACGAGGCGTCCCCCTGCACTCAAACACCTCTGCAACCGCGAGGGCTGAGGCATGCGGCGCTTCCAAAAATGCCCGCTGCCTGCTCCATCAAGCAGGAAGAAACATCGCTCGGCATGCTCATACTATCGTGAGCGTCTAAGGAGCACGTTTTACACAGCCCTGCTGCTGATCTGCATTTACCACAATGGGAGCAGCGCTTAACTCCTTCAGCAGCCATCGTCTGACAGGACGGGAATACAGCAATAAAATGGCGGCTTCGCACCAAAACTTACCCCGATCAGAACGGCGTCCGCGGGACCTCCCCAGAGAAGCTGGGCACCACTCTCACCTCAAAGGACCGAGTCAACGAGCTCCGGTCAAGCTGCACGTAACCAGAATCACTGGAAAAAGCCTCAGAACAGCCACGCAGTAAAAGCGCGCTTTTTTTTTTTTGTTAACGCTGTGAGGAAAGTTGGAGGCAGGCAGCAACAGAGGGACTCCGGGAGGCGGGGATTGAAAGGAGGAGGCTGTTTCAGTGGGTGGGAGATCAGAGGGGCTAAAGGACCATACTGAGGACTATGCAGCTGTCAGCCAATATTCAGCAGGGGCCCACAATTTCTTATGCAGTCCCTGGTTGAATTTCAGCTGGTATCTGCATAAGCTCCAGAAGCAAATGCTAGAGCGATTAGCACTGGATACTCAATGCCACCACCCAGACATGACCCAGCATTGAATGTCTAGGGCTAAGTTAGCCGGCGATAGCATTAAAAAAAAAAAAACTCTGGCTGTTGTTGGCTGAATATCAGCCAGTCTAGCTATACCAGCTAAAATTTTCACAGAAAAAGCAGGGATTAATATGAGTGTCAGAACTGAACAGTTATTCAGATTTATCAAAATATTCTACCAAGTTTCTACCTGGAATAAAGTAGCTCAAGGTGAGTTACACTCAGATACACGAGGTATTTCCCTGTCCCTGGATGGCTCACAATCTAAGTACTGGGTCCTATATGAATTCCGACCAATACACAACTATAGCTAAATTAAATCTGAATATGCAGCACTGGTATACGGACAGTGACCAGCACAGAGTATCCAGATTCTGAACTGATCGAATGCACCATCTAGATAACGATATCCAGCCAGATATCCGAATATCTAACTGTATAAAAGTTAGGTCAGACTTTTGGCTAAAATGGTCACTAACTGAATAACTGACAGGACTGCCATTGTTCTGCCCACAGACCATCCCTGGATAGCACTAAGATGGTCTGTGGTGATTGTCTGTACCATTAGGAGGGAAATTGGTGATTTGGAGGATTATAGAGGAAATTGGGTTGTACAGAATCAGGTCGTTAAGCCAGTTATTTATTAAATAGGTTTACTATATTATGGTACTTTGCAGTTATGTGCAAACTAGGAAAAAAGGAACGTTTCTGAACGCAATGAAACGGGCGCTAGCAAGGTTCTGTAATGGTAATTTTGTTTTTAAGGGAACTGTTAGGAGAGAGTATGTGTGAGAGAGAGAGCGTGTGATTGAGTATGAGTGAGTGTATGACTGAGACAGAGCCAGAGTGTGTCTGTCTGTCTGAGTGAGTGTAGTGTGTCCTGTCCCCTGGAGTCCCCTCCTGTCCACATCGAGCAATCTGTTCTCTCCCCCTGGTCTCCCCTCCTCTCCATATGTCTCTGTATGTTTCCTTTCACCCATATAGAGTGTCCCCCTCCCTGTCTCTCTGCCCTCTGAGTTGAAGGCCTCCTCCCTGTCCCCTGTGAGTTGTAGGCATCCCCTCCCTCCCTTCCTTTCTCTCCCTCAGTCTCCCTCTGTGGCCTTTGATTTCCAGGGCCCTCCCTCCCTCTCCCTCTGTGTTATCTGATTTCTAGGCACCCTCCCTCCGTCCCTCCGAGAACAGCACCCCCTCCCCCCCAGGTCGGTGGTCGCTCACTCCCCCCCCACCCCGAGGTCACCAGTCACCACAGTCCCTCAATGTTTGCAGAACCCTGGCAACTGCAACCCCTCCCACCCACCCAAACACAGGGTTGCAGGGCACTCGCTCCCCCCACCCAGGGCCGGCGCTCACTTGCCCCCCCCCCCCCGGAGGCCGCCACTCACCCCCGAGGTCGACGGAGACAGCGCTTTAAAGTAATGCCAGCTGAGAGGAAGATAAGCACAGTACAGCAGCCTCGCGTTCAGCTTTCCCCTTCTCTCTCTGCGAAACAGGAAATGAGGGCGGGACGCAGAGAGAGAAGGGGAAAGGTGAACGCGAGGCTGCAGTACTGTGCTTATCTTCCTCTCAGCCGGCATTACTTTAAGGCGCTGCCTCCGTCGACCTCGGGGAGTGAGTGGCGGCCTCCGGGGGGGGGGGTGTGCGAGTGAGCGACAGCCCTGGGGGGGGGGGTGCGGAAGCGAGTGCGGGTTGACCCTGTGTTTGTGTGTTTGGGTGGGTGGGAGAGGTTGCAGTTGCTGGGGTTCTGTGAACTCTGAGGGAGTGTGGTGAGTGGCGATCTTGGTCCGCCTCAGCGCCTGTGCTTTGTCCGTTTCGCCCTCTGATGTTGAGGCTGTCTGCCTGCCTGCCTCCCTCCCTCCATCCCACGTTGTTCCTGGTTCGCTCCGTGTCGGGACGCTGTTTTTTTTTTCCTTGCTCCGCCTCCGCGCCTGTGCCTTGTCCGTTTCACCCCTCGAGTGTTATTGCTCCGCCCTCGACGTCATCACGTTGTGATGCGAGGGCGGGACAGACACTCATGGGCACACCGGATATCTAGACCACCTCAAACTTCCGGCTGGAGGCTTCATTAGAACGTTGGAGGTGCCTTTTATATAGAGAGATGATGGTAGAAAAACGCTAATCGACCCATCCAACCTAGCCAATTATTTCTGCTCACACTACTAAAGAAATATGTCAGCAGGTGTTATAACTAGAATTAGGCAAGTAGAACAGCTACCCATGATACGGGAGCAGAAAAAAGCCTGAAAATTGAAATGGGGGTTTCAGCATCCACTATTTACCTTAGGAAGGTGTCCACACATTCATCATCCTTTTTTAGGAAATATCATTACCTGCCATTGCCTCTCTGTTCACTCTTAGAACCTCATATGACTCTCTTGTTCTAGAACTTCCTCCATCTTGAACCTCTGCCAGAACACTCAAAATACCAGCCATGTCAAGCTCTTGCAACAAATAGTGGGGTCATTATTAAAAGTGATTTAAGTAGGCAGGAGAGGCTCCTGTCCACTTAAATCAAACTCAGTAAGTAAGCCACTGATATTAAGAGGTAATTAGCCAGACAGTGTGGTGAATATTGGCTTTAACTTTATTAACAAAAAACAGCCAGCGGTTCCAGAGGCAGACTCAGGGAGAAGCCAGTAGGTATGCAGGAATCGGTGATAGTCAGTGCTGGCACCCGCATAGGACTGTACAAAAAGGCATCCTATTTTCGGTACTTAGGTGTGTGGGTTCAGGCACTGAAGATCGGCCAGCACCTGCATAGCTTCCAGGTCACAGTTGAATATTACTGGGTTCTCCCCTTCCCTCTCCCAGTCCCCCAGCCCTACCTGCAAGTGTAGGGCCCCTCCCAGCCCTCACTGCCAAGAACAGTGCCCCTTCCTGGATCCCCCCCCCCAAGACAAGCACCCCCTCCCAGAAGCACTCCCTTTCCCCACCCCCTGTAGACCTAAATTCACGTGCCTTGATGGTCTGTCTTCTGGGCAGGAGCAACCCTCAGTTGCTCTGGACAGGGGCGGACTGACAGTGACCTCCCCCTCCCCCCGGGCACCTTTGTTTCCAGCACCTCTCCCCCTGCACACTACAGCCCCCCCAGGCCTACCTTGAAGAACCCTGGGAGTCTTGTGGCATCTTTGGGGAGGGGGAGGAAAGAATCCCACGTTTACCTGCACGCCGCTGCTACTCTACCCAGCGTCGCCTTGATGATGCAACGGTGCCAGACAGAGCAGCGCAGTGGGCAGAAAAGATGTGTCTGGAGGATATAAAATAGGAGGGGGAAATCCCAGGATAATTGTGAATTATGATGCCAGATGCTAACCCTGGTAATGAGCCAAAAATACAAAGCAAGAGGAAGAAACAGCTGAGGAAAAGAGGAAATAACTGACCTGGCTTCCCCCAATTAATATCATCTTCCTCTGCTTTTAGTTCCCTCATTCTGAGTGCCTTGAAGTTCAGATCTCTTGCTACTTCATCATCCAAAAGATTCCTATTTCCTCTTCTTCTTGGAATTACATTTCCCAATGGTCTCCAGTTTCTCTTTTCTCCTAATTCTAAAGCAACATTATCTCTGTGTTCAGCACCCTATATGTTCCTCTAGACTACCTGTTCTCCATCCTGGGGTCGTTCCTGACTGTGTGAGGTATCTACCTCATCACAATATAAACATCCATTTTCAAAGATTTTTGGTCTCCGCTTTCTTAATATTTATTGTCTTTGAACAACATTTCAGGAACAATTTACTTCTCCTTTACCACCAAGTGATTTGTGTTCATAAACTCTGCTGTTAGACTTTGCTTATTAATAGACTATACTTAGGACTGCAACTAACAACATTCCCAGGTGGTTGTTAATATGTCAAGCATTTTACAAGTTATGCTGCTTGGCTTGATGCCATTTTAAAAACATTTCGCATTAGAGTTATCTTTGTATCTACAGCACAGAGTCATTTGTGTTGATATTATATACTAATGTGCACTGGATCAAATTTGACACATCAATAGACGTGAAATGCCTACAACCAACATAATTTCTATATGTGTGTGACAATCAACCCTAATCTCTATAGGTTTCTATGACAATTTTTTCAAAGCAATATCAAAGGGGCTATTATCAAGCTGAGTTACAGTTATAACATGTGTTATTTGTTCCTTAACATGTGTTAGAAGGCACTAATGCAAATTATATTACCATAATGCATGATAGTTTAAGTTATCACTGGTTATATATTAATGAGATGCAAAATATTCAAAAGCATGTAAAACAGCTCATTAGTAAACATATTTAATAGCATGAACCACAAGCTACATTACTCCAGGTAAAATACCTCCAGGAAAAGCAAGCAACATTTTCTGGGCCACAAAGCCACAGCCTGATACTCTTGGACGCTTCTTAAAGGGGCTGGCCAGGTGACAGTGAGCTACCCTGATACTTCCCCAATCACAGACCGCCCTCCCACCCAGAAGTCCCCCTCCAATGCAAGCCTCCCTCCCACTCATCTGGAAGCCCCACCAGGAAGCCCCCCCCCCAATTCTTCCATCTAGAAGGACCTCCCCCAATCAAAAATTACTCCCTATAGGCCCACTGGGCCTACTTGAAAAATCCTTGGTAACTAGTCAGATAAGAATGAACAATCCCCAGTCGCTTCCGCTTGTTTTGACACCGAGTTCAAAACGGCACCAGCATCCCCTAGCAGTAGTACTGTTAGAGTACCACTAGGAGCACTGTTCCCTCTAAGCTGAGTGGGCGTCCTCCACATACTGTCCTGCCAGTGGAGGCTGTTGTTTCACTATCACATTTTCAATAATGAGGAGCAGGCAAGTTCTGCGGGACTCCAGGGAACCTGCCTGTCCATAGTGATTAAAAACCCAGTATTAAAGCATCCACCACCACACACACACACACACACTGGCAGCAATGCAGTTGGAGCACACCCACTTAGTTTAGAGGGAACTGTGACTAGGAGTCACCATTGTCATTTTGAACCCGGCGCTGGCAAGAGCAGGAATAATTGAAGACTACTCCTGTCTGACCCCACTAGACACCAAGGATATTTAAAGGTAGATCCAGAGAGGGTCTATGGGAAGGGGGTGCATTTATTGATAGGGCGGGTTCTCCTAAATATATAGTCTTTTATAGGTGGGTATCCTTCCAGGGAACTCACTGTCACTTGGCCAGGCTTTTAAAAATTCCTAAGGAGCATCGGGCT
The DNA here is from genome assembly GCF_901765095.1 of Microcaecilia unicolor. Classification (NCBI taxonomy): domain Eukaryota; kingdom Metazoa; phylum Chordata; class Amphibia; order Gymnophiona; family Siphonopidae; genus Microcaecilia; species Microcaecilia unicolor. The sequence continues at coordinate 261,717,818 of NC_044033.1, read as the reverse complement.
GCAGCTTTGAGGCCCACTGCCTCCAGGACAGAAATATAGTATTACTTACTAGGTTGACTGCAAGCAGCATTATTCATATACCGCAGGAATGATTAAGCTGAGCGACCGCAGATTAGTCACTCCTGTGGTACATTAAATTGTGGTAAAAGGCTGATTTTTACCACACCTTAATAATTACCCCATTATGTATAAACAATTTATTGAGAAAATAAATGAAACACATCAACATACTAAAGCTTTTTGTGTGAACTGACAATCATTACTACAGTCTCTACGACAAATCTCCCCCTCTATTACCCCCCTTTCCTCAATCCCAATAGGGCAACCCCAGTCAGCATCAGAGGGCTTGTGCTCTTATAACCCTCTGAGTCCAAATCAAGAGAACTAAGACGCCCCATTGAACTACCCCCCCTCACTAAAACCGAGCATGCACGCAACTTGAAAGGAAGCAGGACAGGGCAGGCAATGCGCAGAGAACAGCGCTGGAGAAAAGCTTCAGCTGGAAGGGGTTGGGGATCCCTGCCAAACCAGGAGCTCTGGATCCAATCTGGGGAGGGCCCAGGCCCCCCCCCCCCCCCCGTAGCTTCGCCACTAATGGGACCAAAGCAAGTTGGAACAGGGCACCACTATCCCTTGAGCCGGCCCTGGCTCACAGCAAGCTTAGTAAAAACTGGGAAAACAGACATATATAGATTCTGGAAGAAAGAACTAGCAATGATTGGGCAACTCACAGCTGGCTGCAAAGCTCTGATGGGAGGTGCTTGTAAGGAAAGGCACACTAAAGGTGGCACATCTTACCCAACTTTAAAAAAAATAGTTGTACAAGCACTAGGATCATGACCCTAACAGAATAATGGAAAATGAAGAGGTTTTGGTGGCCTGGGCATTCCAATCCCAACTGATAAAAACTTTGATATAACAAGGCCAGGCATCGTGAAAAAGGAGAAATCCATGAGAACAGCATTGATAGAGCTGACTATGACAAGAGATTATACCGGAAATTATGTAAGACTAGTAAAAAAGGCCCATTTCTGTTTTAAAGGAAACAGGCACTAGCAATGGTTTTTTGTTTGTTTGTTTAATAGTGTTTTAAGCAGATGGAATACTTGTTTAATTTGTAAATGATGTGTTGCCATGTTGTAACACCATGTGCAGCAACCGTGTTGCCATGTGCAGTAAGTGTGTGTGTGTGTGAGAGAGAGAGCGTGTGTGACATTGGGACACATACAGTGGTAGACTGGTTGTGTGTGAGAGAGAGAACATGTGTGTGTAGGTGTGACAGAGACAGTGTATGTGTGTGTTTGTGTGTGTGTGTGTGTGTTTGACACAGACACAGAGAGTGAAAGACTGGTTGTGTGTGAGACAGAGAGTGTGTGTGTGTGTGTGTGAGCTACAGATAGTGTGTGATAGAGTATGTGTGGAGTCTATACAGAGTGTATATGTGTGTGGTACTGTGAATGTGAGAGACAGAGTGCTCCCCCTCCATCCTGTGTCATTGGCAATGTAACGTTCCTTTGCATGACACAGTATGTGTGTGTGTGTATTTCCATGACCCCCTCTTTCCGTCCGAGGTGCAGGACCCCCCTTTCCCCTTGTGTTTTGATTTTCAGTTTCTTTTTTTTTTTTCTAAAGACTGTGTGTGTGAGTGTGAAAGAGAGAGAGAGTGTGTCTGTGTGGCAGAGTATTGTGTGTGTTTCTGCATGACCCCCTCCTTCTGTCCGAGGTGCATGTTCCCCCCTCTCAGTTCCAAGTTCCTGCCCCCTTCCCCTCCTGTGTGAGTGGCAATGTAAGGTTGTTCTGCATGAAGTTCCTCCCCCCTTTCCAAGTGAATTGCGTTCCCTCCCCCCCCCCCCCCCCCCCCCCCCCCCCCCCCCCCCCCCCTTATGACACTTACCCAGAATAGTTTCAGGCTTCGGAGTTGTATTTAAATGTTTTTTGTTTTGTTTTTTGAGTTGTGTCTCGTGCGTTGTCTGTTCCGTCATTGCTGGGTGTTGAGGGCGTTCTGACAGCCCTGGAGCTTTTGGAGGGCGTTTTGTGAGGCAGCTTCTTGAGGGTGTCAGTCTTCTCAGTGGGTTTTTCTTTGTTTTTTTGGACTGTGGTAGTTTTGGGAGGGCGGTTCGTGCTGGCGGGAGTAAGTCAGCTGTTTGTTTTTTTTTAGGGCGGCAGGTTCGGGAGAGCAACTCGTCTGTCTGGTCAGCTGTTTTTTTTTTTGTTTTTTTTTTAGGAATACGGCCGGTTTCGGGACGGCGGTTCGTGAGGGTGGCAGTCTCGTCGGCTGCTTGGTTTTTTGAGGGCGTTCCTGTTTGTTTATTTTTTGGAGGGTGGCAGGGTTCGGGAGGGCGACTTGTCTGTCTGGTCAGCGGTTTTGGTTTTTTGAGGAGTACGGCAGGTTCGGGACAGCGCTCCGTGAGGGTGGCAGTCTCGTCGGCTGCTTGGTTTTTTGAGGGCGGTTAGTGTGCGTGGGAGGTTCGGGAGGTTGGCAGCCAGTCTCTAGCCTTTTTTTTTTCACGTGCCACTTCATTAGATTCGATCACCAGTATTTGAAGCTTCCAAAGCAGTGTTACACCGCAAAGTAGAATAACATGAACTTTCCTCACAGCGAACGAACGCCCCAGAACAGAAGCAGTAATTCAAAGGAGGGACGAACTCAACCTCCTGTAACAGAACAGAAATCCTGAAGACTGTTTTCCAACTTCTCCCAATGAGAGAATATATCTACAGGAAAAACGGAACCCAAAACAGCATCAATCAATCAAGGAGGGCTCATGGATTCATCTGCTTTGACTAAAGGAAAGAAAATTACCAAGGTGTGAACCTAATTTTCCCTTCCTTGTCATCAAGCAGATGAATCCATTACGAATGGGATGTATCAAAGCAATCCCTAGATAGGGTGGGAACAGGCCACACCACGCGCCAGCACTTGTGCTCCAAAATGCACATCCCTCCTGGCAGCCACATCCAGCCTGTAATGTTGGGCAAATGAGAGCTTAGAAGCCCATGTCGCTGCACTGCATATCTGTTGAGGGGAGAGTGCTCCAGTTTCAGCCCAAGAAGAGGAAATCGCTCTTGTGGAATGTGCCTTAAAGGCTTCAGGCGGAGGCCGGCCAGACAGCAGATATGCTGAAAAAATAGCTTTAGACACTGGAGACCCTCTGCGAGGACCTGACAACAAAACAAAATGGTGATCAGAGATCCTGAAAGCATTTGACATGCGCAGACATTGCAACAGAGCCCTTCGCACATCTAGAAGGTGCAATTGCAGAAATGGGTCTCGACAGGACAGCGCAGACACCCGTCTCACCGATGTAATGGCCACCAAAAAGACCGACTTTAGGGTCACATCCTTCTCCGAAGCTCGTCTAAGCGACTTGAAGGGCGAACACTGAAGGGCCTTTAAAACTAACCCCAGGTTCCAGGCCAGACACGGAGCCCGCACGGGAGGACGGAGCCGAAGCACCCCTCTAAGAAACCATGCGACCTCCGGATAAGCAGCCAGGGAGAGGCCAGCCACCTTCCCCCGAAAACATGCTAAGGCTGCAACTTGAACACGCATGGAATTATAGGCCAAGCCTATTTGTAAACCATCCTGCAAAAAGTCAAGTATCGGCGAGACCAAAGCCCGCATGGGTGTAATCGCTTTAGCAGCACACCAAGCCTCAAACTGGCGCCAAATCCGAGCATAGGCAACGGAAGTGGAATGCTTGCGGGCCTGAAGGAGAGTGGAGATGACCTTGTTGGAATAGCCCTTGTCTCTCAATTGCGCCCTCTCAAAAGCCATGCCGTAAGACCAAAGCGGCAGGCGTCCTCCATGGTTACCGGCCCCTGCATCAACAGGTTCGGTACCAGAGGCAAAGGAAGGGGAGCCTACACCAGCATCCGCCGGAGGTCCGCATACCACGGCCGCCTGGGCCAATCCTGGGCAATGAGAACCACCTCTCCTTGATGTAGCCGAATCTGCAGGAGTGCTCGCCCTATCAAGGGCCAAGGAGGGAACACATACAGGAGGCCCTGAGGCCAGGGTTGAGCCAAGGCGTCCAACCCCGCTGAGCGTGGATCTCTCCGTCTGCTGTAAAGCATGGGACTTTGGCATTTGCGCTTGACGCCATAAGATCTGTTACGGGCGTCCCCCATTTGGCACAGATCTGAAGGAACACTTCGTCTACCAGTTCCCAATCCGCTGGATCGATTTGATGCCTGCTTAGATAATCGGCTTGCACATTGCTCTGACCTGCAATGTGAGCTGCTAACAGAAACTGTAGATGTAGCTAGGCCCAGTGGCAAATCTGCGCGGCCTGCACGGCCAGTGCCCTGCACTGAGTGCCGCCTTGTCAATTTATGTAGGCCACTGCTGTCGTATTGTCCGACAGAACTCTGACAGCCAGTCCCTTCAGGGTCGTGTGAAAGGCCAGAAGCACCTGGAATATCGCTTTCAACTCCAAGCGATTGATAGACCACTCCGACTCCTTGGGTGTCCAGAGACCCTGGGCATGTCTTCCCTGGCAATGTGCCCCCAGCCCTGCAGGCTGGCATCTACTACTACTTAACTACTACTTAACATTTCTAGAGCGCTACTAGGGTTACGCAGCGCTGTACAAAATAAACAAAGAAGGACGGTCCCTGCTCAAAGGAGCTTACAATCTAAGTAACGAAATGTCAAGTTGGGCAGTCTAGGTTTCCTGTGTAGAGGTTAGGTGCCGAAGGCGACATTGAAGAGGTGGGCTTTAAGCAGAGATTTGAAGATGGGCAGGGAGGGGGCCTGGCGTATGGGCGAGGCGTGGGGTGAGGCAAAAAGGGCGGAGTCTGGAGTTGGCGGTGGTGGAGAAGGGTACTGAAAGGAGGGATTTGTCTTGAGAGCGGAGAATACGGGTAGGAACGTAAGGGGAGATGAGAGTTGAGAGGTAAGGAGGGGCTGCAGATCGAGTACATTTGTAGGTTAGTAGCAGAAGCTTGAATTGAATGCGGTACCTGATCGGAAGCCAACGAAGTGACTTGAGGAGAGGGGTGGTATGAGTGTATCGGTTCAGGCGGAAGATAAGACGTGTGGCAGAGTTCTGAACGGACTGAAGGGGGGATAGGTGGCTAAGTGGGAGACCAGTGAGGAGCAGGTTGCAGTAGTCAAGGCGAGAGGTAACGAGGGAGTGGATGAGAGTTCGGGTGGTGTGCTCAGAGAGGAAAGGGCGGATTTTGCTAATGTTATAGAGGAAGAAGCAACAGGTCTTGGCTATCTGCTGGATGTGCGCAGAGAAGGAGAGGGAGGAGTCGAAGATGACACCGAGGTTGCAGGCAGAAGAGACGGGGACAATGAGGGTGTTGTCAACCGAAATAGAGAGTGGAGGTAGAGAAGAAGTGGGTTTGGGTGGGAAGACAAGAAGTTCGGTCTTGGCCATGTTCAGTTTCAGGTGGCGGTTGGACATCCAGGCAGCAATGTCGGATAAGCAGGCCGATACTTTGGCCTGGGTTTCCGCAGTGATGTCAGGTGTGGAGAGATAAAGCTGGGTGTCGTCAGCATAAAGGTGATACTGGAAGCCATGAGATGAGATCAGGGAGCCCAGGGAAGAGGTGTAGATAGAGAAAAGAAGGGGTCCAAGGACAGAACCCTGAGGGACTCCAACAGAGAGCGAGATAGGGGTGGAGGAAGAACCATGAGAGTGTACTCTGAAGGTACGATGGGAGAGATAAGAGGAGAACCAGGAGAGGACAGAGCCCTGGAACCCAAAAGAGGACAGTGTGTCCAGAAGTAAGTTGTGATTGACAGTGTCAAAGGCGGCGGATAGGTCGAGGAGAATGAGGATGGAGTAATGACCTTTGGATTTGGCGAGGAACAGGTCATTACAGACTTTGGATAATGCCGTTTCTGTCAAGTGAAGTGGGCGAAAGCCAGATTGAAGCGGATCGAGGATGGTATGAGAGGCGAGAAAATCAATGCAACGGCTGTGAATGGCGCTTTCAAGTATTTTGGAGAGGAAGGGTAGGAGGGAGATGGGGCGGTAGTTGGAGGGACAGGTAGGGTCAAGTGAAGGTTTTTTGAGGAGAGGTGTGACAACAGCATGCTTGAAGGTGTCGGGGACAGTTGCGGTGGAGAGAGAGAGGTTGAGGATATGACAGATGGGAGGGGTGATAGTAGGAGAGATGGTGACAAGTAAGTTGGTGGGAATGGGGTCTGAGGAACAGGTGGTGCATTTCAAGGAGGAGAGAAGATGGGCGGTTTCCTCTTCAGTGATATCAGGAAAAGAGAAGAAGGAGGCATGGGGTGATTGGTTGAGTGGGTGATAGGATGAAAAGGAGGAGAAGGTTTAGAGGTGAATTCGAGGTTGATCTTCTGGATCTTGTCGCGGAAGTAATCAGCCAGTGATTGAGGAGAGAGTGAGGGGAGGATGGGAGCGGAGGGCACTTTGAGGAGGGAGTTGAGGGTGTTACCACCAGGCACCAATCGGGAAGCGCTAGCGGAATTCCTCGCTGCAGCCTGCTGTCTGAGAGTCACCACTCCATACTGAGCCGGGCCACAGGGAACCACGCGAGTCTGCGCTGGTAATCCTGAGATATTGGAGACCATCGTTGAAGCAGGAAGCACTGCAGAGGTCTCAGGTGCGCTCTCGCCCATGGCACCACTTCCAAGGTGGCCGTCATCGACCCCCAACAGCTGGACTATGTCCCAACCTCGCGGGCGAGGCATCCTCAGGAGCAAATGGACCTGGTTCTGTAGCTTGCACCGCCTTTGCTCGAGTAGAAAGACAAACCCCGAGGCTGTGTCGAAACGGACCTCCAAATATTCTAGAGATTGAGGGGGGTCAGGTGACTTGAGTATATTGACGACCCAGCCCAGAGATTGAAGTACTGAGACCACTCTGGCTGTTACATGATGACTCTCTTCTGCAGAGTCCACTCTGATGAGCCAGTCGTCAAGGTACGGGAGAACCCAGATATCCTCTCGCCTGAGAAAGGCAGCTACTACCACCATTACCTTGGAAAAGGTTCGGGGAGCTGTGGCGAGGCCAAAAGGCAAGGCCCAAAACTGGAAATGTTTTCCCAACATCGCAAACCGGAGAAACCGTTGGTGCGGGGGCCAAATAGGAATGTGCAAGTAAGCTTCTTTCAGGTCCAGAGACGTGAGAAACTCTCCTGGCTGTACCGCCGCAATGACGGAGCACAGGGTTTCCATGCAAAAATGCCGCACTCTTAGTGACTTGTTGACTTCCTTTAAGTCGAGTATGAGCCTAAAAGACCCTCCTTTTCGCAGCACCACAAAGTAAATGGAGTAACGACTGTAGCCGATCTCGGCGGGAGGCACAGGGACCACCGCCCCGAGGTGCAACAAGCCTTACAAGGTCTCCTCTATCGCCGCCCGTTTGACGGCAGAGCCGCATCGGGACTCAACAAATACATCTCTCACCGGGGCATTGAATTATAATCTGTAGCCATCTCTGATCAGGTTCAAAACCCACTGATCTGAGGTAATCTTGACCCATTCCTCGAAAAAGAGGGAAAGACGTCTTCCCACTGCAGGAATCAAGGAGTGGGCGGCGCACCATCATTGAAAGGGTCGCCCATGAACTCCAGGCCTTGAACCAGCCGCTGCAGAACGTTTGTCCGAGCGAAAGGAGTTGCTCTGCTGAAAGCGGGCACGTGAAGTAAACCCAGCAGAATGCCCCGGGCGGTACCTTTTAGCTTCACGGAAGCGAGATCTGGAAGAGGAGGGAACCGCCCGACCCTTGGAAAAAGGCCACGGCCTATCCTCAGGTAAGCGCTGGGGTATAGCTTCCCCCAGGCCTTTAACAATTTTCTCCAACTCCTCACCAAATAGCAGAAGGCCCTGGAAGGGCAACTTCACCAACCTTTGCTTAGAGGCTATGTCAGCCGCCCAATGCCGTAGCCATAGAAGGCGGCGAGCGGCCACCACCACAGCCATCTGTTTAGCCGAAGCTCTGACCAGATCATAGAGGGCGTCAGACAAAAATGACAAGGCCGACTCCATCCGCAGTGCCACCTCCGCAAGGGGCTCCACTCCATCCCCGGGCTGTTCCACTGCCTGTTGCAACCAAGCGAGGCAGGCTCGAGCAGCATAACAATTGCACACAGATGCCCGTAAGGCTAGGCCTGAAATCTCAAAGGACCGTCTGATTGCTGATTCCAGACGTCGGTCCTGCATGTCCTTCAGGGCGACCCCTCCCTCTACTGGGAGGGTAGTCTTTCTTGTCACAGCTGTGACTAGGGCATCCACTTTAGGCACGGCCAAGCTTGCCAAGTGCTCCTCACTGATAGGGTATAAGTGCCCCATTGCCCTGGCAACTTTCAAAGGCCCCTCAGGGTCAGCCCAGTGAGCCGAAATAAACTCTTGGATGGAGTCATGCAAAGGAAAGGCTTGAGCAGGCTTCTTAGTACTTGCCATCCTCGGATAACCAGAGGAGGCTTTGCCCATCACAGGATCTTCAATAGAGAGGGTCTGTAAGGCATCAGAAATAAGCGCTGGCAGCTCCTCGCGGTGGAAAATCCTAACCGCAGTGGGATCATCTGGATCCAGTGGCAATCCTACACCTTCCTCTGGCTCTTCGGACCACGAAGGCCTGCCAGAACCCTCAGAATCCCCAAAGCCCAACCACGGGGGGGGGGGGGGGTGAAGGGGGGTGCGCCACTCTCTAAAGGGGAATTTACCCTTCTGTGCTTGTCTTGCAGCCAACTGTCTGGGGGGAAAAACGCTTGACGGCAATCGTGGGCTGGTCTCCACCGGAGGGGAACCAGGTAGCAACGCAGAGTCAGACATCTGTGGCAGAGCTCTTTTAACATGAACGCTTTATGTAAAAGCAACATAAACTCAGGGGAGAAAGGCTCACCCTGGCCTCCCGGTTCCAATCCGGGGTAAGCAGCTCCTATGGTAGCCTCCATCCGAGGCTCCCCTCCGGCCTCAGACCCCTCTGCTCCTGCGGAGATCGAGCCCTGCGGCGCATCCAAGATGGCGCCTGCTGCCAGCTCCACCGAGCGGAAAGAAACCTCACTCGCCATGCACGGGCTGGCCCTGACATCTGAAGAGCACGATTTACAGAGCCCCGCTGCGGATCTGCGCTTGCCACAACATGAACAGTGCTTAACAACCTCCGCAGCCATTGTCGAAAACGGCGGAAAATTTCAAAATGGCGGATGCGCCCCAAAAACGTCCCGATCGTGGGCCCTCCCCGGAGGAGCTACAAGACTCTCTTACCTCACCAGACCAAGTCACAGAGCTCCGGTCACGCTGCACAGACAGAAGGAAGCCTCAGAATCACAGCGCTAACAAGCACGTCACGTTTTTTTGTTGTTGTTTTGGGTTTTTTTTTAACGCTGTGAGGAAAATTAGAGGCAATAGCTACAGAGGCACTCCGGAGGTCCAGGAGAGTGGGAAAGGCAGAGAAAGGACAAACCAATGTGCCTGCATCCACATAGGGGGAAGGGTAAGGCAGGGAAAGGGCGAACCTATGTGCCTTTAAAGTGAAGCTGCAATAGCCACAACACCCCTGCTACAACTGGCAAAAGCCCAGGAGCCACCCCAGGCAGATTTTTGAAGGAGCTGAATAAGCTACGTCCAACCCTGCTGGGGAGATAGAGAATACTGAGAGGCGGAGTGGAGCTAGCTGGCCAAGAGGCACTATGGTTTTCAGTGCTCTCTATCTCCCCCTGCTGGTAGGTGGACACAACCCATTCATAATGGATTCATCTGCTTGATGACAAGGAAAAACACATTCTGCGTGGGACTCGATGCAGGGCCGTGTTTCGGCACTACTGCCTGCATCTCGATCATTTACAATAGATTAATAAAACACAAAGGAAAAGTAACTGTGAAAGGAAATGAAGTTCAAAGAACTGGTACCACAAATTAAAATGCACATTCCCTTGTGCCACTTTCAACTAAAGTATTACAAAAAATATGAGCAAAACTGAAAAAAAACCCATTATTTTCTGGCTATTTTGTTTTAAAATAACAAGAAATGTTATGGGAATTTTCAATTTTTTTTTCAGATGCCTACACATTCCTTGCTGGTACAACAGAGAACCACATCTCACATCCTTCAGCCAGATTACTGCTGCTGTAATGGCAGAACTGTACAAAAGGGAAAAGACAGACTTAAAAAGGAGAGATCTATAGAGGAAGGTTCATGGCACCAGAAACCCATGAGAGTACATTCCCACTGAAACTGGTAACAAAACAAATAGATAATAGAAACCAGGAAGTCAAATCAGGTGCTGTGTTTTGGCAAGCTCTTCTGTACAGCAGAGTGCCAAGAAGGATATGACACAGAAAATGTTTAATTTATTAAGAAATTTAGCAAACAGCTTTAAGTGAAATTCTATGGAACATGTCTTGATAGTTGAAATTTGTGTCTAATAGACTTAAGATTTTTTTCAAGCTTTCCCCCCAAATCAGATAGATTTTGGGCTTGATTATATGGTAATGAAGCTGTATTAATTTATAATGGAGTCCTTTTACTAAGGCGTTCTAACGGATTTAGCGGGCGCTAATGATTAGCGTGCACTAAATGATAAGACACCCATAGGAATATAATAGGCACCTTTACATTTAGCATATGCTAATTGTTAGTGCGCACTAAATCCGCTAGCGTGCCTTCGTAAAAGGATCCAACATGTTTTATTTGTGCCAGTATGGCTGAATTGTGCTTTCAAAGAAGCTATTAAAACCAAAAGGGCATATGTTATAAATGGAAAGAAAGGTCTCAGGGACCCTTTTACTAAGCCGTGTAAGCGTCTATGCGCTCCCAACACGCACCAAAATGAAGTTACCACACGGCTACAGCGTGGCTCTTGCGATAATTTCATTTTTTGTGCGCATCCGATAAATAATTTTTATTTTCAGCTACATGCATCAGATGCGCTTCAAGTGGCATTTGGGCGTAGGGCATTACCACCCGGTTATCGCGTGAGACTTTACTGCTAGGTCAATAGCTGGCAGTAAGGTCTCAGACCCAAAATGGCCATGCGGCAATTTTGATTTTGCCGCACGTCCATTTTCGGCAAAAATTTTTTAAAAAGGGCATTTTTTACAGGTGTGCTAAAAAATGATTTTGCACGCGCCCAAGACCCACGTCTACAGTACCGCAGGCCATTTTTCAGTGCGCCTTTGTAAAAGGACCTCTTAATGAGGAAAACGGGAAAATTAGATGTAAAATATAATAAGGCAAGCCAAGAAAGAATTTGGGAGAAACTTTTCAAAGACTGAAACACTAATAACCACCAGCTAGATCCTCAAAGGCATTTATCCTGGTCAGTGGCGTAGCCACAGGTGTCCCTGGGCTCTCTCGCCTTTGGTTTGGCTCCCCTCTGCTTTAACGGCTGGCAATGGTGCCAAGAGGTCTCCTGCGCGTGTCCTGCCTGTGCTGTCTGAGCAGCACTTAAGACAGCAGACACCCTTCGGCTTCTGATGCTAAATCTCTTGTGCATGCTCAGTTCACTGAGTTTATCCACTTTGCTACCTGAATAGCGGACCGAATATTGCTGCCCTCTGGATACTCCAGCGACTGCCATGGTGCTACCTAGCTGGTGCCAGCATGTCAGTGCTGACAACCTTATCATAATATTTAGCGCTGAATACCTACTGGTGCAAACTATCTGGAATTTTTTCAGCTCCAGCAGGTGACGTTTTAAAAATTTACAACTACCAAGTCTGAATTTTAACCCAAATGTTTTTACCAAAGCAAGAAAGCTGGAGGCTTCAATTGCACCACTGTGGGTAAAAGGTGTGTTCAGGTAAGATAACAGCACAGAGAAAACTTATGGAAATACCTTGGTTCTACTACTGCAGGAGCAAGGGTATTGGTGTGGGGCTCCTCTCCCTCCCTTACTGCTGAGACTATGTGGGTATGGTGATGGAGCAGAAGCAGAGAGGATTCCTTTCATTACAGAACTCCTATGTTAGTGGACATAGGGAGAGAGTTCTTTGGGAATCACAAAATTACATACCCAAAGAAAGAAGAAATTAGGACTCACCTAATAATTTTCTTTAGTTCTTCACTCTATTCCAGGACGAGTGGGGAGTCATGTCCATCAACCAGCAGGTGGAAATAGAAAATACAGAACTGAACACCACTACATAGCTCCCTGCTAGCAGCTATCAGTCCTCAAGCAAGGAAGAAAGAACGCCCAATCAGGAGCATGGTCAGCAGCCAACACATCCAGCCCCAAGAACCATCCAAAGACAAGGTCCCTGGAAAACAGGATACAAAGGCTGTGCATAGAGCCACCAAGCAGGGCGTCGAACCACGGGAAGGCTCCTGGAATAGTGTGAAGAACTAATGGAAAGAAAATGATCAGGTAAGTCCTAATTTCTCCTTCCATTACGTTCATTCCCACTATTCCAGGACGAGTGGGATGCTCAAAAGCTATCCCTACGAGGGTGGGAAGCCGAACCTGCCAGAAGCAGAACTGACACCCCATGCAGCCAGTGCCTGCGTGGCCCCCATTATACCATCATGCTACTAAAGGAAAGCAGAGAAGCCTTTGCCCGAGATGTAGTCACAAGCCCAGGAGAGTGTGCCTTTCAACTGGAGGAGAAGAGTCTCCCAGAATACAGGCCGAGACCACGCCACCTTTACCCACCGGGCAAAGGAAGCCTTGGATGCCATGAGACCCAACTGCTGTTTACCAAACTGCACAAAAGGTCCATACAAAAGGCGGAAGACATCGGGAACCTCGAAAAAACACAGGAGAGCCCTGTGAAAGTCCAAAAGCCTGCAAGAGGCATATAGACGACTAAATAAAAAGAAACCAACCAGCACTCAGGCAAGAAGGATGGTACTGCCCGAAACGAGACCCCCGCCACCAAAACGAAGATGGAGAAAGGGCCTAAGAAGGAGCCTGAAGTTGCAAGAAGCAACAGGCCAATGGAAGTGCCCCGATAACACCGAGTTCTACGTGAGAACTATCAGGATCACGTAGCGACGGGGCACAAATGGAGAGTGCTGCAGCACTCTAAGGACCAGCATAAAATTCCATTCGGAAAAGGCACGCAAAGGATAGTGTAAGCGACCCACACCTCTCTGAAAACGAATCACAACCGGAAGAGCTGCTAAAGAAGAGGTCTGCCAACAACCCTGAAAGCAAGCCAGGGCTGCCACTGGAACGCACAAGGAATCCAGCACTAGCCCTTGATACTCCCTCCCGCAAAAATGGCCCAGGGAGGAAGCAAAGTACTGGCAGGCGCCAAGAAAGAAGAGCACTTCCTAGCCTGAGCAGGAAGCCAGGACTGAATCCAATAATCCTTCTTCCTCAGCCGAGTCCTCTCAAGGGCCAAGCCGTAAGACCAAAGGGAGAAGAATCCTCCATGACCACCAGGCCCTAACAGAAGAACCTGAGGGAATTGCAGTAGCTCCCCAACTAGGAGATACACTAGATCTACCAGACATTTGAAAAAGTGCTCATAAGTATTAGGGGTATATACCACTAAGAGATAAAATTCTAATGCCCGCAGCTGAACGTGCAAGAGCAAAAGTATCTTTTGACAAAAGCTTTACTTGGCAGTGCAAGTGTTTCCTCACTAATACAGCTACTCCCTCTCACCTCTGTGTAGATAAGTAATAAACCTCACTGATCCATCCTGTCTTATGTTTGAAATGTGCTACACCAGTGAGCTTGGTCTCTTGCAGACACGCTATATCAACCTTGTGGCATTTTGATTGAGATAACAGCTGAAATATTCCAGGACAACACATGGATATTATCAGCTGCCATGCCCCTTGACAAGGGAAAATGCTTCAGAAAGCATTTTCCTACCAGAGATAGGAACCCCAGGCACCCAGTTCCTGCCCAATGATTACATCATCTCACTTCCCAGTGGCCTCTCAGCCCAACAAAACCTCCAAGCCACTCGTATACAACCAGAACAATTTCTACATAGCAGTGACAGGAGACCATATAACAAAGACAGAACAGTGAATCAAAAATAAAACATAACCCCATCAACCCTCCCCTCCATCCCCATCCCCCTCCCCCCAACCTCTATATCACACCCTATATGTAAACTGCTCACCACTCCCAGACCAACACAGTGCCAGGGAGAAGGCAGCATATCATGTTAACCAATGCTGTAAGGCAACCCCCCTTCCTCCACCCCTTAATATCTAGAAACTTAAGTAATAACCAGCTTTACACAGATAAGATATAGAAACTTGAGAATGGGTGGTCAAGATATTTAAGTGGCATGGCCTTGCAATCATTACCGCAAATACTAATACTAAATCTAAAGACCAAGCCTCAAGCACCAAGGCCGCAGAGCCTCAGTCACCAATCTTGAGGCTCCTGTAAGTTAAGCCAGTCCTGCGTTGCCTGCACAGTGTCAAATGTTTTCCAGCAGCCATCAGTAAACACTTTTCATTGCACCAGATAGAGAAGCATAAATTCTGCTTCCTCGCCGAGAGAGTGGCACAGATTGGCGTAAAGGCCTTCCGGCATTCTCTGAGCATGAGCGAGTAGTTCTGAAATATCTGGATCAAGCAATCCTCATATTTGGTCCCATCTCTTTTCTGCTTGTAAAGGCACAACAGGTGTGCTTTTTAGGATTAACTGAAATTTAGCAATGATAGGTTGGAGCCACACAGCTCCCTCACACTTACGGTCAAGATGATACGTGCGCTTTAGGAGATAGGGCCTCGCACCAGTTGTAGTGGGAAAATTAACAGCCAGCCATTCCCCCAAAATGATATGTAAATGATTATCCGGAAGAGATTTGAGGGACCCAACAAAGCAGAGATTATTGCTCTGAGAACAATTCTCTAAATCATCCAGCTTGGCTGCCTGTTCCTTCACTTGGCTGATTTGTGCTGCAAGAACATGATGGTATGTGTGGATATGGTGCTCCAGGTCAGACAAAGAAACTTTCAACTACCCTGTGTGCTTCAATACATCTGAAAGAAATTGCTGCACAGTGGTCAGTAGTTCAGACAACAAGGCCAAACCAGGCTCAAGAGCTCAAACTATCACTTCAGTAATGTCATCCTTCAACACTGTGGAAGTGAGTCCACCATCTTATCTTCTGTGGCTTTGGCCTGATCTCTATCTCTTTTCTGCAGTTTACTTGACATAATATCTGCCATTTTTATCACAAACTTGTCCATACACTAAGTTAATGACCAGACTAGCCTCAATTCAAGACTGACAAGTAGCAGAAAAGCAGATTAGGGTAGATTTGGGAGGGCACATCCGAGCAGCATCAGGCCACCACATCCTGCCCTGTTCACAGCATTAAGTGATCGGTTTGTTTTTGTAACTGTATGTTTTTAATCTGTTTCGGGTGTGCTTCATGAATAGGCAGACAAAATCAATAGAAATTGTAAAATTACATTCAAACAGGTAAAAAAAAAACACAATCTCTTGGAAAAATATAGTTGAAGTGTAGGTTACAATGTGGTAATCAGATATTAAACACCATTAAATGATATACAAATTCAACAAACAGGGAGATACAAAGAGAACTTCTAACTCCTGTAACTATACTGAAGCCTGTTTCTCCTGGTATACTGACTCTTCTCTCAGATCCTCAAACTGATTAGTCTTCTCTCTTATCAGGGCCGGCCCTAGGGTTTCTAGCGCCCTCCTGCAGTCTATTAGTCGGCGCCCCTACCCATCCACAGGCGGGATCACTATGGCTCCGCCCCCACAGTAGACACACCCCTTTTACCAGACATGGCATCATTGAAAATATTACACCAGTATAGAAGAAAAATAACTTAGCACACAGACCAGGAATTAGGAGAACTGACAGTCTTGCCAACTCTGAAAAACAATGTGTTATCAAAATTTCAGAATCTAACAAATAGATCCCTATTCAGACACTTGGCCTTGCAGTCACACATGTAGAACAGAGATAGCCCCTCTTCAAATTCTTCAAAAATTAACCTGAAATCCTAAGAAGTTAGACTCTGCATGCAGCACAATAGCCTTCCCATCGAGCACAGCTTAGGATCTAGATAGGACAGACTTAATCAGCATAAACTAACATATTCTACAATCTGAGTTGGACAGAGTAACAGGAGTTACTGAAGTGGGAATGAGAGATAGGTGATGGTTAGGAATTGAAAGCAGGCATCTAGCCCTCCTGTCCTGTGAGTTGCTGTGTTGGGGATGGGGGTGGGAAAGGGTGGGTCAGGTGCAGCACTAAACAGCAGCCTCTGATAAAACAAGGGTCCAGGCTCTGCTGTGCTGTCTCTGTCTGCACCCTCTCTGGGCAGAGGACAGAGGTTAGCTGAGCTCCCACAAGTTATTTCAGAGCCAGATTCAGTTGGAGCAGTGACGTCCTCTGACAAACACAAGAAGGATATTTTTCTGGTTGGGAGGGGGGAGGGGACGGGACAGAGAACTGACAGCTTTGTAACCAGACTGAGATGAGCAGCAGAGATTAGATACTCAGCAGAGCTTGATTACTTGCAAAGTGACGCCCTTGAAGGCAGGCGCCCTCCTGCAGTGCTTACCCTGCTTACCGGGTTTGACCGGCCCTGTCTCTTATAAAGCACCCAAGTTCATTAAAACCAGTACAAGGATTTCAGATATAATGTTATGCCCACGGGACATCAGGCAAGTTGAATGGAGCATACATAACCAAGCAGGTTACCAGCAGCTACAAATAGAACATCAATGCTTCTTACCTTAGATGGATTATATATCCCAATTATGGAAAGAAAGATCTGGAGGCTGAAGTGGGTTTTGATGATAAAGAATCGCCCAAAGGAGGAAAACTGGTGGATTTACGTCAGCGTTTTTTGCGTTCGAAGGGCCAAGGTGTTTTATCTCTATTGTTTGCTTTTTGAGAGGGATTGCATTACTTATGCGCTATCAGTCACACATCTGCATTCATCTTATTAAGAATTCTGCACAACCATTAAGACCCTCTGATGCAGGTCATTTATCACCGAAACACAATTTTCCATTGTCCTGCTCCTGAAGGCACTTTGTGGGTGGTGGTTGTTTTTTTTTTTTTACTTTGTTCTGTTTAAACTCCACCAGTTGGAAAGTAAGTCCAGTGCTGGGCAGACTTCTACAGTCTGTGACCTGAAAACAACAGGGACAGATCAAGAACAAGTCTGTGTGTTTTATATCACATTCAGCAGCTCTGGCCGCCTTGTTGGGCACGGCTGGATGGACTGTGCAGGTCTTTATTTTAGAAGTCCTATTCTTTTTTTGGACTTCTGAAAGCTGGCATTTATTTATTTATTTACTTATTTGTAACACTTATACCCCGCACTTTCCCACTTGTTAGCAGGTTCAATGCGGCTTACATAGTAGTATAGGTTAAACAAGTAACAAAGAATGGATGCAGCTGTAATATAGTAAATAAAGAGGTGGTCATTTACATAGCATTACAGGTTAAACAAAGTAAATAAAGAGGTGGTTGTTTAGATGTGGGTAGGTGAGAAGGGCAAGGAATGCGGGTGGTAGAGGTAGGGAATGGGAGGTGGGTATGTAATGGGATTGGCGTGTTGTTAATTATGGGAGAGTGAAAGGGAGGGAAGAAAAAGTATGTACTAGAATGTGTAGGGAGGGGAAGGAAGAGGGATGTACTAGAAGGATAGGCAGGAGACATATTCCAGATTTTGTCTTTGAAGTCTGATCCAGGTAGTGCAAATGGACTCGCAGTTTAAGTCAGGTCCTTACTGTAGGCTTGCTTGAAAAGGTAAGTTTTTAGCAGCTTCCGAAAAGGTAGATGGTCATTGACTAAATGTCCATATTGCACGGACATCCAAATCCCAAGTTTAGAAAGGCAGGATATGGACGACTAACACTGCAGGGCCTACAAATAGCAAGGGGGTGTGCTGTGGTCGGGTTTAGGATGGGATAAGGGAAGTCCAAGAGCAATTACCGAAGGGGAAGACATGTCCATGTCTAAAAAGAACATCCCTATTTAGACCTGTTTTTAGGCATGTCCAGGGTACAAAAAGTTACTCTGGTTGAGCAGCTGTCTACTGGAGGGATTAAGGCATGACACCTCCTTGATCCTCCAGTTGCTGTCACCCCCCCCCCCCCCCCCCAGCTACAAAAAAAAAGTGAAACTGAAAAGGGACTTCAGGTTGTATGACAGCTTCAAGTATTATAGACATTCCTAACAAACCAGGAATCATATCTGAAGAGTAGCCTAGTGGTTAGTGCATTGGATTATGAACCCATGGACCCAGGTTTACATCCCACTTCAGCTCTTTATTATTATTATTTATTTTTGTGATTGTGAGCCCTCCAGAAACAGAAAAATATCTACTCTACATAAATATATAAGCCATCTGAAAGTCTAAAGTCTATAAAAGTGGTGTGCATTCAGGTACAGTAGGCATTTTTCTGTGCCTGGAGGGCTCACAATTTAAAAAAATAAAAGACAGAAACAGCTGAAGTGGGACTTGAAACTAGGTCCCCTGATGCTTAACCCACTGCTCTAACCATTAGGCTACCCTTCTGCTCCCCATGGACACCTGTGTGGCCATTTCATAAAATGGACACACCTCTGCTGCTTTACAGATGTCCATGTCCCTTGTTTTTCCCATTTCTAATTTGGATGTTTCCGTTTGTAACATGGATGTTCATGCTAGACGTTTCAAGCTCATAAATATCCATATCACATGTATTTTAGAACAGGCTGTATCCTGTTCTAAAATGCATGCGAGATGGGCATCCATTTCTGACGTTCTGACTAGGACGCCCTTTCTAAATGCCGCTCCATGTTACTAAGGATTTGTCTCTCTGCAGGGAAATTCTTCAGAGGTGAATGTTACATGTAAGGAGTAGGGCAGAAATGGTCCGATATCAAGAGCAAGTCTCCACCCAAGTAGCATCGTACGGTAAAAGACACTTAGATTTGCAAAAAAACTAGTTTCAAGGCTGTAACTAGAGGATGGAAAAAGGGATAGTCACACTTAGAGGTGCTAACAATTACTGAAACTTAAATGGAGGAAGGCATATTTATACTAGGTGCAAGTGCTGAGTACACACCACGTCAGACCCCCCCCCCCCCCAACCCTTACCTTAAAATCCTCTCTTCTGCAGTCTTCGCCCAGGCAGTGGCAGCAGCACTGGCACTCACAGGCTGCCTGCGGCCTGCACTGGAACTACTTCTCTGAACCATCCCAACCCTTCTGACGCAACTTCCTGTTTTGTGAAGGGCAGGACGGTTCAGAGAGGAAGTCCTGGTGCAGGCCACAGGCAGCCTATGAGTGCAACTGCTACTGCCCAGGCAAAGACTGCAGCAGAAATTACTTTAAGGTACTGGGGAGGTGTGGGGGCACAGAGAGACAGGGGCACGTGGGAGAGACAGGGGGGTTATGTGGGAGATGCACCCCCTATAAAAAAATTCCTAGCTACTCTACTGGGCAGGCAACACTTAAAAAGTGAAGAAGAGTGTCATCTGCCTTCTGGGTTGAGGGTGGAGAGAAGGAGAGACAAAAAAGGCCCGGGACCAAAGATGGCGCTGTGAATGGACGCACCTGTGTTTGCTCCTGGAAGCTGCTGTGTTTGTGAGTTTTCCTCGGTGCCTCTGTAGCCTCGTCAACAATGGGGAAGCGGAAGAGGAAGGTAAAGGAATATCCCTCGGTTCCTGTGACCTCCTCGACGATGAAACAAACAACCCTGCAATTTCCCAGGCAGCAACCGGGTCCTCAGGGAACTTCGACCCCCTCTGCAGCTCTCAGCCCCTCGGAGTCGATCAAGAGTGGAAACGGGGCTTCCCTGAGCCCTGTGGAGCGAATTGCACCTCCCCAGCTTGGAGGAGAGTTGCTGGCTGTTCAAACAGAGACAGACGCCGAAGTGGCTCAGCTGGTCCTGTCTGAGGGTGTGACTGCAGCAACGGAGATAGATTCTCAACTTCGGGAAACATTACTACAATAGGCTTCAAAGGTATTGCCTCAAGCTATTGTTTCCAAGTTAGCTCATGCTGATAGTCTATCTCAATCTCCTCCTGTAGCTAGTGGAGTGATTAGACCAGCAATTGTGACGCTGGAGTCACTATGGGATATGGTTTACAATATCCAAACCTCTATGCAAACTACTTTAAAGCGGAATTTTTCTGATATTGAAGTTCTTTCTGAGGCTGCCCTGCTTCAAGCACAAGTGACTGCACAGCAAACCCAGAAATTGGAACATGTGGATATCAAAATTCAAGAAATGGGATCTATAGAAACAGCTCTGGTTAAAGACAATAATTTCCTACATAAACAACTTGAATACTTGGAAAATCAGACTAAAAGACTTAACCTTAGGTTTCTTAATTTTTCCAAATCCCCGTTAATTTCTCCCTTGGAGATGGTTAAAAAATATTTGGTGGACATCCTAGGAATGGACAAGGACTCACTCCCTCCCACTACACGGGCCTATTACATCAGGAGTACTGGAGTGGTGGTAGGAAACCCCCCTGTAATAGGGGAAGGAATGAATTTTACCTCATTCCTAGAAAGCTCATTAGAAATAGTTACTCAGAGGTTAACTCTGCTTGTCACTTTTGCGCTGGAGCCTGATAGGAATGCCGTACTACGGCTTTCGTTGAGACATTTAGAAAATATGTTTTTGGGCTCAAAGGTCCGTATCTTTCCAGATCTCTCACGGCCTACACAGATGAGACGAAGGGCCTTTTTGGAACTTCGCCCCAGGGTGGTGGCATTGGGAGCAAATTTTGTCTTGCGATTTCCTTGTTTTTGTAATGTGATGCTTGAGGGTAAACATTTTCAGTCTGTAGACCCAAAACAGTTGAAAGAGTTTATTGATGCAAGAGTTGATGTGAATATAGTAAACCTTCCCTAATCAGCAGGCTGGGGTCTGAACCAGAGGAAGCATCTATTGATTTGTTAATTTTTGTATTTTTCTTTTCTTTCTTTCTTTTTTTTTTTTTTTTTTAATTTCCTTACTCTTGGAATCAAATTTCTTTAACTTGTGGACAAACGGGCTGTAAAGATATATACTTATTATTTTTGTTTCCTAATGTTAAATAATGCCGATTGCATATTCACTTTAAGTGGTGATGTATTGGAAAATTTAAATAAATAATTAAAAAAAAAAGGCCTGGGACAAAGTGGAGAGGGTGGAAGAAGAAAGAAGCAGTGATCTTGCGAGTCATGTACTAATTTATAGATGAATATAAACAAATATAGTGAAACAATCCCATCTACAATATAGATGTAAAACAATTCTCTCTCTACATCCACTACATTCAAAATATGAGAAGGAAAAAGCTTCAGTTAGCTCTTCCTGAAACTGCAATTATCTTGGATTGCTGGAATAGCCTTTCTTGGCATAAAACCCTTTCCATACAAGTATTCATTCAAAAAATTAAGGGAGTGATAAATTTCTTTAGCTTATTTTAACTGAGAATAGAATTCTTAACAGATTTTGTAGGTCCAAGTCAGTGCAATTAGACTTAGGCACCATGGTGCATTTGCATATCCTAACTGGTGCCAATTAACATCAATAATTGTTAGCAACCATTACCATTAATTGACTCGGTAACCAATTAAGTTGCATGGGCTTCTCAGAACCACGCCCAAATTTGAGCAATCTTTATAGAATCCGGGCTAGGCCGTCGAGGGGGGGGCAGGGGGGACAAACTTCCCGGGCCCAAGCCTCCAAGGGGGGCCCGGTGCCGCAGTCCCCGATCTCACCTGCCCTCGGCTCCGTCGACCGTCCACCACCAGGGCGGGCCCCCTGCATTGAAATCATCACAGCGCCTCACCTGTCACCTCGCTCTGTAACTGAAAGCACAACCAGCAGCAGCAGATCGGATTCGCCTCCCTTTGGGCCTTCCCTCCCTGTGTCCTGCCCTCGTCTGATGTAACTTCCGCAAGGGGCGGAACACAGGGAGGAAAGGCCCTAAGGGAGGCGAATCCGATCTGCCGCTGCTGGCTGCGCTTTCAGTCACGCAGCGAGGTGACAGGTGAGGCGCTGTGATGATTTCAATGCAGGGGGCCCGGCCCGGTGGCAGACGGAGGGGGGCGGGTGGGGACTGCGGCGCGGCGGCCTGGGGCCCCGAGCCCGGCCCAGTCTCTCAGTGGCCCTGAATCCGGGGGTTGTGCCTCCAATTTAGGTGATAAGTAGGCCCCTTCTCAAACAGCTACATTGGTTTCCGATTGAGTTCAGAGTAAAATTTAAGATTCTAACACCAACACATAAGGTATATTATAGTAATAAACCAGGGTATCTGGCATCTCTGGTTATTCTCTACTCTCCATCTCATACCCTCCGATCCCTCAATGATAATAGGCTTGTTTTACACCACCCATCTAAAGCTAGGTGGCAATCAATGAGATCCAGTGTGTTTTATTTTCTGGTTCCTGCACTGTGGAACTCTTTCCCTCACTACCTTCACCTAGAGAGATCATATTCTGCATTCTGGGTTTCTCTGAAGATTTCTTTTTAATTTAGCATTCAACAGCTAGTTATTTTGGCTGCATTTCAGGTTTCTCTGAAGACTTATCTTCCTAATTTGTCATTCAACAGCTAGTTATTCTGGCTGCTTATATCTGGAGTAGAAAAGCGGGTTTAAGGTTTCAGTGGGGTTATAATAGGTTATGTCTAATTTCTTTATTCTGTTTGTTTGGTTGAATGATTGTTCTTTCCTATCATTTTAAGGAGTTCTTTTTCTTCTTTTATGCAATTTTTTTAAAATTCTGTAAACCACTTCAACTCATTCACGAATTAAGTGATATAGTAAATGAATAAGTACATAAGTGCGTAAGTATTGCCATACTGGGACAGACCAAAGTTCCATCAAGCCCAGCATCCTGTTTCCAACAGTAGCCAATTCAGGTTACAAGTACTTGGCAAGATCCCAAAGCAGTACAATACATTTTATGCTGCTTATCCTAGAAATATGCAGATGGATCCATTACACACCGATTGGGACTCACTGCTCTCGAATTTTAAATCGTCCTTAAGATTGGAATTAAATTGCGCAGCTCTGGTAGAGTACTGCAAATTGGAACACATCCCTCGGGGGCTTAGGATCAATAAAGCCCCGCAGATCTTTAAAGATCAAGAAAATTTTGTGAATAAATGGAACATGATACTAAACAAATGTTCCTTAGATCTTATGTTGCTAATTATTGAGAATTCTAAGGTGGTTCTGCAACAAGAAAAAGAGATGTTAGACATAGAAGTGAATTGTCTCAAGCAAGGTATCTCTGAACAAATATTCACACAGAAGTACACACAATTAAAGGAAACACTTCAACAATGTAGGGATCAGCTACTTAAATCGAAACTAAAAAAAATTTGCCAGAGATAAAAATGATTATCTTCACCAGCGCGTATATCCATGGATGAAACATAATTTAGCGCAAGATACAACAGTTGATACCACTACAGTTCAACAATCGGCGCCTAAGAGTGTGGCATTTAAAGCGTTTCAATTTGCAGAAAGTTCCTCCGGTAGTAGCGACACTGAAGATTTTTTGTCCAACAGACAACAGAGAGCACCAAGGAACCGAGGAGGCAGACAGGGGACCAATTGGGGCCAATCAAGGTCACGTCCACGGACACGATCGCAATATCAAATGTAATTAATCTGTCCAGTGTAATATTAACGGAGGCAGAAACTTCCCTTCTTTCGAAAGGATTATCTTTTGTTCCGTCAGTAAGATTCAATGCATTCCAGTTTAGAATAGATCTAAAGAAATTCATACATCAGCTTCAATTGCGGATCTATTTTGGTGACGTGAAATTTGAGCCATCTTCCAGAGTATACAATAAATCTCAATGGGTTCCCCCTATCCCTATTGACCCCATAGTGAGTACTTTTAAACAACTTGTACTTCGGGATGTCCACAAATTTTATCAAACTGGTTACCATGGTCTCAGGGATAATTTGACAAGAGCAGAGCGGACTGCCCTTAAAGGATTACAGAATAATGATAGGATTGTAATAAAACGGGCAGATAAAGGGGGTGCGGTGACTGTTTTAGGCAGAACACAATATATGGAAGAGGTAAAGTCTCAACTGGATGACAAAAATGCTTATCAAGAATTAGAAA
The DNA here is from genome assembly GCF_901765095.1 of Microcaecilia unicolor. Taxonomy (NCBI): domain Eukaryota; kingdom Metazoa; phylum Chordata; class Amphibia; order Gymnophiona; family Siphonopidae; genus Microcaecilia; species Microcaecilia unicolor. The sequence continues at coordinate 261,693,849 of NC_044033.1, read as the reverse complement.
TAGATCCGACCATTGATCCACAAATGAGGGTTAAGGACATCACGCAAAGAGGACTGAATCAAGGATTTGTGACCACTAAGGAATATCAGTACTTAAACCACAAGACACCTACCATACCAGTATTATATGTATTGCCCAAGGTACATAAAGATCCAATACATCCACCAGGTAGACCCATTATGTCATCAAAAGGTTCCTTGTTAGAACCTATTTCGATTTATGTGGATACTTTCTTGAGAGATTTTGTATCAAGTTGTCCATCGTATATTAAAGATACTTCACATTTCCTTAATATGATACAGGAAGTACAATTGGTCCAGGACACTTATGTGTTAGCAACGTTGGACATTAAATCTCTCTACACTAAGATACCACAGCATGAATTGTTAGCAGTGGTGGAAAAGATATTGGATTCTCGACCTAGACCGCATACAGTACCTACAAGTTTCATTGTCAAACTCACGAAACTATCGCTGTGCAATCACTTTTTCAAGTTTCGTGACAAACTGTTCCTTCAAAAATCGGGGGTAGCCATGGGTGCCACGTTTGCCCCTACATTAGCAAACCTGTTTATGGCTGCCTATGAAGATCAATGGTTACTTGATTCTCCGTTCCAGTCTAACATCTTCATGTGGAAAAGGTACATAGACGATGTTTTTTTGATCTGGCTGGGTGATGAAGATGGACTGAAAGAATTTTGCGAATGGCTTAACCAACGCCATTCAGAGATACAGTTCACACTTACTAGTTCTAAGACTAGTGTGCATTTTTTGGATGTTTCAGTTGAACTGGATGACAACAAGTTTATTACTCGAGTTTATAATAAGCCAATAGATAGAAACACCATTCTGGAGTATCGTAGCTGTCATCCACGCAAATTGCGTGATAGTTTACCTTTTTCGCAGTTTCTGCGGTTTCGCAGAATTTGCTCAAATGATGAAGATTTTATGCAGACGTCTGCATCTTTTTACGACAAGATGAAACTGCGGAATTATCCAGATAAGACTCTTAGGCAAGCATACCGTAGAGCAAAGTATAATAATAGGGAGGTGTTATTGCAATCCAGAACTCAGATTACAGAAGAAGATGATAAGATGACATGCATCATGAGATATGTACCGGGTGGAGAAGGAGTGGCGAGGATAATTAGACAACATTGGGATATCATTAAAACCCATTCTGTGTTTTCGCAATGTGATTTGCGCACTGCCTTCTCCAGAGGAAGGAATCTTAAAGAACTGCTTAGTCCGGCAGAACTTTTCAAACCTGATATTGATAGACAATGCGAACCTACAGGACATTTTAAATGTATGAGGAAGAACTGTAAAACCTGTGATATCACAGTTGAAATTCAATCTTTCGTACATGATGGGAAAGTTATTATTTAAAGCATCATACTACCTGCCGCACACACGGAGTTATTTACTGTATAGTATGCCCTTGTGGTAAAAAGTATGTTGATAAAACCAGCAGATCTTTACACGAACGTATGGTTGAACATCGTTCTCGTATAGTAGCTCAAGTACCGGGTCCCCCTTTAGTGCAGCATTGCATGCAATTTAACCACCAAGTGGAGGCCCTACAAGTCATGGCTATTGATCATATCAGTCCAGCTCCCAGAGGGGGTGACCACAACAGACAGCTACTACAACGGGAAACTTATTGGATTTATCATCTAAATACGCTGGAACCAAATGGTCTCGATACATATATCCAATGGACCTGCTTTATGTGAAACACAATTGGTTAGATCAGCTGTTTCCGGTAAGATAGGACTTTAAAAAGACGCTGCCGCCATTTTGCAATCATTGATAGATGGCAGACGAGAACAAACTGATTGCCTGGTGAGTCCTGAACTTTGACGAATATTTTAAGCTATAAAAGGGAGCGGCATAAAGATAAGGGCTGACATATTTGTTTGCTATATTTTCTTATGGAAACAGCACGAAGAGTTCCCCTTGAGAAAGCCAGGAGGGCGAAACAGGCTCCTGTTGGGGTGTGCTGCTGTATAGGCATACAGATAAGTGACTGATCCCTTAAGCCATCAGCTATAATTATAATACAAGAGCCAAACGGCATGCTTTGTAAAAATATAAGAAAAAAGTAAGAAAGTAATAAATAAGCGTGCTAGGTAGCTCATTTAATGGTAGGATGGTGGGTAATAGTCTATGATTACAACTAAGCAGCATAAGAGACACTAAACGATAACTGCTGCCTGTTTATGAGACTTAACCTATAAACTCCACCATATAATTCTCCCTTAGCACTCTGCTTATTTTTTGTTGGTAGTAGTTACATTGAGTGGAGTAAGCTGCATAAGTTGGCAGTAAATTATCCTAGAAATAAGCAGTGGATTTTCCCCCAAGTCATTTTAATAATGGTTTAAGGACTTTTCCTTTAGGAAGCTATCCAAATGTTTTTAAACCGCGCTAAGGTAACTGCTTTTACTACATTCTCTGGCAACAAATTCTACAATTTAATTGCATGTTGAGTGAAGAAATATTTTCTCCGACTCGTTTTAAATTTACTACTTTGCAGCTTCATTGTGTGTCCACTAGTAACTGCATTTTTTTGAAAGAATAAACAAATGATTCACGTCTACCTGTTCCATTCCACTCATTATTTTATAGACCTGTATCATATCTCCCCTCAGCCGTCTCTTCTCCAAGCCGAAGAGCCCTAGTCGCTTTAGCCTTTCCTCATAGGGAAGTCGTCCCATCCCCTTTATCATTTTCATCACTCTTCTCTGTACCTTTTCTAATTCCACTATATCTTTTTTGAGATGCAGTGAACAGAATTGCACACAATATTCGAGGTGTGGTCGCACCATGGAGCAATACAAAGACAGTATAACATCTTCATTTTTGTTTTCCATTCTTTTCTAATAATACCTAACATTTTATTTGCTTTCTTAGCCGCCACCACCACACACTGAGCAGAGGGTTTCAAGAACAACACCTAGATCCCTTTCTTGGTCGGTGATTCCTAATGTGGAACCTTGCATCACATAGCTATTTGGGCTCTTCTTTCCCACATGCATCACTTTGCACTTGCTCACATTAAACGTCATCTGCCATTTAGACACCCAGTCTCCCAGTAACGTAAGGTCCTCTTGTAATTTTTCACAATCCTCTTGCGATTTAACAACTTTGAATAACTACTACTAATGATAAATAGTAGTAGTACTACTACTTAGTATTTTGTCATCAGCAAATTTAATTACCTTACTAGTTACTCCCATCTCTAGGTCATTTACAAATATGTTAAAAAGCAAGGGTCCCAGCACAAATCTCTGGGGAATCCCATTATCTACCCCTCTCCATTGAAAACACTGACCAATTAACCCTACTTTCTGTTTTCTTTTATCCAGTTTTTAATCCACAATAGGCCAGCACCTCCTATCCCATGACTCTCCAATTTCCTCTGGAGCCTTTCATGAGGTACTTTGTCAAACACCTTCTGAAAATCCAGATACACAATATCAACCGACTCATCTTTATCCACGTTTGTTCACTCCTTCAAAGAAATGTAATAGATTGGTGAGCCAAGATTTCCCTTCACTAAATCCATGTTGGCTTTGTCTCATTAATCCATGCTTTTGAATATGCTCTGTAATGTTGTTCTTTATAACAGTCTCTGCCATTTTGCCCAGCACCAACGTCAGGCTCACCAGTCTAAAATTTCCCGGATAACTCTGGAACTTTTTTTCAAAATCAGTGTTACACTGGCCACCCTCCAATCTTCCAGTACCATTCTTGATTTTAAAGATCATTTACATATTACTAACCATAGTTCTACAAGTTCATTTTTCAATTCTATCAATACCCTGGGATGAATACCATCCAGTCTAGGCAATTTGCTACTCTTCAATTTGTCAAACTGCGCCATTACATCTTCCAGCTTTGAATATCTTTTTTTGGCACTGGTATCTCTCCCAAATTTTCCTCAGTGAAGACTGAAGCAAAGAATTCAGTAAGTGGTCCTGTTAACTCTTTATTAGGCAGCACACTAAGTGCAGTGCATTAACTACTAAACACTTTGGTAGTTAATGCACTTTCCATGCCCATTCCCTTCCTAGTCCAACCCACCCCACCCCCCCACCCCCAAATATAAAATGTACTTAACACACAGTTTACCATGTGGTAACTGCAAAATTGCTGCAAAACCCCTTCACGCAGCTCTTCACTAGAAGTTACCACATGGTAAACCAGGCATCATTAACCCCACAGATTCTGTATAGTTTGCCCAAAGTTAGGTGTGTAATTTTGAGTGCAGATCACAGATACGCGAATAAATTAATTCACTGAATTGATGACAACAATCAACCTCCCACTCACACTTTTACAAAGCCATGCTAGCGGCTGCCGGTGTAGCTTTCTAAAAAGGTGGGTGGGGGATTGGTCTTCCCAAGCGCTAATTGGCACTAATTACTGGTTATGTGCATATCTGCTCTGCGCCCCTATTCTATAACCTCGACGCCTAATTTATTTTGTGTGCAACTTCAAAGGGGACATGGCCAAGAGAGGGGCATGGACACAGGTCATGGGCATTCCCAGGATTTAGACGTGGAGTTATAGAATACTTCCATTTCTGCAGCTGACAGTAGATAAGCACACAAACAACCCAACAAAGAAGAGAGGGAAGCCATAGCACAAAATGGAAACAAACAGTATATAGCACTAAGGGACTCCAGAACTAGCATAGCAGATAAATCTTTGTGTGACCCGACACGGGCCGTGTTTTGGCATCTATGCCCGAGTCAAGGGTCAAACTTTAAAATGCTATGTGGGAATAAAAGCTATCCAAAATGGAAATTCAAGTGATTGCTGTTTGAATTTGAGTTAAAGCTACTTTCAAACTGCAAGGTGTCGCTGTAACAAATTGCTTCCAAATCACGCCACAAGCTAAGCAGTTACACCAGCCTTTAACAGGCATAAGTGCTTGAACTTAAAGATAAATCCTAATGTCCCAAACACTTTTTTGAAACTTCTTTCATCAAGCCCACATTATAAGTAATTTACAAAACCACAATCAGCATTTAACATATCAAAGCTGATTTCCAGTATTAATTTGAGCATGCAATTATTTTTCTTATTTTTTTTAGGGATCCTCTGAATATCCTGCAGCACACGCCATTTGAAATCCTCATTTCTTTACACTAATGGTGTGGTGCAAATCGTCATTGATCCAATGTTTTTTTTTTCTTGTTTTTTTAAGACACTTTAAGATACTTTCTATCATCCTCACCAGAGCAGAACCTCCTCTGGTGAAAAATCGCTGCCAGTTAAGTGATGCAATATGCATACAATTACAGCTTTACTTAAAGTAATGTTTGATTAGCTACAAAAAAACCTTTTTGAGGATGATAGAAAGTAGCTTAAAAAACATGAAAAAAAAACAGTGGATCAATTACGATTTGCGCCACACCACACACCATTAGTGTAAAGAAATTAGGATTTCAAATTGTGTGTGCTGCAGGATATACTGAGGATCCCTAAAAAAAAATTTAGAAAATGATTGCATGCTCAAATTAATACCGGAACTCAGCTTTGATATGTTAAATGCTGATTGTGGTTTTGTAAATTACTTATGATGTGGGCTTCATGACGAACTTAAAGTTAGGCATGAAAATGACTTAAGCTAGTATTCCATTGTGATACCCTGGGTGGGGATTATGGGGTAGCCCTGTGAATAACTCAGCCAGACAAGGGATATACCGTAAATGTGAAAATAAGTGTTTTATTCACCTGAGCCCTGGAACCTGTTGCTTCACAGGCCAGGAACATCAGATGCAACAGGTTCTCTAAATTACCAACAGTCTTGAATAGGCCTCTGACTAGCAGGCCATAAAGTCTGTGGCTGGTTGGGCTGCCCCGCCTGTAAGTTCTCAGGTCTTCTGAGACTCGGGTCTGGCCCCAGTCAGACCTCAGCAAGGCTTACAAGAAGCAATGCTGGTTTATCTCAGCCAGGTCAAAGCAGCTAAACGTATTTAGTAAAGGCATAGACTTGGGCTTTAGTTCTTCCTTCCCTGGGCCTCCTTAACCTCAGCCTAGTCCTGCCTTTTAATCTCCCAGGTATTGACTCCATCCCTCCCGGCTCACTTCCTCCAGGGGCGGGATCAGTGCTCTTAAGGTGGCCCAGGCTAGTTAGAGAGGGACTTTTCTTAAGTGGCATGGCAGGTATCTGTGACCTGGATTGGCCACTGTTGGAAACAGGATGCTGGGCTTGATGGACCTTTGGTCTGTCCCAGTATGGCAATACTTATGTATTTATGTGTTCTATAAACCTCCTCACATCCATAAAGACAGTTACACACAGAACTGCCTTTCTAGCATTTAGTATGCATCATCCAGGCACCTAACTCTAGGCACCATTTACTGAGTCCACCCCTAAGTGCTTAACATGATCTAGTAAAAGGGCCCCGTTATGTCTGCTAACATTTCTGTATTTCTGCACTCCTAAATGTAGCAAAATAATCGAGAAGAAAACTTCTGCTGCAAAGCTGGGTTAAAATAAATGTTATTTTACGTTAATAGCATGGAGCTGAATTTCCTGGTAACAGAGTGAATGACAAGAAATTTATAGATTTCAATTACAGCTTTTAATGCATCGTAATTTTAATGTTACACTCTCTGCAGCTGGGTGTTTTGGATTTTTTTAAAATCGACCTCCTGCAGTAATTACAAAAGTGATTCAAAATGCACCCAGTAATTACAGAGATTTGCTGTTGCTTTTGCATTAAAAATGATGATGATTTACAATCAACAAAATTGCAGTGTGTGACTGTCGTAAGAAGACTTTGCTATTATGCCGCTTATTAGCTCTGGTCAGTGATTTAATGCTCGAGAGCCACACATTAGAAAGCTGTAAAATTATTTATTCTTGAATAAATGGTAGCACTAAATCTGAAACAGCCATTGTGTATTAATTATAATCATGTTCATTGAAATGGAATCACATGTCGCCCTTTGTTTCTCCACTGTTGTGTCCCCATACTGAATAATGGCATTCTGTCTCAACTATTGGTCACGTCCCTGGTGGTGCATGGCCTAGCCAGTGTCAGAGCATCTGTGCCAGTCACCTCTGTCTCAGCATTGCTGCAAGCAGTCTCACAGAAAAAAAAATATTTATAACCTTCATTTTAGTTATTACAGCTTCGTGAACATGCAACTTATGGCATACAATAAAAATTTACAATTTAATAGAGTTTCTCACAGGGAGGACTTGGGAGTCTGCTTCTCTGCAACCATCATTGCGTAAATAAAGAATACATTTGTGCCCAAAGGATGCCTGAAGTTTGCTGGATGCAGATCTCTAAATAACATATTTTAAGCAACCAAGTAAGAAAATCTCTCAATAAATCTCTCTCTCTCCAACTTTTCACCCTTCACTTAATATGTGTTTGTGCCTGGGATTCCTTAATCAGATACGCATTTATATTCCGCTTGATCCACAGTTCCTAGTGGATTACAACAACAACATATATAATCAAAATAACCAAATACTTAACTTACAATAAAAAATACACAATAAAACAAATTCACAAATCATACAAAACAAACGCCACATCATGTCTCAAATAACAAATCGAGAGCTAGTCCCAGGTTTTACTCAAATCTTATGAAAAGACCTCCTGAAATAAACAAACCTTAAGCTGCTTCCTAAAGAAAATATATGAATCAATTTTCCATAAGCCAACAGGCAGTGAGTTCCATAAAGTGGGACCCGTTACTTGAAATGTGGAAGACCTAAGGCCAAGTAAACTGACGGTACAAAAACTAGGAATTTCCAGAAGCAATTTGTCAGCAGATCTTAAAGCCCTAACAGGCTTATATACTTTTAAAGTAGTAGACAAAACTGAAGATACAAATCCCAAATTCCAAAAACTAAAGTCAGAATATTAAAATGAATCCTTTTATCGATTGGCAACCAATGAAAAGAAGCCAAAACCGGAGAAATGTGATCAGATCTTGAGGTTTGAGTAATTAGATGAGCTGCAGAGTTCTGAGCCACTTGCGGGATAGCAGACCAATCAGTAGAGCACTGCAGTAATCAAAATGTGAAGTTTGCAACCTCTGCAGCACAGGGGGATAACAAATCTCTTAAGCAATCGTAATATCGTAATTTAAAGAAAACTGTTTTGACAACCTGTTTAATATGGCTCTTCAAAGAAAGAGATGCATCAAAAAGAAACCCGAATACTGACTTTCTGACAGAATTGGTACATTACAACCATCAAGAATAAAATTAGTAGGGCAATTGTTATTCCTAATTCTAGACAAAAATAAAACTTAAGCTTTGGCAACATTTAACTGAAATATGTTCATAGCTAGCTATCTTGAAATCAGAGCTATAGACTAAGACAAATATTTCAAAGCTTCGTCAATTGTAGTATTAACAGGAAAAAAAGAACTGCAAGTCATCTACATAAATCTTATATTGTAATCCTAAACAGGTCAAAAGCCTGCAAATTGGTGTCATGTATAAACTGAAAGGACAGCTGACACAGCCAATCTCTGTGGAACACCAAATTCCAAAGGGGCCCAAGAAGAAGCATCATGGCTAGTCCTAACTTGACAAGAGCAATCATTTAAAAATAAATTGAACCACTCCAAAACTCTACAATCTTTCATGTAAGATTGTATGGTTAACTATGTCAAAAAGCAGCTGATATGTTCAAGGTTGCCATAAAATATTGAGACCCACAATGAAAATCAAGTTTTATAGTATCACAAACAGATATAAAGTGTTTCTGTATTATGTTTTGGTAGAAATCCAAATTGATTTTTGTCAAGTAAATTATGTTGGTCAATAAAATCCTGTAATTGCTCAAGAACATTCTCTAAAACCTTAGCTAAAAAAGGAATGGAAGAAATCGGAAGCATCCAATATTTCATACTTTAAAAATTACTAAATGTTTTACACATCGTCTTAAAAACTGAAACCGGACAACGATCTAATTTACAAAATATATTATGCAACCCCTTAATAATATGTAAAACTGGAAGAAATTCCTCCCACTTTTTTGAACCATCAATACAACCAGGGCTGGCTCAAGGGATAGTGGTGCCCTGAGCCTACTTAATTTGACGGTACCCCCCACAATTGCATTGTTTCCAGTGCCCCCTCTCTCCCCACAGGTTCATAACTCTCCCTCCCTCAGGCCAGTATCTCTCCCCCTCATCTGTTCCCCTCCCCGCAGGTTCAGCACTACTCCATTACTTCTCTCATTCCGCGTAGGTCCAGTAAAGTTTACGTCGATCATCAGCGGCAGCATGACAGGCTGCCTTTGGCCAGCCCCTGGGTCTTCCCTCTGTTGTGTCTCACCCACAGGAAACTGAATCAGAGAAGGCAGAATGCGGTGGAGGGACGACCAGAGGCTGGCCAAAAGCAGACTATCATTCTGCTGTTGCTGATGCACCGCCACCACCATGGGGGAGTGAGAGAGGTGAGGAGAGACTGGACCTGGGGGGGGGGAAGAAAATGCTTAAATAACCTGTAGACCAGATGAGGTCAGAGGCTGGATATTTTGGCACCCTTAAACTGCCAGTGCCCTGGACCACAGCATCACCTGCTCCAATGGTTAAGCTGGCCCTGAATACAACACTGATCAGAAACAGGGAAGGGTTCATAAGTCTGCATTTGATTGGCTCTCACTGTCCGCAACGTCACAAGAACGAGGACCCAATGAACGCCCAACCCACCTGCCCGGACCATCATTGCCACCCATGGTGGCGATTATCCTCTCACTCCTGCCCCCCCTCCAGGAATCCACTGATTCTCCGTCGCTCCTTTGAAAGCCCTGCCTGTCTGTAGCCTTCCCTTCCAGTTCGTTCCCTCTGAGTCCTGCCCTCACGGAAAGAGGAAATGACGTCAGAAGGCGGGACTAACAGGGAACGAATTCGAAGGGAAGGCTACAGATGGGCAGGGCTTTCAAAGGAGCGACGGAGAATCGGTGAGTGCCTGGGGGGGCAGGGGAGAAAGGAGAATCAGTGGGTAGCTGGAGAGAGGGGGCAGGGGACAGAGGAGAATCGCTGGTTGGCTGGAGAGAGGGGGGCAGGGGACAGAGGAGAATCGCTGGGTGGCTACAGGGGGAGCAAGGGAGAGAGAAGCATTGCTGAGTGGCTGGAGGGGGGGCAGGGGACAGAAGATAAAGTCTCACTCTCTGTCACACACACTCGCACATTCATTCACTCTCTCTATCTCACACAGTCACTGTCAAACACACAACATACACACTCCGAGGAAAGGGAAAATTAGGTTCTTACCTTGGTAGTTTTCTTTCCTTTAGTCACAGCAGATGAATCCATTACAAATGGGTTGTGTCCACCTACCAGCAGGGGGAGATAGAGAACACTGAAAACCATAGTGCCTCTAGGACGGCTAGCTCCATCTGCCTCTTAGTATTTTGAAGCTTCCAAAGCAGTGTTAAACCGCAAAGTAGCATAACATGAACTTTCCTCACAGCGAACAAATGCCCCAGAATAGGAGCAGTAACACAAAGGAGGGACGAACACAACCTCCTGTAGTAGAACAGAAATCCTGAAGTCTGTTTTCCAACTTCTCCCAATGAGGGAACATGTCTGCAGGAAAAACTGAACACAAAACAATCGGGAAGGGATCATGGATTCATCTGCTGTGACTAAAGGAAAAGAAAATTACCAAGTTAAGAACCTAATTTTCCCTTCCTTGTCATCAGCAGCAGATGAATCCATTACGAATGGGATGTATCAAAGCAATCCCTAGATAGTGCGGGAACAAGCCACACCACGCGCAAGCACTTGTGCTCCAAAAAGCACGTCCCTCCTGGCAGCCACATCCAGTCTGTAATGACGGGCAAAAGAGAGCTTAGAAGCCCAAGTAGCTGCACTACATATCTCTTGAAGAGAGAGTGCTCCCGTCTCCGCCCAAGAGGAGGAAATCGCTCTTGTAGAATGTACCTTAAAGGCGTCAGGCGGAGGCCGGCCAGATAGCAGATATGCAGAAAAAATGGCTTCCTTAAGCCAACAGGCTATAGTGGCTTTAGACCCTCTGCGAGGACCTGACAACAATACAAAAAGGTGATCAGAGGTCCTGAAAGCATTTGACATCTGCAGATATTGCAACAGAGCCCTGCGCACATCCAGAAGGTGCAACTGCCCAAAAGATTCCGGAAAGTCCTGCCTAGTAAAGAAGGGCAGAAAAATAGGCTGGTTTAGGTGAAACGCTGAAACCACCTTAGGCAAGAAGGAAGGCACAGTACGTACCGTTACTCCGGACTCTGAGAACTGCAGAAAAGGGTCTCGACAGGACAGCGCCTGGAGCTCAGACACCCGTCTCGCCGATGTAATGGACACCAAAAAGACTGTCTTTAGAGTCACATCCTTCTCCGAAGCTCGCCTCAGCGGCTCGAAGAGCGAACACTGAAGAGCCTTTAATACTAGCCCCATGGTCCAAGCCGGACAAGGTGCCCGCATGGGAGGCCGGAGCCGAAGCACCCCTCTAAGAAACTGTGCAATGTCCTGATGCGCAGCCAGGGAGAGGCCAGCCACCTTCCCCCGAAAACATGCTAAGGCTGCCACTTGAACACGCAGGAAATTATAGGCCAAGCCTTTTTGTATACCATCCTGCAAAAAGTCAAGTATCAGCAAGACAGAAGCCCGCATGGGTGTGATCGCTTTAGAAACACACCAAGCCTCAAACTGGCGCCAGATCCAAGCATAGGCCAAGGAAGTGGAACACTTGCGGGCCTGCAGAGAGTGGAGATGACCTTGTTCGAATAGCCCTTGTCTCTCAATTGCGTCCTCTCAATAGCCATGCCGTAAGACCAAAGCGGGGCAATGAGAATCACCACTCCTTGATGCAGCCGAACTCGCAGGAGGAGACGCCCTATTAAGGGCCACGGAGGGAACACATACAGGAGGCCCGGATGCCAGGGTTGAGCCAAGGCATCCAACCCCGCTGAGCGAGGATTTCTCCATCTGCTGAAAAAGGACGGGACTTTGGCATTTGTGCTTGAGGCCATAAGATTCGCTACGGGAGTTCCCCATTTGGCACAGATCTGAAGGAACACTTCGTCTGCCAGTTCACACTCCACAGGGTCAATTTGATACCTGCTTAGAAAATCGGCTTGCACGTTGCTCTGACCTGCTATGTGAGCAGCTGACAGAAGCTGCAGATGTAGCTCGGCCCAGTGGCATATCTGAGCGGCATCTGCGGCCAGTGCTTGGCACTGAGTGCTGCCTTGACAATTTATGTAGGCCACTGCTGTCGTGTTGTCCGACAGAATTCTGACAGCCAGTCCCTCCAGAGTCTTGTGAAAGGCCAAAAGAGCCTGGAATATCGCTCTCAGTTCCAAGCGATTGATGGACCACCCCGTTTCTTCAGATGTCCACAGACCCTGGGCATAGCTTTCCCTGGCAATGTGCTCCCCAGCCCTCCAGGCTGGCATCCATTACCATCAGGCACCAACCGGGAAGCACTAGCAGCATTCCTCGCCACAGCATGCTGTCTGAGAGCCACCACTCCATACTAAGTTGGGCCGCAGGAAGCCACGTGAGTCTACGTTGATAATACTGGGACATAGGAGACCATAACTGAAGCTGGGAAATCTGCAGAGGTCTCATGTGCGCTCTTGCCCATGGCACCACTTCCAAGGTGGCAGTCATCGACCCCAAACAGCTGGACTACGTCCCAAGCTCGCAGGCGAGGCATCCGCAGGAGCAGACGGACCCGATTCTGAAGCTTGCACCGCCTTTGCTCGGGTAGAAAAAAAAAACCCCGAGGCTGTGTCGAACCGGACCCCCAAATATTCTAGAGATTGAGAGGGGGTCAGGTGACCTTTGGGTATACTGATGACTTAGCCCAGAGATTGCAGTACTGAGACCACTCTGGCTGTTATGTGACAACTCTCTTCTGCAGAGTCTGCTCTGATGAGCCAGTCATCGAGGTACGGGTGACCCCGGATACCCTCTCGCCTGAGAAAGGCAGCTACTGAGCGTTCCTCTGCTGAAAACGGGCACGTTGAGTAAACCCAGCAGAGCGCCCCGGGCGATACCTTCGAGCTTCAAAAGAAAAATCTGGAGGAGGAGGGAACCACTTGACCCTTGGGAGAAGGCCGCGGCCTATCCTCAGGTAACCTCTGGGGTTTAGCATCCCCCAGATCCTCTCCAACTCCTCTCCAAATAACAGAATACCCCGAAAGGGCAACTTCACCAGCCTTTGCTTAGAGGCCATGTCAGCCGCCCAATGCCGTAGCCACAGAAGGCGGCGGGCGGACACCGCCACAGACATCTATTTAGCTGAAGCTCTGACCAGATCATAGAGGGCATCAGACAAAAATGACAAGGCCGACTCTATTCGCGGTGCAACCTCAGCGAGGGACTCTGCACCATCCACGGGCTGTTCAACTGCCTGTTGTAACCAAGAGAGGCAGGCTCGAGAAGCATAAGAACTGCAAACAGATGCCCTTAAGGCTAGGCCCGAAATCTCAAAGGACCGTTTTAGCGCTGATTCCAGGCGCTGGTCCTGAATGTCCTTCAGGGCGACCCCTCCCTCTACTGGGAGGGTGGTCTTTTTTGTCACCGCCGTGACTAAGGCATCCACTTTAGGCATCCCAAAACGGGCCAAGTGCTCCTCACTCAGAGGATAAAGATGCCCCATCACCCTGGCCACTTTCAAGGGTCCCTCAGGGTCTGCCCATTGAGCAGAAATAAGCTCTTGGATGGAGTCATGCAAAGGAAAGGCTCGAGCAGGCTTCTTAGTACTCGCCATCCTCGGATTACCAGAGGAGGCCTCGCCTTTAACAGGATCATCAATAGAGAGGGTCTGTAAAGCATCAGAAATAAGTGCTGGCAGCTCATCGCGGTGGAAAATCCGAACCACAGTGGGATCATCCAGATCCAGTGCCAAACCGGCACCTTCCTCTGGCTCCTCAGACCACGAAGGCCTGCCAGATCCCTCAGAGTCCCCACATCCCGACCACGGGGGGAAAAGGGGGGTGCGCCACTCTCCGACAGGGAATTTACCCATCTATGCTTAGCGTGCATCCAACGCTCAGGGGCATCCACATCTAACATCAGCCCCGGGCCATCATCAGTCGGAGGGGGACCAGGTAGCAACGCAGTGTCAGACACTGACCTCCCGTCTCCGAATTAGGAGCCACGGGAAACGGAGCTCCTCTGGTAGCCTCGGCCTGAGGCGCCCCTCTGCTCTCAGACTCCTCCGCAACCGCGTGGGTCAAGCCATGCGGCGCTTCCAAGATGGCGCCCGCTGCCAGCTCCATCGAGCGGGAAGAATCATCGCTCGCCATGCTCGTACTGGCTCTACTGTCTAAACAGCACATTTTACAGAGCCCCGCTGCTGATCTGCGCTTGCCACAACGGGAATAGCGCTTAACTCCCTCAGCAGCCATCGCCAAAAAATGGCGGAATAAAATTCAAAATGGCTGCTTCACGCCAAAATCACTCCAACCGGGACGCCGCCCGCGGGCCCTCCCTGGAGGAGCTGAGTACCGCTCTTACCTCAAAGGACAGAGTCCACAAGCTCCGGCCACGCTGCACAGTCAGGAAAAGCCTCAGAAATAGCAGCGCTGTCAAAGTGCGATTTTTTTTTTAACGCTGTGAGGAAAGTTGGAGGCAAACAGCTACAGAGGTACTCCGGAGGCAAAAGAGGGTGGGAAAGGCAGGGAAAGGGCAAACCTATGTGCCTTTAAAGTGGGCTCCACTTAGCCACAACACTCCTGCTACAACTGGCAAAAGCACAGGAGCCACCCCAGGCACAATCTTCAAGGAGCTGAACAACTTGCGTCCAACCCTGCTGGGAGGTAGAGAAATACTGAGAGGCAGATGGAGCTAGCCGTCCTAGAGGCACTATGGTTTTCAGTGTTCTCTATCTCCCCCTGCTGGTAGGTGGACACAACCCATTCGTAATGGATTCATCTGCTGCTGATGACAAGGAATTTAGGTATTCTGTGTTATGCAAAGAGTACGCCGCCCACTTTTAACGTGTGCAGAAAAAATTAACTGCTAGGGTCCAGGGTAGCGTAGAAGGTTTTGCAGAAAAGATTTTACACATAAGTGCCTGGTTTGATGTTGTTATCCAAGCCCGTGCAAGTTTTAAAGGCAGATAGTAACACAACTGAAAATGAAAGCACACATCAATGCCTGTTCTTCTGCACTTAAATATGAGCCTCTCAAAAAACACTGGTGTGTGCTGACATAATTCAGTTTTGGTTCAGACATGAACGCAAGAAGCCGTGCTTACCATGAAACCTTAAGCGCGTGCATCCGGCATTCTCCCCCATTTTGCCACAGATTTGCTACATGTAAAATTTGCATACGATTAACTTGCTGCATTTTGTGCGGTTATGCTCACAGCAGAAGCTCAGCGCTGAGACATCCGCACTCACGGCTCTATAACGAGCCTTTCAACATCTCTCTCAAGAAACTGAACTCAGGTCCTCACACGGCAGAGCAAAGCACCGTCATCACCAGGTCGGCTCAAAATACTATTCTGATTTCTGAGCAGATCCTTTAAGGGCCACCTAAACCAGACTCCTTTAATTTTTTCACATACACCATCCCAGAGTCGCTTTCACTGCCACCTAGGTTGGTATTCTGTGGTATTCTTGTAGTTTGACTTTTTCCTTTAATCATTTGAAATGAAAGCGGAATGTTCACAGTTCTGGTATGTTACACAGCAATGATTGATACTTGTTTATTGCTACAATGCAGAGAGGAAAACTGTGCATAGTACAGTCAGGCAGAAGCTCAGCCAGAGCTCAGAAGAAAGAACCAGTCCTGTAGCTTCAATCTGCACACTGTCAGTAATTTTCCACATTCCCATTTTATCCTTGCCACAGTATTGCCATAGAAGGACAAAGACCAAAGAAAATGTGCTAGGATTTTTGGTACCCACTATGAATTCCTGACCTTACATCTGAATGAAATGCAAATATTTTACAACCAGATTAACTACTCGTAGGCATTAGCAGGGAAATACACTATTTGTCAAAATCAAGGCAATTAAGACTAAATAACGATGGGACACTGTCCACAGAAATTAAGCATGCAGTTTATCTTACATAAGGACCGACAGCTGACAGCTCAGTGAGATTTCATTACAGCTTGTAATTACAATAAATGGCCTATACCTGCTCTTGTGCATACTTATCCAATTCTGCTGCCTAGGCTAGTAACAAGCAAACCAACCTGAGCCTTCCAACAGATGGAAAACTCTTGTGAACAGAGTATCTGGACATAGTATACAGTGTGCTCTATATTCCCAGTACATTCATTTTATACAGAAAGGACATGGGATGCTGTAAAAATGAGCATATACCAAGCTGCGTTTAAACGTTAGTCCAAGTGGCCACAGCAAACTTAGAAACGAGCCTCTACTTACTCAAAAAAAGTTATCTGATGAACTTTATAGGAATGAAAACATGAATATGATCAGCCTCTCTTGCTTCCACAGCTGTGTGAAGCCAATAACTTATGAAAACCTCCCTCAGCAGATGATGTGGAAATGGCCCTGAGTACCTGAAGAATAGGATGATCCTCTACACGGTGCCAAGGACACTAAGGTCCTCTCAAGGACTATCACTAACCACACCCTCTCCAAAAGACATTACACGATGTGATACCCGCAAGCAAGCCTTCTCCGGAGTAGCCCCCAAACTCTGGAATGCATTGCCTGAAAGACTCCGCTTAACACAAGACTACCTCTACTTCAGGAAGCAGGTGAAAGCTTGGCTCTTCAACCAAGCCTTTAATGGAAGAAGTAACTAACTTGTTAGTCTCACTCACACACACAAGGAGTGACACGGCCTACACATACTGCAGCAGGAGATGTTTATTTATTAATGAACATTTATACCCCCCTTTTTTCCACATTAAGCAGACTCAAAGTGTTTATCCACTCCTACCCTATTGAGATAATATGTAACCATCCCTCTGACCTCATGTACAACTTTCTTTAAATCAGTCACCTTAGTTTCTAACTCTTCTTACTCTCTTACTTATCTGTATGTTACATCTTTGCTTTACCCTTCACTATCACTTAAAATGTTCTATTATGTATTGTGTTGACATTGTAAGTAGTATACCATGCCATACTTTGTATTGTTGTTTGAATATTTTTACTGCTGTAATTGCCTATTGCTCATGTTTGATCTATTTTTACTGTGCACCACCTTAAGTGAATTTCTTCAAAAAGGCGGTAAATAAATCCTAATAAATAAATACAGGTGAATTCAAAGGTTCATACAGAGCTAAGATGAAACAAATTAACTGCTCTGAAAATCATCACGATTGTGTGCTTATGCCATTCACTTTGGGGTTAATTTCGCCGAGTTAGAGTCAGTGCATTGCGGTAGAAAAGGAACAGTGCAGCAGGACTATGTGCCCAAACAAGTTTTAAAACAAAAAGAAGGGATTTCATGTTATTACCTGCTTTGCAAAAATCAATCTGTATCAAACAAGGGGATGTCTCATATCAGACCAATCTGTGGCCCTGGAGGGTTGGTGTCGGCATAATCAGAACATACCACAAAAAAACTCCTCATGAATATCTACTGGGCTAGAATGGCGTCCTTCAGGAACTGGAGTTCAACACCCCTGATTAAAGTAATGAAGTCATCTTTAGAAAGAAAGTAATGCCATGCGGCTGAGTTGATAGGCAGAGTGCGACCACAGTACCTGCCCTCCTGGCCTTGTGGTTCTCAAGTGCACCAGCCAGTCAGGCATCCCACAGTGAAGACCGTGTATGCGAATCTCTCTCATGCATAGTCATTGTGGGTTATGTGAAAACCAGACTTGCTGCTCCTCCAGACAGGATTGAGAACGACTGATGTAGCATCCCCCCCTCCCCATTTGTTTTAAATGCAATGTTCATGCATTTAAAACAAAAACACCAATTTGTCATCATTCAAGTTAGAATTACCTTATTATATGTAACACCTGCTTAGCACTGGTTTGTTTCTGTTCAAGGTATAAATGCTTACAGCACTATGTGAAAAGATAAAGGTGGACTGGAATACCACCAGATGAATTAAACAACTCAGCTTTGTGAAGGTATTCAGGGTATAATTTGCATTTTTTTTGTACTGTATCGTATGAGGTGGGGGTTTTTTTTTGTTTTTTTGTTTGCTGATTTGAATGTTTTAGACATTTGGACCTTTTAGTTTTGGATAATTGATACTTTTTAGTGTAAATCTGGTGTATATTATCTACAAAAAGACCCCAATCATTTTAATATCACTGAATTCAATGAGGGTAATCTGAAAACTCCGACCTGCTAGGTGTGCCCTGAGGACTGGGTTAAGAACCTCTTTTTTAAAGGGTGCTGTAATGGAAGTGAATTTTAAAGATAGTTTTTCAACCCTGTCTGGACCAACCAGTGCACTTGGGGTCTGTATTGTTGATTAGAAGTAATTCTGGTTAAAAATGGTTGTTTAACTTTGATTGTGTGAAAACAAATTGGAATGCAGAAGAGAAGACACAGCTCTAACTAATTTGGTATGCAAAGGGGAGGATGGCACTTGTTTTCCAGGCCCAGCTTGGCCACCTGGACTTCTGAAAACATGTGACCACGTTCCCACAGACGTAAGCAGAGAAGCATTCTGTAATTTTCCATAGAAGCTTTCTGCAACTTTCCTTAGCTCTGAACATGGGCTCAGATCCTAATAAAAAGGGAAGGCTTGTCACAGTGGAGTCGGGGTTCATCTGTGGGCAGATGTGTCGTGCAGAAGGTCTGTACCTGGCCTGAAGCTCCTAGCTCTCGCTATGAACCGGCCCCCCCCCCCCAGCTGTTGATAAGAGCCGAGATGATGACCAGTGTTGTATGTGTATATATATATATGTTTTATAGCTTTCTTTTAGTTAGATGTAGAGACCAGTGATGTAATGATTGTTTAGCTAATTATTGTGTGTATAGAGCTAATCATTGTATCCCTAATAAAGGTTTCATTTACTTATTACGAATCCAAAAGAATCCACAGTGCTTATTGGGTAGTCTGTGTCAGTGAGACAGGCTGTAAATCCATAGCAGTTCAGGTGCACACCCAGTGCCGATTCTCACACACTAATGTTAGGTGCCTGCTGAATCCTGGTGTAAATGCTGGCATCCAAGTTAGATGCACTGAGACAGTATTCCAAAACTATACATGGAACTTTTAGGAATGCCCCAACAAGCTCATTCCCCTCCCATGGCCATGCCTTCATTACCAACACACATTATGGGAGATAGGTGCCATGCCATGCCTTATAGAATAGGCTGCAGCCAAATGTGCACGCAAATTTGCCTTTTGTCTCTAAAATTGACGAGAAAGTGATGGCTGCTCAGCTTTCTAATTTTCTGGAACAGTCCAAGACCTTGCATCCTTGTGAAACAGGATTCAGATTCCTTCTTAGATCTAGTTAATTTTGTCAAGCGACAGGGGAAGGGATGTCATCTTATTCTCTCTTAAGATGTCCGCCGCCTTCAACCTAGTGGATCATTCCATCTTGCTCCAACGGCTCTCAGATCTTAATATTTCTGAATCCATCATTCATTGATTCCATTCCTAACTGGTCACTCTTTTGCTGTTCAGCACTGATGCACAAGCTCTTCTTCCCAACCCCACTAATCTCTGGAGTTCCTCAGGGCTCACTTTTCAGCCCAATTCTCTTCAATGTCTTTCTTGTTCCCTTAATGATTCTCCTACAGATCACTTAGCTTCACATTCTTTATGCAGATGACATCCAGCTTTTACTTCCCCTTGATTCCTAGTCATCTTTTTTTTTTTTTACTTCTGCTTCTGAGAAGCTGGTTAAAGTTGTTGACGGGTTCTCGGATAATGTTACCAAGTAAACATTACCAAGTCCCATTGTCATGTTGTTTTTCTCCAAATTTCCTCCCCTTAATCAGGGACAACCCACTTCCTTATAGTACTTCCACTAAGATACTTGATGTTACTCTTGATAACACTCTCTTTTCATTCTCACATTTCTAAAGTGGTATCTACATGTCTCCTTACCCTTAGGAAAATATATTCTATTCAATCTCTTTTAGAACCCTCTTCTCTGCGTATTCTTCTTCTTGCACTTGTAATCTCCAAATTGAAATATTGCAATTCCCTACTTGTCCTTCTTAATTTCCAAATACATAGGCTTCAATTAGACCAGAACACTGCTATTAAACCCATGCATAAATCAGAAGAAATACGATCAAGTGACCCCACTTTTCATGCTGAACACTGGCTTCTGGTCTCTTACAGAATTCCCTATCCCACCAAATTCTATCCTCTGGGGTGCCCTCATTTTTAGCCACCCTTCTTAAAACATATTCCCCAGCCAGAACCCTACGTTCATCCTAACATTGCCTTCTAGCTGCTCCCTCTTTTTGTCAGGTGTACCTGGACACTACTAGGTCACCATGCTTTATTGCGACTGTCCCCACTCTATGGAATAGCATCCCTCTGTACTTAACACTTGAATTTTCTACTACTAATCGTTTCTATAGAGCTACTAGACATATACAGTGCTGTATACATCATAATCAGGTAGTTTTGCTGTCCCTAGTGGGCTCACAATCTAAGTTTTGTACCTGGGGAAATGGAGGGTTAAAAGGGTCTTTTACTAAGCTGCGGTAGCGTTTTTAGCTTGCCGTATAAATCAGCTGGCGGTAAACACCGAGACAGCCATATTTTCCTATGGTAGATGGTAATTACGTGTATGTGGATGAATTTTATGAATGACATATTGAATTTGTTTTTATTGTATGTTGGCCTTGTTTATGAATGTGCTTTCTGTGAACTATTTTGAACAAATATTTGGTAAAGGTATAAGTGGAATAGAAATCTTTTAAAAGACAAAAGATGTCTGCTCCTGCGTAAATGCAAATGCACAGTGTACTTCAGGCATACATTTTCACATTATTTGATTACTGTAATGCCTTATTTTTAGTCTTACTAAAAAAAAAAATCTCTGCGAGTCCTACAGGGTGCTCACGTTTTACTCACATTACTTCTATATTAATGCAATTGCATTGGCTCTCTAATACTAATTGGATCAGCTTCAAGATTATGATGTTAGTTTTAAAATATTAAGGACCCTGTTTACTAAGCCACGCTGTAGGCGCGTTAACTTTTTAGAGCACGCTAAAAATTAGCACGCACTAATGCTAGAGACACCCATATATTCCTATGGGTGTCTCTAGCAAAAGTTAGCGTGCCTACAGCGCAGCTTAGTAAATAGGGTCCTAAATGATGAATCTCCTCTGTGTCTCTCTTCTGCTTTGAAAATTTATACTCCCACTCATCCATTAAGATCATAGAGTCAAGGCCTACTTGAAATTGTCCTTCAGACAAGTGAGATTGGAAGAATACAGAGAATCGATTTTCAAGCTGGCAGCCCCTAAGATGTGGAATTTGCGGCAGGCTGAAGCAGTACTTGCTTTTAGGAAATGGTTAAAAGCTTTTCTTATTCAGCAAACTTTTGATTCATTCATATATTTTTCTTTATTATGTAATTTTTTTTTATTGAAGAATATTGTGTGTTTTGTCTATTAATTTTATTGTGAATGGCATGTTGTAAGCCACTCAGAATTATAGATGAAGCGGGCTATAAATTTTTTTAAATAAATAAAAGTATGTCTGTTGGGTTATACAGTGGGGGAAATAAGTATTTGATCCCTTGCTGATTTTGTAAGTTTGCCCACTGACAAAGACATGAGCAGCCCATAATTGAAGGGTAGGTTATTGGTAACAGTGAAAGATAGCACATCACAAATTAAATCCGGAAAATCACATTGTGGAAAGTATATGAATTTATTTGCATTCTGCAGAGGGAAATAAGTATTTGATCCCCCACCAACCAGTAAGAGATCTGGCCCCTACAGACCAGGTAGATGCTCCAAATCAACTCGTTACCTGCATGACAGACAGCTGTCGGCAATGGTCACCTGTATGAAAGACACCTGTCCACAGACTCAGTGAATCAGTCAGACTCTAACCTCTACAAAATGGCCAAGAGCAAGGAGCTGTCTAAGGATGTCAGGGACAAGATCATACACCTGCACAAGGCTGGAATGGGCTACAAAACCATCAGTAAGACGCTGGGCGAGAAGGAGACAACTGTTGGTGCCATAGTAAGAAAATGGAAGAAGTACAAAATGACTGTCAATCGACAAATATCTGGGGTTCCACGCAAAATCTCACCTCGTGGGGTATCCTTGATCATGAGGAAGGTTAGAAATCAGCCTACAACTACAAGGGGGGAACTTGTCAATGATCTCAAGGCAGCTGGGACCACTGTCACCACGAAAACCATTGGTAACACATTACGACATAACGGATTGCAATCCTGCAGTGCCCGCAAGGTCCCCCTGCTCCGGAAGGCACATGTGACGGCCCGTCTGAAGTTTGCCAGTGAACACCTGGATGATGCCGAGAGTGATTGGGAGAAGGTGCTGTGGTCAGATGAGACAAAAATTGAGCTCTTTGGCATGAACTCAACTCGCCGTGTTTGGAGGAAGAGAAATGCTGCCTATGACCCAAAGAACACCGTCCCCACTGTCAAGCATGGAGGTGGAAATGTTATGTTTTGGGGGTGTTTCTCTGCTAAGGGCACAGGACTACTTCACCGCATCAATGGGAGAATGGATGGGGCCATGTACCGTACAATTCTGAGTGACAACCTCCTTCCCTCCGCCAGGGCCTTAAAAATGGGTCGTGGCTGGGTCTTCCAGCACGACAATGACCCAAAACATACAGCCAAGGCAACAAAGGAGTGGCTCAGGAAGAAGCACATTAGGGTCATGGAGTGGCCTAGCCAGTCACCAGACCTTAATCCCATTGAAAACTTATGGAGGGAGCTGAAGCTGCGAGTTGCCAAGCGACAGCCCAGAACTCTTAATGATTTAGAGATGATCTGCAAAGAGGAGTGGACCAAAATTCCTCCTGACATGTGTGCAAACCTCATCATCAACTACAGAAGACGTCTGACCGCTGTGCTTGCCAACAAGGGTTTTGCCACCAAGTATTAGGTCTTGTTTGCCAGAGGGATTAAATACTTATTTCCCTCTGCAGAATGCAAATAAATTCATATACTTTCCACAATGTGATTTTCCGGATTTAATTTGTGATGTGCTATCTCTCACTGTTACCAATAACCTACCCTTCAATTATGGGCTGCTCATGTCTTTGTCAGTGGGCAAACTTACAAAATCAGCAAGGGATCAAATACTTATTTCCCCCACTGTAGATGTGTTTTGCATTTTGTAACATTTTTAATTGTGACAGCAGTTAGTGACATCATCACATGGCAATTAGAACACACCTGCCATTGTCAGCTTCAGTGGCTACTTACCAATACTAGAAATCGCCCTTAACATCAGAGACAGCGCTGACCAGTGAGTTATCTGCCCTCCTGCATACTTTAAACTTTTGAATTGTGTCAGCAGTTAGTGACATCTTCACTTGGCGATTAGAACAGCGCGCCTGCCGCTGAGGCATCACGCCGAATGGGCGTGCCCAAGGGTCAGGTCATATTATGCCCAACTTTGAAAGCAACTTCTATTTTTCCTATAGCCTGTTCTGTCAATTTACCTGAACATGATACTGTGATTTAAGGTAAAAATTCTTAATTGTATATTTAACTCAGCTTACTCTGTGATTTGGACTTTGCTCATATATGCCCTCTCGTCTATATGCTCGCTCTTGTATATACTGCCACACAACCTACCCTATCACTTAGTACAAACTTAATCTCGAAATTATTAAAGTATTTATATTCCTCTCAAAATTCTTTCATCAAACTCCAACATTTAACACAGATAAGCTGGATCACTCGTTTAATGCTATTTTACTGGATTACAGGTCCATCAGTCAAAGCTACCACAAAATTCTACAACATCCCATTGATGCAAATAAATCAGCAAAGACCAAGATGGCATCCTCCCAGAGAAAACACTTTTATCTCCCACTCCAGAACTCTATGTGGACATGCCCAATTACAATATTTCACCAAAAATCAGCTTAACGATATCAAATACACTAAACATAAAATCAACTGTCAAGTAATTCAAATAAAACCTCACACAATCCATTATCAATCCTACGTACCTATTCCCATAGGTTATGTAAATGCTAGATATGTCATAAATAAAACAGATATTGTCTGAGACTGAATAGAAAATAAACAATTAGGCCTTGCACTAATTACAGAAACCTGCTAAACTCTAAAGAAGACCCAACCCTGCTCAACATTTGTCCTCCAGGATACAAAACTCATCATCTGAGTGGGAATAAAAAAAAAAAAAAAAAAAGAGGGGGCGGAGGGAAAAGCAGTCATTTATAAATCATTTTTCAAAATTAAATTGATCTCCCAAACTAAACCCCCAATCTAGAAATCCTGGCATATAGCATTACTGATGAAACTTTATCCAACCAATTAAGTCTTATTCTGTTTTTCAGATGTTGTAGAAGAATTTAGAATTTTCAGATTTTGTATACATCTGCACCAACTTTGACAATGTATTGTTAACAGCCGATATTAACCTTCATTTAGAAAAAAACAAATGA
The DNA here is from genome assembly GCF_901765095.1 of Microcaecilia unicolor. NCBI lineage: Eukaryota > Metazoa > Chordata > Amphibia > Gymnophiona > Siphonopidae > Microcaecilia > Microcaecilia unicolor. Next base: position 261,669,308 of record NC_044033.1, on the reverse strand, counting down.
TATCAAAATGAAAGAACTGTCAGAATTTCTTGAAACACAGAGCTTCATAACTCCTAACGGTACTTCTACACATAGTAAAGGTCACATACTTGACCTACTTGTTTATAAACTTATAATCCCATTAAATATCTACATGTCAGAGATAGAATGGGAGCCAATTTTATGGTCAGCCCATAGTAGACTAAAGTTTAAAGTAAACTGGAAACAAATTAATCACAACAAACCTAGGGCCCTGTTTACTAAGGTACGTTAGCGTTTTTAGCACACGCTAAAAATTGGTACACGCTAATGCTAGAGACACTCATAGGAATACATGGGTGTCTCTAACATTATTGCGTGCTAATTTTTAGCACAACTAAAAACATTAGCGTGCCTATAGCGTGGCGAAGTAAACAGGGCCCCCCACCCTTATATAATACAAGTGGCCAAATCAATTCAGAACAATTTTGGTCTAAAGTAGACGAACATCAGCAAATTTCACTGCTAGAGTCTAACAACTTCTCGGTAAAAACATATCAGATGATATAGCTCCCATTAAAATCAAATCTAGACCAAATAAAAATCTATCTAACTGGTTCAATCAAGACATCCTAAACATGGAGACTGCACAGAAAATTAAAGAGAAAATGGATGAAAACAAAAACCAAAGAAAACAAAACACTATGGAAGAAAGCAACTAAGAATTACAAAAAAAAAAAAAATAATAATAATAATAATAATTAAAAATGTCAAAATTAAATATTTTGAAAAATTGATAGGCGGTGAATGCACAAACACCAAAAAACTATGGGGGTCTTTTAAAGATGCGCTAGTGATTTTAATGCGTGCTAAACACTAGAGACACCCATAGGAATATATGGGTGTCCCTAGCACTTAGCACACATTTTTAGTTTGCGTGTGCTAAAAACACTAGCGCACCTTTGTAAAAAGGACCATTATATGCCTTGGTTACAAACCTTATAAACAGACAAGGCCGCCCCACCTCCCCCCGTCGCACCTCCGCCACTGCAGTCCCTGGTCTCACCTGCCTGACTCCATGGCTCCGGGCCCCCTGCATTCAAAGCAGCAGTCGCAGATCGCCTCTCTTCTGGCCTTCCCTCCCTGTGTCCCACCCTTGTCTGATGTAACTTCCAGTTTCTGTGAGGGCGGGACACAGGGAGGGAAGGCCAGAAGAGAGGCGATCTGCGACTGCCGCTTTGAATGCAGGGGGCCCAGAGCCGAGGAGGCAGGCAGGTGAGACCGAGAACTCCGGCGCCGGTGGCCTGACCCCGGCGCCGGGCCCCCCTGTCTCCCCTCTCGGCGGCCCTGTAAACAGGAAATAACATCTTCAAACGAAAATACTGCCTCTACAGCACAACTGACAATATATTTTGATCATAAAATATGCAAGTTTAGACAAAATGCAATCTAACAGGAGAGCTAGACAATTATCTAGAAGAACCCAATATAATGTCCACTGCTAAAGATCGAATATGGTCCAACTTCTTATACAACCAAAACACTTCTACATAAATATTTTACCCCCGATTGCATCTTAGACCCTTCTCCAAGCTACCTCCTGACTCCTTCATTGAATGTATAAGATCACATTTATCGTACTTATGCAAACGTGGCATCTTTTTCTGAATCAAAACGTAACATTGTAAACTTTCATCCCTAAACATCCATCGGGGGATAAAAGGGATGTGACCAATTACAGACCAATAGCATCAGTTCCACTGATTACTAAATTAATGAAAGTTAAAGTATTCCTAAACTCTCTCTCATCCAATATAATAAAACACACCTCCAACATTCTGAAGCTGACTGCATGGCTGAGGCATTCCTGCTCTCTGTATCCATCTCCTGAATTGACATCACGTACTTCCGGGATCGTCACAAGCAGAAGTGACCAACCACACAAGGTTTCTCGGCTTCAGAATGTTGGAGGTGCATTCTATCAAACAGGATTGGTCAGTTCCTTGAAGCACAGCCAGAGCTCAGTGTCCTGCACAGTAACGCTCAGACACCAGAGAGGGGGGGGGGGGCTGACACCAGAGGGGGGGGAGGTATCTCTGTCACACAGACTCTCTCTCTCTCACACACTCAGTCTCACAGAGAGTCCATGTCTCACACACACTCTCTCACACACACTGTAAGTGAAACACTCTCTCACACTGTCTCACATACGCACTTGCACACACTCATTCTCACACACACACTCTGAGGCATATTTTCAAAGCACTTTGGGAGGCTAAGTTCCATAGGTTTCTATGGAACTTTGGGAGGCTAAGTGCTTTGAAAATGAGCCTGACTCTCTCACGGGGGGGGGGGGGGGGGGGGGGAATATTACAGCTCCAAAGCGTCTGCTATGTTCTAAAATTTTCAAATTCTGCTAAGTTATTGCTCAAAAGAAAATCACTGCTTTCAGGCAATACTAAAGAGTACAACAGAAGGCTGAATACCAATATTGTATCTAGACAGCTTCACTTACTGCTCCTCGTTGTATTTTAACTCGCTGACTTTGCAATTTCTCTCTTGAGTGTATGTTATGGTTACTACAAATGTCTTCCTGGATGCGGACAGAGGTATTATATGTCTTTATTAAACACAGCAGGGTTGGCTGAACATGGAAGCAGATAAGCATGGTCCCTTTTCTTTGAGAATGCAATGGGGAAATCAGAACTACAAGTCCCTGCATATATGCCAAACTGGCAATATTTTATAACCTATGCTTGCAATTTTGTGTGCTATGGGGCCGATTTTATATATGGCGCCTAAAATTAATGCGCATTAGGCAACCACGCCTAAGCGTACTCTAAATACTGGGCGTATTTAGAATACGCTTAGGTGTAGTTCATGCAACTAAATGTACACGCGTCCATTTACACCAACGAAAAGCTGGTGTAAATCACTGCACATAGACTTACGCACACTGGCCCATATCTTATAACAATGTGTGTAGATTTTGGAACACCCATTTCCACGCCCCCCCTAAGCACACCCCTTTTTACCTGCATGCGTTAGGATTTAAGCGCAGTACATTACAGAATACGTTTAAAATGTACGAACGTAAATTCTCATTTTTCCCAATTAGTGTTCATTATTGCTTGTTAAGAGCTGTTAACAACAGTGAACAGCTTGTTAAAACAATTTACAAACGGAACCACGCGTAAATTTTATATAGAATCCGGGAGTAAGCATGAAAATGGGTGCACAAGATTATAGGTATCCCCTCATTCTATAAGGGAAGTTGGACTACATTCAAGGCGTTTTTTTTTTTTTTGGGGGGGGGGGGGGTTGTGTTTCTGTTCTTTAAAAATTATACTACATGGAAGTTTCTAGGTTGTGTTTGGATAACTGCTGTTGTGACTTGTTCCCTTTTGGGATTTCTTGTGCTGTTTATTTTCAGTTTACTGACTTGTTGTATCTGATCTATTTTGTTGTCTCAAACTGTTTAATAAAGACTTCTTTAAATTTCAAGAATAATGGTCGAAAGTAAAATATTCATTTCCACTTAATTAATAATATGGATAAATGATTTAAGTCATTATTTTCTAAATTTCTCAATCATCTCTTTTGGAGTTGTATAATGTATAAATGAATAAAAATAAAATAAAATAAAAAAGTTAGAATTTACGCGCCTACATTGCTAAGTGTATTCTGTAATAAATTTTAATGCGCACAGGCAAAAAGTGGCGTGGTTAGTGATGTAAAATGAGTGTCTTGTGGGCGTTCCAAAATCTACGCGCATTGTTATAAAATATGGGCCAGGGTGGAAATCTATGCGCAGGGATTTACACCAATGGACGTGCATAGATTCAGTTGAATTAACTACGCCTAAGCGTATTCTAAATACCGCACGTAGATTCTCCCCCTTCCTTTCTCAACCCCCTTCCCCAAGTCTTCCTTCTTTTTTTTTTTTTTTTTTCCCAAAAGTCAGCGGTGGTAGCAGCAATTCCCACACGCTCAGAGGTGTAACTAGGTGGGTTGCCAGAGGAGCGACTGCTCCCCCAAACAGACTTCCGACAGCGCCGGCACCTAATTTTAAAGCAATCTTTCACATGAAAAATCTGCTCTCCACTCCCCCCGACGCCTCAACCTGGCTACGCTTCTGTACTGCAGCCGCCTCTGTGACGTAACTTCCTGTTTCCACAGAGGCGGGCCGCAGAAGAGAGAATAAGCCAGTGGTAGCGACAGGGTAGCTTATGAGAATTGCTGCTGCCGTTGCCAACTTTTGGAAAACTAAAAAAGGTGGTACACTCGGGAAAGGAGGTTGAAGAAGCAAGGGGGAGGGGTCAGACCACTGCTGGGGGGGGGGGGGGGGGGGATTGAGAGATAAAGAGTCTGAAGGGAGAGATGTTGAGCAGGGGTAACCATCTTATCCTTGCCTCAGGCGGCAGATTGCCAATGGGTGGTTTAAGTGGGTGCACCAATCAATGGAACAGCATTGAGACTACAATTCTGCTCGCAGAAGTTACTTAATCCGGATTGTGGACTGTGTTCCCACTTGCAGTATATATTTAGATGATTTTAACATCATAGTCCTTCATAAGGCTCCTGAAGAAGGCGCTACGGCGCCGAAACACTGCTGTGTTGAGTCATATATTTGTTTGATGTTACCAATAAACTATTTTTAATCGCACGTCCGTCTCTGCGTTTGGAAAAAGCCTACCTTCCCAATTCCTTCTCTGCTGTTCCATTGGACTTCTTTCGTGGGGATCTAGTGCACTTCCACACCTAGTGTGGTCTCTTCCTTGCTGCACCAATCAATGCACACAATTGATAGTATTCTATAAAGTGTGCGTGTTGTGTTGTGTCGACCCGCCCATGTTACACCCCCTTGCAGTAACTCACTATAGCACTTAGGTGTTACCTTCTAGAAAGCACCTCATGCATATGTACATGTTACTGCTGATTATTGGTGCCAAAGACAAATGCAAGTGACACATACTTCTAGAAGCTCATTTATAGAATTCTCCCGAGTTTCAGATAGAGGTATTGGTTTGGGATTAGGCACCGAAACAGACCTGAAATCTGAGCTCGGGTTTTGGCTGAAAATTGTTTAAATGCAACCTCACTTGGTTGAGAGCCCTGTCAGCTCCACAGGGCAGAGGAGTGATATGCTGTGGATGGCTGAGCCTTTCTTTCATTCTTGTACCTAACTGAACAGACTTCATTCCAAAATTTATACATATAACATTAACTGTGTTCTAGATCTACAAAGAACTATGGGGAAAGCGGCGGTAAAGTATATAAATTGTGTTATATCACCCACATCCAAACACGTGAAAGATAGAAAAAAGTCAGCACTGCCTACAACTCCCTTTGGTCAGACACAGGCAGGTCTCCAATCCCTCTCTGACTAAACAATCACTTTCCCTGCTATTTAAAGAGACTTAATTTTAAGGACAAAAATTGCATAGCACAGTTGAAATTGCCACTAAGCCGTGCAATTCGCATACCCCTCCCCCCATTCTGGGTTAAAGGTTGGGAAGTCATATTGGAGACAGGCAGTAGGGACAAAGATGCGCTGGATCTGAACATGACAGGTCCAGACCTCAGCAAACGTGACCAGGAAAATTAAACTGAAAAAAAAAATCACTCAAAACGCTGCAAACCCAGAATGAAATAACAGAAACCTTCCTAGGAGACAAGGCAAGGAACTAAGGATATTTTAACCACTTGTCTGCTTACGTCGCCAAAAGGCAATGCTACTTTAACCAAGCCCCTTGTGAAGTACTCCATTTCCCCCACCTTTCTTTGCCCACCAAGGTTATCTGGCAGGAGCCCTGCAGGCTGCTGCTGCTGCTGCTGCCTTGACACATCTGGACAGAAGATGCCATTAAAGATAGGGGATGGGGAGAGGCATGCAATTAATACAGTGTTTTAATCAATGGGCAAACAGAGAAAAAAAGGGTGGGGGAGAGGGACTGTTACATCACAGACTGTACAAGCAAGGAAGCACCGGTGAGAAATTTTGAGACAGCATGTGGGCAGCCCGCTCCATGCCTCATCCCCGTCATCTGCTCACTCACTCAGACCAGCCAAATGACAGTTCTCCATGCGGCCTCGTCCCTGCTAACACATAACCTTTCACCTTACCTTACAAAGCAATCTAATGCAGGAGCTCGATCCTTTAATGCTTTAAAAAGGTGCCCATTGAATTGTCAAAAGAGCTCAATTCATTTGTAGCACATGACTAGGTGAAATTTAAATAAACAAACAATGACAACTTCCGCGTCCCATTTTTACTCATCGAGATAGGCGCAAAGTCAATTGTCCTGCAAGTTTTCTGGAACTTCCACATCCAACAATTCCTACCACTTTCCCCATCAAAATGCACGTTCTTCATACTGTCTTTATACGTATAACGCCTAAGAAAAATGAACTTTAAACCACTTCTTACCTTATTGGAGTAAGGGGGCTTGCTCAGGTTAATCCCGTCCTTGACCAGTTTATCCCTGATCATTATCTTGAGTTTCAGTTTCGGATAAGTCACCAGATCCCTGTCCACCGAGTGGCCCTTGAAACCAGTCTGTAAACCGTGCTGGGCCCTGGGGGCCTCCCACCAAGCTCTGGCCAGGTGCCTGGGGTAAATCTCCAGGGGGGGCAATCCTTGGGGCTCCAGGGTAAAATAGAGGCCCGTGTCGCTCTGCTTTTCCTCTTCCTTCAGCCTGCGCACCGCGGCGTGGATCTTGCGCCGGTGCTGGGGGATCAGCACCCCTATCGCATCTAAATCCGGCTCCCCGATCTGTTTGCAAACTTCCAGGTCGTCGTAGCCGTTATCCACGAAGGATTCCGCGTACTGCAAGAGCTGCAAGGCTTTCAGCCACTCGTAAACGACGTTGGTGCACATGGTTTGCAAAAAAGAAAATTTCAGTAAAGCCCTCCCGCCACCTCTATGAAACAAGATAGACGCCAAATAAAATAGACGCCAAATAAAATATCACCATTCAACGCCACACAAAAAAAAAAAAAAAAAATGAAATTCCCAAAGTGAACAAAAAATCTCCAACGAGTCTGACAGTCGATTCCTGATGCTTTTTGGCAGGAATAAAGCTTTCAAAAAAAAAAAAAAAAAAGAAATCTTTCCGTTCGCAACAAATAATGTCCTTCGCTTCAGAAATGATATACTTGAGTGATCTTCATTTTCGGCCAGTCTAGTTTTCTTCAGTTTCACTGACTTTAATCAAAAATAGAAACCACGTACTAAATGCACCTTTGCTAGCTTGTTGCAGGTGTTTTAATAGTGCTGTGTCTGTGCACGGTGCAAGTAACTTATTTTTCCAGTCTTTTAGGGGTGATCCGACTTTTGTTTCGGCTTGATTTTCCTCTGAACCTGCTTGCTTGCTTTTTTTTTTTTTTTTCAGATTCCCAAACGCGATCACAACACTCCTGGCGACTTCTTCCCGCACTTCCTTCGAGTTACTTCCCCAGCCTCCTCCTTCATGTCTCAGAAGCCAGATAACTCGTCTCCGCCCTCCGTTCGTCAAGCGATCAATAACAGTCAGTAACACTCAATAGCCGGCCAACTCTCCCCCCCCCCCCCCCCTTGAGCGTCTAATTCCACTTTCCTTCTGCACACCTCGCTGAAAAATACCAGTTCTTCACAATCCACGTCCTTTCTTTTTAGTCTTTGCAACCTACAAAATAATGTGAAAAATCGACTTTTCTCCAAGCAACAGGACAACTGCGTTTCCACAGCGATAGATCTGGAACAACTTTTTGAGGTTTGGGGCTGCCACTGTTCGGCAGTTTATAAACGGCTTGCAGCTTCTGCCGAAAGCTGGTTGCAGGGTAGCTGTAGGCTGATCTGTTTTATTCTTACTTAGTATTAGCGATCTCTCTTTGTCTCAGGGTTGCCCCGATGAAGAGTGTTAACCACTTGCTGCTTCCTTTCTCCAGCTTTTGGGTGATCCTGTCCCTTCTAATAGCTGGCTTCTACGCCTGCAGTACTCAGTCCCCAGCAAAAATGTGTCTTGTGGATATTTTAAGGATACCTTTGCCCTGCATTTGTGCTTGGGAAGCGAAATAACAGAATATACACAGCAACCGCCCTTAGGAGATCGGATTGGGGATGAAAAGTGGCTCCGATCTGCACGGTACAATGAAACAGAAGAGGGAAGGCAAGGGCTGCTTTTCCCCGGAGTGGGCAAAATAAACGCTTAACTCCTTTTTTTTTGGTTGTTGTTGCTTGCAGATTACACACATCCTCCTGTTGCTCCGGAGCTACTCTTTCTAGCATTGATTTTCCTGCTTCTAATCATTGATTATGAACGCGTGTGCAGTCTTGGGGCTCCCCCTGCAGCCACCAGCGCGCAGGCTATCAGTACAAACTGCTGCAGGTGAGGTTATGCGTCCGCAGTTTCTTCCCCCTCCCCCCCCTCGGGGACAGAAGCTGGAATAAAAATAACGCATTTAGTACAGCAAGTTTAGGAGCCCCTCCTGCCCCTTTTCTGTTCTCATCTGGCTAGTCCTTCGCGGCTTAGTTACAGTTGGGCACTTTTCGTGGCACCAGCTTTGGTTTTACGACTCTTTTACTCTCTAATAATTTCGCTCTCGTCCCCGCTGTTTAAATCCTAGGCTGGCCGAGCTCGGCGCGCCCTCTGCTGATCGTTTGTGGCATTGCAGACTCAGCACTTCTGCAAAGCTGTTTTTAAACGAACTTGTTTTATCTGTGAAAGCAGCAGATAACTGTGGTTTGTTAAATGGTAAAAACATTCATGCAATTACCTAGTCCGGTTTTTTTTTACTTTTTATTTTGCAAAATTTCAAATAATATTCTACAAGTATCCATCTAGTACAAAAATACGACAGATTAATAAAAAAAAACATCAAAAAATAGGAAAAACAAAGATTGAAAGACAATTTCTTTTCTTCTTTACACCACTAAGGTACACTTTTACTAGACGACTGGCGCACAGCAATGGGCCAGTGGCGTACCGAGGTGGGGGCGTTCCACCCTGGGTGCATGCTGCTGGAGGGGTGCAGAGAGCAGCCGTGCGGCTGTCGGCTCCGCTGGTTCCCTGCTCCATCTGCCCCAGAACAGTTCCGGGGCAGAGGGAGCAGGGAACCAGCGGAACCGACAGCTGTGTGGCTGCTCCCAGCAGGTAAGAATGCACCCGGGGGGGGGGGTGCAGCTGCGATCCGGCCCGGGTGGCAGCCGACCAAGGATTGCCACTGCAATGGGTTTGCTATGAGCCAATGCGGAACTACCACCAGGCTACCAGAAGAGTCTAGCGGTAGTTCTCAGCCCCAGCATGCATCATTTCCGTGCTACAAAAATATTTTGTATTTTTATAGTGCCAGGGCTTATTTGGCAATAATCACTGCCCGGTTAGCATAGGAGCAGTGGCATAGCTAGGGTAGTTGACACCCGGGGCCGGTCATTTTTTAACACCCCCCCCCCAAATCCAGTACTAGGCATAACGAGAATACAAAACACTCAGGACCTATAGAGCAATTCTACCATACCATAAGCAGTCATTTGTATGAGTCACACAAGGAAAAGGAAAGCATCTTAAACACTACAGTGAGCACTAGAACATCAATTCACCTATTGTAAAACGAAAACAGACAGATTAGTACAGATCGTCGATCCTGTACAGTCAATGCCAACCGAAAGCCATGTCTTTTTCACAAACACAGATACATCCTAATCCACTATAGAATAAGTAATCATAAACTTTCTATTTAGACAAAAATTAAACTGAACCCCCGATGCCAGACTCTGCACACAATGCAACACCACAGAAACAGAAAATATCCCCTAGTACTGTGCAAAATATAAAGACAGCAGATGTAAATTTGAAAAAAACTAACAAATACCAACCACTTTACAAATTAACAAATAGAAATAAAAGAAGTACAGAAAATAAAATAATACCATTTTATTGGACTAATACATTTAGCTTCCAGAGGCCAAAATCTCCTTCCTTGGTATAGTGTAACAGTATAGTGCTGTTACAGTATCCTATCCTGACCTGAGGAAGGGGGTTTTGTTCTCTGAAAGTTAAGTCAAAATGTATTAAAATTAGTCCAATAAAAAGATTACCTTATTTACATGTTCTATTTATAAACATTTATTAACACAGCTACAATACTATATCCTAAAGCAAAAAAATAAAAATATATATTTTATTTACAGTTTGTTGTCTCTGGTTTCTGCTTTCCTCATCTTCTTTTCACTGTCTTCCTTCTATCCAGCATCTGTCTTCGCTCTCTCTCTCTCTCTGCCATCCAGTGTCTGCCCTCTCTAATGTCCCTTCCATCCACTGTCTGCCCTCTCTCTCTGCCCCTTCCATCCACTGTCTGCCCTCTCTCTCCTTCCATCCACATCTGCCCTCTATTTCTGCCCCTTCCATCCACCATCTGCCCGAGTCTGCCATCTCTTTCCCCGCCTTCCATCCACATCTGCCCTATATCTCTGCCCCTTCCATCCACCATCTGCCCTTTCTCTCTGCCCCTTCAATCCGTCTGCCCTCCCTCTCCCATCCATTCAGGGTCTGCCCTCCCTCTCCCATCCATCCAGGGTCTGTCCCCTCTCTCTCTGCCCCCTCTTTTCAGCCCCCAGTTCCAGCCCCCTTATTCCACCTGTCCCTAGTTCCAGCCCCAGCCCACATCTCCCACCTGCCTCCCTTTTCAGCCCCACTATCCCACCAGTCCCCAGCCCTTTTCTCCCATCAGACCCGAGCTTCAGCCCCCAGCCACTTCTCCCTGTCCCCTTTTCAGCCCCTAGTTTCAACCCCAGCCCTTTTCTCTCACCAGTCCCAAGCTTCAGTCCCAGCCAGTTCTCCCTGTCCCCTTTAAAGCCCCCAGTCCCCACAGTTTCAGCCCCTGCCCCTTTTCAGCCCCCAGTTCCAGTACTAGCCCCCTTATCCCAACTACCCTCCTTTTCAGCCCCCAGTTCCAGCCCCCTTCATCCACCACATGCCTTGCATCCCCCCTTTTCAGCCCCAGACCCATTCTCCCACCTGCCCCAGGCATGGACCCATTTTCCCTCCTGCCCCCTTCTCAGACCCCAGTTCCAGCTTCAGACCCTTCTCCCCTCTGAGCACCCCCACCCCTCCCCAATGCCCTTCTCCCCTCTGAGCTCCCCCACCCCTCCCCAATCCCCTTCTCCCCTCTGAGCATCCCTCTGAGCTCCCCCACCCTCCCCAATCCCCTTCTCCCCTCTGGGCTCCCCCTCTCCCATCTGAGCCCCCTCGGAGCACCCCCACCCCTCCCCTTCTCCCCTCTGAGCTCCCCCGCTCCCCTCTGAGCCCCCTCTGAGCACCCCCACCCCTCCCCAATCCCCTTCTCCCCTCTGAGCTCCCCTTCTCCCCTCTGAGCTCCCCCTCTCCCATCTGAGCCCCCTCTGAGCACCCCCACCCTCCCCAATCCCCTTCTCCCCTCTGAGCTCCCCTTCTTCCCTCTGAGCTCCCCCTCTCCCATCTGAGCCCCCTCTGAGCCCCCTCTGAGTACCCCCACCCCTCCCCACTCCTCTTCTCCCCTCTGAGCTCCCCTTCTCCCCTCTGGGCTCCCCCTCTCCCATCTGAGCCCCCTCTGAGCACCCCCACCCCTCCCCAATCCCCTTCTCCCCTCTGGGCTCCCCCTCTCCCATCTGAGCCCCCTCTGAGCACCCCCACCCCTCCCCAATCCCCTTCTCCCCTCTGAGCCCTCCCCCCCCTGATCCGGTCCCGTCGTCTCCCCTCCATCGAAAGCTGACAGAGTCCTCTTCTCCTGCCACCACCCTGCCTGTTTTTAAAAAAATGCATCTGCGACGGAGGCAGTGCTTCGCATCTGCCCTGTGCATGCTGTAAGAGCTGAAAATTGCCTCGCTGGCGTCCTCGCTATGTCCCGCCCTTGAGGAAATAGGAAGTTACCTCAGAAGAGGGCGGGACATAGCAAGGACGCCAGCGAGGCGATTTTCAGCTTTTACAGCATGCACAGGGCAGACGCGAAGCGCTGCCTGCATCCCAGATGCATTTTTTAAACAGGCAGGATGGTGGCAGGAGACTCGACGGACTAGCACCCCCCACCTGCTGACACCTGGGGCAGATCGCCCCCACCGCCCCGCCCTTGCTACGCCACTGCATGGGAGCCTTTACCATCACCTAAATAGGTGGTGGTAAGGTCTCTCCCCATAAGTGGCTGTGCAGTAAGTGATTCACTTACGGCCATTTCTTTTAGAAAAAAAACTAGCCTTTTACCCACTGTGGTAAAAGGGTGCCTTGGCACCAGGGGCATAGCCAGACTTCGGCGAAAGGGGGGTCCAAAGCCGAGGTGAGAGGGCACATTTTAGCCCCCTCCCCCGCCATTACTAACCTCCCCCCCACCAACTTTGCCCCCCTCCCCGCCGACAACCTCCCCTCCCCCCGCCGCCTAACTTTGCTGGCGGGGGACCCCAACCCCCACCAGCTGAGCTGAGGTCCTCTTCTAACGATCAAAAAATAATACAAAGGAAATACTATATAAATGATAACCAAACCAGTCCACTATAAAAGAGAGAAAGAGAGAGACAGATATTTAAAAAGAGGAAAAGAATTAAATATAACTCAGCTCAAAAGAATACTTCATATAGGAAGGAAAATTCCATTTTCTTAAGAGACAGACCAATCACCATTGAGGTTCCTCTACCCTAGTGGAAGAGTCCTGACCAATGGCCACAAATTTATCACTTAAAAATATTGTTAACTGAGACGGATAAAAATATATATATAAGTTCAAGATCGATATTTTACCATACACTTCAATGGAAATTTCAAGAGCAACCCTACCAAAGTCAAAACCCTGGGACATATCAAAAGAAGCTGCCACCTTTGCTTCTGTGTAACTTTAGCAATATCAGGGAACATTTGGACTTTCAACATACAAAAAGTAGACATACAATACATGAAGTATAATTTCAGGAACCAGTCTCCATCATAGTCCAGTCATTGCAACCAGAAGAGTAGAAGTTATGGTTACCCTTTCTTTACAGGATTCAAGAAAGCTTGGATTTAACAGCTTATGTTTAGATGTAGAGGAAAAAACCTCTTCCCCCTACCCCACCTCTTTTTTCTTAAAAGATGATAAGTAGAAAATTCTAGATATTGATGGTAATGACTGTGAAGGCATTTTTAATACCTCCAACATATAACGTTTAAACATCTCCTCAGCCGATATCCCTGGAATCTTTGGAAAATTAATCGGTCGCAAATTCCTTCTATGAACTATATTTTCCAAATTTTCCAGTTTTAAGTCCACAATTGTCATATCTTTAACTAAGGGTGTTGTAAGAGCAGACATAGATTTAAATTCAGTATCCAAAGTTTGAGCAGTGTTCTGTAGCAAAGATAGCTGTGATTCCAGTGAATGCAGCTTATGCTCCAAAGCAGATAATCTAGCCTGGTCAGAAGACTGTTGGGCTGTGAGAGATTGCCCTAATACCACAATAGTATTCCAAATCTCCTCCAATGTAAATACAGTAAGTCTTACCGGCAAAAACGACAAAGCTAATCTGGTCCTGGCTTCGGACACACCCGGAAGAGAATCAGACCCCTCTTGGGCTGGAACTGGTTGCTGTAATTTGCCACCGACAGAAAGACTTCTTGGTCCCATCAAACCACCATGCTCCTGCATGGTGGTTCCCTCAGGAGCCTCAGCTGCTGGCAGGCTAATCATTGGAATCACTATCTCTGGGCTCGATGGGGTTCCCTCAGTGGTCCTTTCTCTCAGAACAGCTGGATCCATCAGTGAGACTCACATTTCAGGGGACAGCTATCCAAGAGCAGGGAGGCAGATGCTCTTGCCTCTCGAGCTCACAGCGGATTCCCGGTAGGTGTTAACACAGCAAAATCCTCCAATGTAGTCTGAGCTAACCAAGACAATGAAGTAAGAGCTGCTGAAGTCGTGGGAAAAAGTTGCCTGTGATGCTTCTTAGCATATTGCAAGGAATAGAGGAGGAGCAGCTAAGCATGTCCTTCCTCTAGGGCCCCATCTTGCCCCCCCCCCCCCCCCCAGAAAATCAGTCTTAATGTCCTTCACCGTTTTAAGTAACCCATCTACTTTTCCAACCAAAGAAATTACCTCATCTGAAGTCTTCTTGGAGGTATTAGATATATCTTGTAATAACTTCCAAATCGAGTTCAAGGTAACAGCCATGGGAGCCACACACTAGAGAGTTGCACGGGGACAGAAATCCAACCCGTCCCCGTCCATCCCCTTGGGGAATCTAATCCATCCCCGCCCGTTCCCGCAAAAATTTAACCTGTCCTCAGCCAGTCCCACAAGAATTTAATGGTACATTAAAAAAAAATTCCGGTCAGCTCTCTCAGTCTCTCTCTGAGTTTGAGCTGCAGCATTGCAGGCAAGGAAGGAACGGAAGTTGGAACACTGTGGTGCGCATATGTAAGACTTCTCTGATTCACTGGCACTGTGTGCTAAGAGATCACCACATGCACACACCAGTAGGTCAGGTGACATCTGATGCTCGTGCCTATGTCAGAGCTGAGGTCTGTGCATCAGCCCGGAAGCAGAGAGGATTAATAGTAACATAGTAAATGATAGCAGATAAAAGCTGGAATGGTCCATCCAGTCTGCCCAATAGTCACAATCATTATCAATTCATGATTAAATCAACAATGAATGTGATATTATATACTTGATTATGGTTTTTCTGTGGCATTTATGGGACATAGACCATAGAAGTCCACCTGGCCCTAGCCTTATGTTCCAACTGCTGGAGTTGCCCTCAAAGCCCACTCCAGCCTATTCATCTTCTCATTTGCGGGACACAGACCATAAAAGTCTGTCCATCACTGTCCTCATGTTCTAGCCACCAAAGTTGCTGTCTAAGCCCTTTCCAGCCCATCCTAAACCAGATTGCCATGTATGAGACACAGACCGTACAGGTCTCCCGGTATTGGCCCTAGTTCATCACAACCAAAGTCGTCATCTAAGTGTCACTCTACACATCCACACACATGCAGCCATTTAAGTTTAGTTTTTTTATAACTTCCATTTTCTAATTAGAGATCCTCTGTGTTCATCCCATTCCTTTTTGAATTTCATCACCATTTGTATCTCTACCACCGCCTTAATGGAGACTTTCCACATCTGTGCTGTTAAAGCAAGGAGGAGGAGGAGACGACAGCACTCAAAGAACTTGGTACTCGGTAGGTGAGAAGCTGGCGCAAGTGCAGCGTACACTTCCATGGGAACCCCCCAGAACTGCTTCTGTCCCCATGGGATACCCGTGAACCCCATTCCTGTGCAGGTCTCTACCATAGACTCTACTTCTCCAACTCTTTCACTCTATCAGCTGCATGATAGCAGTGCTTATCCCCACCTGAGGCCTCCAATGCCGATCCCACCCGCACTTGCAGTTCCTCTAGCAACACTACTGTAGCCGCTGGACATAGCACTGGATTGGAATCCAGGGGAGATTATAACCACAAGGAGTCTGGTGCTCCTTCACCTTGACTCGCAGCAGGGCTTGTTACCCTGGCAACCATTACAGCTGACCCGACGATGTAGAGCTCAATACATTGCTGCACTGGAGAAGAAGTGAGGGAACAGGTCTCACCGTCCCCTTTCTCTTACTATGATGCATAGCTGCAAGAACTAAACAGAAGCTAGAAAGAAATTGAGGAGAAACAAGGAGAGAGTACCATAGCTCACCAGGTATGTGCTGCCATCTTGGCCACACTCCCATCTGTAATACATTATTTTTCAAAGGCTTTTGTTCACACTTGTTCAGTTTTATAGCATTCCCCTTTTAGGGCCATGTTTACTAAGGTGCGCTAGCATTTTTAGCGCGTGCACAAAACTAGCATTCACTAACTGTGTAGGCGCCCATAGGAATATTGTGAGCATCTACATAGTGTGCGCTGAAAGCACTAATGCGCCTCTAGCGCGGCTTACTAAATGGGGCCCTAAGAAGCAGATGATCAAAAGCCCCACACTGTTCCAAATAGCGCTCTAAAAATAGCACTGGAACAGTGTGGGGCATTATTGGACCCATGATCAGAGATAATGACAATGCAAATTTAAGCATGCAATTCTCTCTGATCATGGGGTAGAAGTGCAGGAGGATTGCTCAGGCACAATCCTCCCACACTTGTTTGACAGGTCTGGGCTGTCAAAAGCCCAGACCTGTCAAACACAGGGGCTGGAGGGCCATGGGACCACCAGACCCCAACTACCTTCCCCGAGCAAGGCAAAACAGGGGCTGGAGGTCTGGCGGACCTCCGTTCCCCCCAACCCCTCCGACACAGGTTCAAGGAGGGCTGGAGATCCGATGGGTCTCCAGCCCCCCCCCCCCCCCCCAGCATTTCTAAGAAATCCCTGGTGGCCCAGTGGGTGACCGACGACCCCACCAGCGACAGGTGGTGTGAAGCCCCGCCCAGTGCATCCCAGGATACACTGGGCAGGGCTGGACGCCGCCATTTTGCAGGCGGCATCGAAGGAAGAGGAGGGAGGCAGGCCACCTCCCTCCTCAAATTCAAATTAGGGGGGTAGAGGGATTGACAGCAGCCCACTGGACCACCAGGGACTTCTTGGTAATGCTGGGGGGGGGGGTTAAGGGGGTCTGGAGACCCACCGGATCTCCAGCCCTCCCTGAACCTGTGTCGGAGGGACCGGAGGTCCGCTGGACCTCCAGCCCCCTGTTGCTGGGGGGGGGGGGTCGTCAGTTCCTGGGAGTTTGCTTCATTGGAGGGAATGGGGGCCTGCTAGCATGCAAATGCATGCTGGACAGAGCTCACCATTCCTCCCCAATGGTCTGCAAACCCTAACGTCAGCTCTGAGCTGGTGTAGGGTTTGGCGCGCTGATTGCTGATCATTGGGGATGAATAGGTTTAACATACTATTTGCGCTAAGAGCCTGTGAGTGCGTTGTTTCACGCGCTCGGGGGCTCTGATCATGGGGCGGTAGCAAACGTAGGCACTAGTATGGTGCTAACAGCTTCTAGCACCTGCATTTGCTTCTGATCATCGGGGCATTAATTTGCTGTTGTGCAAATTGAGCTCCTGCGAAGCAGGCAAAGGTCGATGACATGGTTTAAAGGCAAAGCAACGCTGCTGGTTAGATGTTTAAGTCTGTCAATTTATTTTTCCCCGTTTCTATTTGTAGTTCTATCCCGCTCTTTTCCAAGGGCCTCAGTGAATGTTACAACAAATTGTACCAAAGTACAGTAGCTAAAATAGTTTCCTGCAAATTCAGCGTTTTACTGTTTGCAACACATCTGCCATTGAATGAAATAGATCACCCTTTACCTCAATTACATCGCTTCAGACTTTCCTGGTAGCTTCAGTTTTGAGCCCTTTATAATTTTACATTAGCACCAAACTCTGTACCTCAGTTTCCAGTCTCAAAGAGCTATACAGTGCACTGCAGTTAATGCATTCCCTGAATCCCAGGTTGGGCACTAGAATATCCCCTTTTGACAAAAGGAAAACAAGTTTATTAATACTCTATGTGAAAGGATGCCAAAAGTTTCCTGGCATCCCATGACCTGCGAATTACAACTTCTTCCTTTAAATTGATTCATACATACATTTTTGCAGAATTGGTTTCTCAGCAGGTTCAGTTCTAACACTGTATTCCCTCTAACATTTTTGTGTCATAAAAGGTGGGCTTGATTAATATATCAGCTATTAATTATGTTGCAAATGTATTCCACAGAGCAGTGCAAATTATGTAGTGTCTGGGTTTTTATGTGCTCAAGTAGTGGTACACAACAGCCCTTAGCAAAGGTTTTCCACAATATAAGGGTTGATTAACTCCCTGAGGTGCGGGTCCGCACTTAATAAAAAGCAGCAAATATTTGTCTTGTGTGATATAAGAGGTTACAAGGAGACAAAGGAATAAATAGAAATAAAACTAAACATAAAATGGGAGGGGTGGACTCACCTCAATGTGGCAAGTGTGGGGAGCTCGAGAGCAATTATTACCATGGAGATAAAGGCTTTTTGGACAAAAATGTGTAACTTTATGAGGCATAGAATGAAGGTCCCTATGTCACTGGGGCCTGAAAATGTTCTGTTGGGAGTGGGGGCGCTGAGAGGGGCTGGTGCTGTCCACTATAACGCGCTGCTCTATAAAGCACTTCTAATAGGTAAAAAATGCATCTTAATTAACTGGGTAAAACAAGAGGCTCCTACATACTGGCAATGGCGTAACAAGCTACATGCGTTCTTACTATTGGAATTAAGAGATGTTCGTCTGAAATTTAAGCGACAGAGAGAGTTTTACTTAACCTGGCAATGCTACATACATGCCCTTGCACCGCGGGCCCGTAGTGCCATTCTTAATCAATTGGGTGACCCCCTTCTGCATGTGCGAGAGAGGCGCTTACCAAATGCAGGTGACAGTTGACTCCCTTTGTTGAGGAGATGGGATTCTTATGGTGTGGAAGGGGGGGGGGTTAGGATTCGGGGGGGTTGGGGCGTGAGTTAGGTTGGAGAGGGTTTGGGGAAACGGGCCTGGGGGGGGGCATTATAAAAACGCTTGATGGCACGTAGTAACTGTATAAATGTATGTAAGATATCACATTTATTGTCCTGTACATTATGGATACTGACTATGTACTGTGAAATGTTCCATCAATAAAATTGTTGAAATATAGAAATAAAACTAAACATAGAAAAGAAAATAAGATGATAACCTTTTTATTGGACTCAGCTAGAAGGGTCCTTTTACTAAGGTGCGCCAAAAATGGGCTGTGCTAGTGTAGGCGCGTGCTTTGGCCATGCGCAGATCCATTTTTTCGTGCGCCTGTAAAAAAGGCCTTTTTAGAATTTTTACCAAAAATAGACATGCGACAAAATTAAAATTGGCACGCATCCATTTTGGGTCTGAGACCTTACCGCCAGCCATTGACTTAGCGGTAAGGTCTCACGCATTAACCAGGCGGTAATCGTCCACACGCGTAGAATGGCAATTACCATCCGGTTTCTGCTGCATGCCAGAAAATAAAAATGACTTACGTCAAAATGAAATTACTGCAAGGGCCACATGGTAGCGGGTGGTAACTCCAAATTGACGCGCATTGGGCATGCGTAGGCAGCTGCACGGCTTAGTAAAAAGGCCTCTTAATACCTTTTTTTATTAGCTTTCGAAGGTAACCCTTCTTCTTCAGATCAGAAAAGGTTACTGTCGTAAGCTAATCAAAAATGTATTGTTAGTTCAATAAAAAAGGTATCATCTTATTTCTTTTCTCTGTTTTGTTTTATTTCTATTTACCTGTAAAAGTGGAATAACATGGCTACCACACCACTTTACTTAAGGGGGACAAGGAATGTGCTAAGCTGGAACTGTGCCTGTGTGATCTGCCCCCTAGTGACCCTGTTTGCCTACTGCACTGAAGCCACTACAAGGGAGACAATAAAAGGGGAACAATTTGTGTCTCCTTTGCGTAGGGTTACCATATTTTGTCCCCCAAAAAGGAGGACACATGCCCCGCCCCTTTCATGCCCCATCCCCTTTCACGCCCTCACTCCGTCCCCTGTCACATTTTCTCCTCCCCCCTGTCACACACCCCATCACTTCCCCTCCCCTTACCTTACTACTGCCCTGGTGGTCTAGTCACCTCTTCAGGGCAGGAAAGAGCCCCCCCTTTCCTGCCCGGAGCGCTGCCCTGCATGCATCCTTCCTTCCTGTTCATGATCTTGGCGCCGATTCAAAATGGCCGCCGAGAGTTGACGTCTCGCGAGGTCACTTCAACTCTTGGTGGCCATTTTGAATCGGCGCCTAGATCACGAACAGGAAGAATGCATGCAGGGCAGCGCTCCAGGCAGGAAAGAGGGGGCTCTTTCCTGCCTCGAAGGCGGAAGAGGTCACTAGACCACCAGGGCAGTAGTAAGTAAGGGGAAGGGAGGCTAACAATCTGCCTGTCTGTCTGGATTTCGGAACAAATGGGCAGATTGGCAAAACCCGACCGGCTGCCCAGACATGTCCTCAAAAAGAGGACATGTCCGGGTAAATCCGGACATATGGTAACCCTACTTTTGCGTCCTGTGTGGCTACACTGCTCACACAACCCTCAGGCTGCCCTAAGAGGACAGTTTGGAGCTAACTAAAATGTATTCAGCCCCAACTCGGGTCTGCAGTAGGCAGAGCACTCAAAGACAAACCAAGGACAATTTTCACAGCAAATTACCCAGCTAAATATACATTTAACAGACAGAGGTGCCCTTTTACTAGGCCATGTAAGCATCTACGCACGCCCAATGCACGCCAAAATGGAGTTACTGCACGGCTACCGTGGCCCTTGCGGTAATTTCATTTTTGGCGCACGTCTGCTACGCGAGCCCCAAAAATATTTTTTCTGGTGCGCGTCATCTATGCACGCCAAGTGGCTTTTGGCACACATAGGTCATTACTGCCCGGTTACCGTGTGAGACTTTACTGCTAGGTCAGTGGCTGGCGGTAAGGTCTCAGGCCCAAAATGGACGTGCGGCAATTTTGATTTTGCTTCACTTCTATTTTCGGCAAAAATATTAAAGAGGCCTGTTTTACAGGCGCACTGAAAAATGGATTGGTGCGCGCCCAAAACCTGCGCCTACACTACCGCAAGCCATTTTTCAGTGCACCTTAGTAAAAAGATCCCAGAGTGATCTGGGGAAAAATTGCTCCCATTTGGAGCATCTAATAAAGATCTGTACCTATGAAAAGCAGTATTGCAAGGCAAAAGAACTGTTTTTGTCAGGTGTACAGGTGTTTTGCTCCTATTCTGCAGAAATGAATAGTGCGGAGGTCATAGATACTTTTGCACCTGTGGACCATGTGGGACTTTTGCTTCTTTGACGGTTAGTACAAGGTCCTTGCAGACCTTGCAGCAATGCAGACTACTAAAAGAACACCCCCTCTGTAAATATCCTCTGCTTCAGTTTCCCCACCCCAGGGGCGTAGCTACGGGTGGGCCTGGGTGGGCCCAGGACCACCCAATTTCAGTCCAGGCCCGCCCAGCGCCAGCGCCAGCTCCCATTGCCGGCCACTGCTGCTTTTCCTGATGAGCAGCAGGGCCGGCGCTACAAAAAGAAGAAGCGCTCAGCTGACTGAGCTGAGCGCCAACGCGTCGCTAAGGACGAGAAAAAATGTTTAAAAAAAAATGCGGCACCGCAGGCAGCCTCGAAGCATTGGCTGCTGGCTCTGCAGGCTCCTCCCGTCTCTTACATCACTGCCCCTGTAGCGAAGCAGGGGCAGTGACGTAAGAGACGGAAGGAGCCTGCAGAGCCAGCAGCCAATGCTTCGAGGCTGCGTGCAGTGCCGCGTTTTTTTTTTTTTACATTTTTTCTTGTCGGGTTAGCGTTGGCGCTCAGCTCAGTCAGCTGAGCGCTTCTTCTTTTTGTAGCGCCGGCCCTGCTGCTCATCAGGAAAAGCAGCAGTGGCCGGCAATGGGAGCTGGGGCTGGTGGGCCTGAATGTGGGAGAGGGAAAATGGATGGCAGGATGGGGAGAGAAAGAGGGAAAATGGAAGGATAGGGAGAGAAAGAGGGAAAACAGATGGGAGGATGGCAGAGGAAGAGGGAAAACGGAAGGATGGGGAGAGAAAGAGGGAAAACAGATGGCAGGATGGGGAGAAAGAGGGAAAATGGAAGGATGGGGAGAGAAAGAGGGAAAACAGATGGGAGGATGGCAGAGAAGGGAAAACGGAAGGATGGGGAGAGAAAGAGGGAAAACAGATGGGAGGATGGCAGAGAAAGAGGGAAAACGGAAGGATGGGAGAGAAAGAGGGAAAACAGATGGCAGGATGGGGAGAAAGAGGGAAAATGGAAGATGGGGAGAGAAAGAGGGAAAACAGATGGGAGGATGGCAGAGAAGAGGGAAAACGGAAGGATGGGGAGAGAAAGAGGAAAACAGATGGGAGGATGGCAGAGAAAGAGGGAAAATGGAAGGATGGGGAGAGAAAGAGGGAATACAGATGGGAGGATGGCAGAGAAAGAGGGAAACGGAAGGATGGGGAGAGAAAGAGGGAAAACAGATGGCAGGATGGGGAGAAAGAGGGAAAATGGAAGGATGGGGAGAGAAAGAGGGAAAACAGATGGGAGGATGGCAGAGAAAGAGGGAAAACGGAGGATGGGAGAGAAAGAGGGAAAACAGATGGGAGGATGGCAGAGAAAGAGGGGAGATGGATGAAAGAATGCAGAGAAAAAGGGGAGAGATTGGAAGGATGTGGAGAGAGAAGGGACACTAAACAGAAAAGGGTAGAGAGATAGACACTGGTTAGAAGGAGGGAGAGAGACATTAGATGGAAGGATCAGGAGAGAGGGTAGATTGGTGGAAGGATGGGGAGAGAAAGAGGGAAGACGCTGGATGGAAGGGTAGGGAGAAAGAGGTGACACTGGATGGAAGGATGCAGAAAGAAAGAGGGGAGACTACTGGAAGGATGGGGAGAGAAAGAAGAGAGCTGCTGGATGGAAAAGGAGAGTAGTGAAAGACTGGAGAATAAGAGGAAGGGGCATGGGGAGAACAAGAGTGAGAAAAAGATGAAAAGCCATAAGTAGATGAAGGAAATTAAAGAATGGATAGTAAGAATGAATTAAATCTGGACACAGAGAGAGGCAGAAAAATATTGAAGAAAGCAAAGAAAAAGGAGAGAAAAATGACAAATGGCCAGGAAACACTGGCAGAAGAGTTAAGCGAAAACGAAGGAAAGCAGAATCTAGAGACTGGGAGCAACACAATGAGAAAAAGTAAATGGCCATACAACAAAGGTAAAGAAAATAATGTTATTTTTAATTTAGGATAAAGTAATATGGTGTTAATAAAGTTTCAGAGACCAATACTTCCTTCCTTAGGTCAGGAGAGGATACCGTAACAGCATTATACTGACCTGAGGCAGGAGGTTTTGGCCTCTGAAAGCTCACTGAAAAGGATTAGGCTATTAAATAAATTGTCTGAAATCTGATGCACTGAAAAGCAGCACTTTACCCTGTGTGACAAATGCATCTGAGTGTGACTACATTTTGCTGGGGGGGGGGGGGGGGGGGGGTGGGGGTAGAGAGAAAATTTTGTGCCCACCCACTTTGGGTTCAGGCCCACCCAAAATTGGCAGTCTGGCTACGCCACTGCCCCACCCTATCCCCAAATCTCAAAGATATTTATAACTGGGTCTGGATAGGAGTAACTTTTCAGCCCTTCTTTTTCCAGCTGTAGTTCACATTATTTCCAACAAAGGGGGAAATTAACATTTTTCTCTCTTTTCCTCCCAGAGAAAATATGATCTAGCTGATACCACTTTGATTTATTCTACTGTCAGATTGCACTGGAATATGAAAAAGTGTCAGGAAATGAGGATCTGTTTTTTTGCTGCTTTTAAAGAGTTGGTACTATGATTGCTACAGCATGTCACAACACTTGTCTGTTTCAAACAGACTTTGACAGACTTTACTTTCAAGCTAGGTTCCTCACCCTGCTAACCACACATACCCCAAAACAATCCCAATCATTCATGCCACATCTCCACATACGCTACCTGGACCTAGCCCCTTGGTCTTCACTCCAAGAGCTCAAGCACCACTAACAGGTCAGGTTTTCTGGATATGCATGAGAGAGATTTGCTTACAATGGAGGTAGTGGCCATACAAATCTCTCATGCATATTCATTAGAGCTATCCTGGTGGCTCTAGAGGACTGAGGGACTGATGCAGTGTTTCATTTAGACTTCTTGCAAGAAGTTTGTTATTTGCGTGATTAAAAGTCCATATATACCTATTACCGATCTACTTTTATCTTTTCCATGTTCAGCACTACAGTACATCCACTTTGCAAGGGGTTGCTCTGAGCGTGTTTTGGGCTGCCTAGGGAAGGCATGAAATCTGGACGTCTAACAGCGATTACCAAAGGGGAAGAAATGTCCATGTCAAAAAAAAGAAGGCCATTCTTATTTAGACTTGTTTCAGGAATGTCCAGTTTACAGAAAGATGCTCTGATTGAGCAACTGACCACTGGAGGGATTAATCCCCCAGTGGCTGCTGTCCCCCTCCCTCTCCCCTGAAAGTGAAACTGGAAGTGGATACCAGGCTCTATGACAGCCTCTGGTATTATGGCATTCTTAGGAGAGCAGGAAGCAGGTCTGAGGAATAGCCTAGTGGTTAGTGCTGTGGACTGTAAAACAAGGGAACCAGGTTCATATTCCACTTTAACTCTTTATTATTATTATTGTGAGCTCTACAGAAACAGAAAAATGTCTACTGTACCTAAATATATAATGGCACCTGCAAGCCTGAAGACTTTTGACGTGTACATTCAGGTACACTAGGTATTTTTCACAATTACAAAAACAAAGAACCGAGGTCATGTGATGCAGTGAGCGGCAGAGGACGTGTCTCACTCTAGCTGCTCAGAGCCTCGCTCGAAATTCAAGTTTTTCGGCTGTCTCCACTCTCGGGAGTAGCTCCCACAGCACAATAACATCTTCCTTAACGCATGGACAAATATATTACGAGATCCTTGATGGCTCAAGCGGCGAAAAGTGGGAAAAAAAAGGAGGACAAAGCAAAGGCCGGCGAGGCCAATATGGCGACGGTTTCGCCGGCACCTTCTCCTCCCCGCCCGAACACGGAGGCGCTCATCCCGGAACTCACAGAAGCGGTTGTGCGGGCCTTAGCTCCTCAATTCGAACAATTATCAGCGCAAATAGCAGGCATAACAGCAGTTACTTCAGAACTTTCACGACGCACGGGTGAGTTGGAGGCTCGAGTAGCTGATGTGGAGGAGGGGCAACAGGAACATGCTGGTGAGCTGGAGCGATTGTCCCGTCTGGTACATGACTATGCAGAAAGAATGGAAGACTTGGAGAATCGCTCCAGGCGGGACAACCTTCGTTTTGTGGGCTTTGCGGAATCTTTGTCAGACGCCAATTTAAAATCCACACTGGAAACCTGGCTACAAGCGACCTTTCCTGAAGCGGGAGAGGGGAGGCCGATCCGACTTGAGCGAGTCCACCGAGTGGGCCCTAGGCCAGTGAGAGAGCCGCGCCCTAGAGTTGTCATCGCAAAATTTCATGACTACTCGCAAAAAAGCAGCCATCTTACGAACATACAAAGGTTGCAGGGATACCATTAAATATGATGGCTCCCTCATCCGTATTTTCCAAGATTACTCAGCAGCCCTAGCGGCACAGCGACGGGCGTTCTCGACAGGCTGTACTCGCCTGGTGGATAAGAAATACAGATTTATGTTACAATATCCAGCTACTCTAAAAATCATGGAGAATGGTGTTTGGAAAGCTTTCACCAAACCAGAGGCAGCCTCAGAGTGGCTGAATAAGCAAACTATGGGACCAGCGGATTAACAAGTGCACCTAACCTGTGGTTTCGTGATGACATGTTGATGAGTGCATAAAAGCCTGTTGGATTCTACCCGCCGAGAATGACGAGCTACTGTTGGAACTTTATTGAGTAGTTGGAACACTGGTTCGGTCACTCGGGTTTTCTCTGGAGAATTGGCACAATATTTGAGACTGGAGACACTCAGATGGTGGCGAGACAAGGCCAAGATTAGAACACTAACAGGTGTAAACCAGAGACATTTGCTCCTCTCGGGCGCACTGTGTGCCTACCAGGTTATGCCGGGGGCATGGGAGCCCGGGGAGGAGGGTCTGCTGCCTAGATTGCGGAGAGATTGGAGAGAGTGGAGGAAGGTTTGAATACTGTTTCATGTTAACCATGTTTGACTGAGAGCGAGGCTCTACTGGCATCCATTGACCCTACACCGGACGCAGCTTGTTCTAGGTTGAGACTGGTGAGGTAGGCCTAGGTTCGGTTATATGGGGAATAGTGTAGGATGAAGGTTGGGCAAGGTTTGGGGGGAGGAGGAGAAGTGGGAGGGAGGGAGGGGGTGGGGAAGGATCTGTAATGTGGGGGGGAGAGGGAGAAGGGGACAGACACAAATTGGACATCACCTAGATTGGATTGTGGAGTTCAGCTGGACGGAGCTGGTGCCACCTGCATTGCGAGGGTCATGGAGAGTGCATAACTTAGGTGAGCTCTGCTGCCGTGCCGGGGGAGGCAAGAATGTATGTCTACTGAGATATGTTCATACGCCACTTCCGTTACAAATACAGAGCTGCTGGGTGAAGGCTGGGCGCCCGGGAGCCTTAAGAATACAAAAACTATCTATTTTGTGCAAGTGGGTTAGTTGGGATTATGGCTAAACCACCACCGCCCCGGTTGATATCATGGAACGTATCTGGTATTTCCTCCCCAATAAAACGTACAAAAATCTTGACAGTGTTGCAGCGCCACCACGCTGGGATAGCATGCCTTCAAGAAACCAAATTAACGGACGCAGAACATCAAAAGCTTAACAGCGCTGGTGGGTGTGAATGTCATTTTGCTTCCTCTGGAAGTAAAGAGGAGGAGTAGCAATTCTAATACACAAACACCTGCAATGCACCTCAAAGTTAATTTGTAAAGATAGGGATGGCAGATACATACTCTTACACCTAAACATAATGGGGCAAGAAGTTTTTTCTGCTCAATGTCTATGGTCCTAATGTATACGATCATTCTTTTTTCCAACACTTAGTTCGGTTAGGAATCCAATATGGACACACCCCATGGATAGTGGCAGGAGATTTAATCAAGTCATGGATGGGTTACAAGATCGCTCGGGCCCGACAGCAGGCTCAGCGTTTGGGAAGGGTAAAGGGTTGGGATATCTGAGTACTGCCCTAGACCTAATAGACCCTTGGCGGTTAACGCACCCTACATCTAAAGATTACACACACTTGTCGAGAGCACATGGTTCATAGTCGAGAATAGATTATATATTGATATCCTCAGCTTTGTTCTCCCAAGTGCCACGGGCAGAAATTGGAGTGATGGAGGTCTCAGATCATGCGATGATTTGGATCGAACTGGAAGTGGGGGCAACTAAGTTGCGTCATCATGTCTGGAGGTACCCCGGATACCTGGCAGATGATGCGGCCTTTCAGGATTATCTGAAACAAAGATGGTCTCACTTCCTAGACACAAATGGTGGTCACGTGCAAGAAGCTAGGTTATTCTGGGAGACTTCCAAAGTGGTGATTCGCGGGGATATCATTGCCTATTTGTGTGCCCGTTCGAGGCGATTGGCAAGAGGAGTGAAACACCTAGAAAACACATATCGAGTTGCAAAGCGGGCACACATAGCTCACCCCTCGAAAGAGACCAAGGAGGTTATGCTAGCCTCTTTGGCGGCCCTCAACACGATGATCCATGAGAAAACAAAGAAACAATTCTTTCATAGATCTTACTCCTTTCACAAACACGGTAATAAGTCTGGAAAACTGTTAGCTCGCCTTAACAAAACCTGGGGTGGAAATAGGTTTATCCCAACACTACGGGACACAGAGGGCAAACAAACGAATAACTCAGAGGAGGTAGTACGAATGTTGGAACAATATTATGCAAACCTGTATACTGCCCCAGAACAACACTCAGGCCCGCCCATCGAAGACTACTTGGCAGACTCTGGAATGCCACGTTTGAACCCCGAGGTACTAGAACAATTAAATATGCCAATACGAGCCAAGGAATTACAAAAAGTAGTGAAATCACAAAAACAAAGAACCTGGGTCCACTGCTCTAACCACTAGACTATCCTTCTGCTCTGCATGGACATCTGTATGGCCATTTTCTAAGAATGCTGCAATACAGACGTCCATGTCCTTTGTTTCCCCTGTTCAAAATTTGGACATGTTAGTTTGTAAAATGGATGTTCATGCTGGAATTTTCCAGCACATGGATGTTCCGTCTCATATATTTTTCAACAGGCTGTATCCTCTTCGAAATACATGTCACATGGATGTCCATTTGGGATGTTCTGACTTGGACATCCTTTTGAAAATGTCCCTCTATGGGGCCCTTTTATTAAAGCGTGACAAGCCCCCCGTGGGCTTGCCAAACGGCGATCTGGCACTATTGCTGGGCTAACACAGGAGCCGGTGGTAGTGCCGGCCCCCACCGCATGCCATTTCCAGCATGTCAGAAGTTTTGTGGGGGGGTTAGCGCAGGAGCCCTTACTGCCTCCTAAATAGGTGGCGGTAAGTGCACCCCTGGAAAATTGCCCCACGGCAAGTGGTTAACTTACAGCAGGGCCATTTCCTTAAAAAAAAAAGTTTACCCGCTGTGGTACAAGGGGGCCTCGGCACATGGCAAACACGCGCACCCATGCCACTGCAGCGGTCCTTATAGCACTGCTTGGTAAAAAGACCTTTAAATGTTGTAACCAAAGTATTGCTAACAGTACTTAACTTGCTATTTAAGATGTCTTCCCCTCCCCCTTGAGTTATACAGCACCCTCACTCACATCATATGAAAATAAAGTGATATCCATTCCTTTATTTATTTTTTTATCCCATTTTCCTATTCTTGGATCTCTCCTTTTATTTCATAAGTACATAAGTATTGCAATACTGGGACAGACCAAAGGTCCATTAAGCCCAGCATCCTGTTTCCAACAGTGGCCAATCCAGATCACACATACCTGGCAAGATCACAAAAAAGTACAAAACATTTTATACTGCTTATCCCAGAAATAGTGGATTTTCTCCAAGTCCATTTAATAACGGTCTATGGACTTTTTTTTTAGGAAGCCGTCCAAACCTTTTTTAAACTCTGCTAAGCTAACCGCCTCTACCACATTCTCTGGCAACAAATTCCAGTTTGATTATGGAGCATACTGATGGTAAAGATGATGATCATTTGCTTTTAAAGTTTATTTTGGATATATGATTCCCATGTATGTTTCCATTGCTATTTAGATTGTTTGATTTGATGTAAATTTAAATAATCTTTAATAAATAAAATGATATCCAATACTAGAGTTGCCGAACTTTCATCTGTGGTTTTTTTTCCATTTGCAGGATGCAGACTGTAGAAGATTGTCTGGCATTGGCCATAGGGGTCCTTTTACCAAGCCATGCTAAAAAATGGCCAGTTCTGGTGTCAGCGTGTGGGTTTTCTGTGTGCTGTGGCCACTTTTAGAGTGGTGGTAAAATGGCCACCTTGCCATATTTTGTAGTAATGGCCATGAGCTAATTTCTCTATTAGTTCATGGCTATTACTGCAGGAGCTAATTTGGTAATGCACAGAAATGTGCCCGCACTACCCAATTAGCGCAGGTACACCTACTCTCTTGCCCATGGGCATGCCTCCTACACTGGAAAATAAAAAATATTTCTCAGTGTGGGATTAGGTCACACTGAGCAGGAAACTACCTCAGGACACCTCAGTGCATCCTGCGGTAGTGCCCTTTTAGCACGCAGTAGGCCCAGATTAGGCCTACTGTGCCTTAGTGAAAAGCCCCTTCGTCCCCATTACTCTTCTCCAACAAAACACCTCAACAGCCATGTTGTGTTTCCTCTTTCTATTTAAGCATCTCCTGTGTTTATCCCACACATTTTTTTAATTCTTTGTTTTTGACTCCACCACCTGTCCTGGAAGGACGTTTCAGGCATCCACTAGCCTTTCTGTGAAAAAGTATTTACTGACATTCCTAAGTCTAAAACCGTGTAACCTCATTTCATGTCTTCTAGTTCTACTATCCCCACATCTCATGAAGAGGGTTGGTTGGAAATTAAGGGACCCTTTTACTAAGCCACGTAAGCATCTATGTGCGCCGACGCACAACAAAATGGAGTTACCACATGGCTACCACATGGCTACCGTGTGGCTCTTGCGGTAATTTCATTTTTGACACGCGTCTAATATGTGCAGCTGAAAAATAATTTTTATTTTCTGTCGCACATATTGGACACGCAAGTGGCATTTGGCGCGTGTAGGTCATTACCGCTCGGTTACTGCGTGAGATTTTACTGCTAGTTCAATGGCTGATGGTAAGGTATCAGACCCAAAATGGATGCGCGGCAATTTTCATTTTGCCGCACGTCCATTTTCGGCAAAACTTTTAAAGAGGTCTTTGTTACAGGTGCGCTGAAAAATGATTCT
Organism: Microcaecilia unicolor; assembly: GCF_901765095.1. NCBI lineage: Eukaryota > Metazoa > Chordata > Amphibia > Gymnophiona > Siphonopidae > Microcaecilia > Microcaecilia unicolor. The sequence goes on along the minus strand of NC_044033.1, from coordinate 261,639,424 downwards.
GCAGGCGCCCAAAACCCGCGCCTACACTACCGCAGGCCATTTTTCAGTGCACCTTAGTAAAAGGACGCCTAATACCTTTCAAGTACTTGAATGTCTGTATGTTATCACCTCTCTTTCTCTCCTTTTCTCTAACATAGCATAACGTAATCTGGTTCTTATATACTGCAAATACTTCTCTGAGTGCTTCACTGCGATTTACAAAACAATACAAATGATCACAATTACCATGAATTACAAATACTGAAAAATCACTAATTAAAATGTATCTAAAGAATCAATTCCCATATTCCTACATCATCAGTTACCGAAGGCATACTTCTGTTACAGAAAGGTCTTCAAAACTCTTCAAAATGAACAATAATTTGTAATAGAGAGAATTCAGGTTGGTAAAGTTTTCCAGTTCTTTGTTGCTTGATAAGCAAAAGATGTACAAAAGAGTTTTTTAAAATTTTATCCCCTTCAGGTTTGGAAAAGAAGAGGTTAACACAACACGTAAAGAATCGTTTTTAAGTGCTGGAGTAAGTTTAAAGAATACATATTGTATGAAGCAAACCCCTGTTGGATTTTAAAAAGAATACATAAGAATTTAAAGAAAATCCTAGACTCCACTGGCAACCAGTGGAGGCAAATTAAAACAGGGGTTATTCTCTCTGTTTTAGGCAAAGAAATAGTCAACCATATTGCCGTATTCAGAATGGTTTGAAACTTCTTTAATAGGAAGGTAGGGGCAATCCAAGAAAATTATATTACAATAATCAATCTGGGACAGAAGTAAGGTTTGTACTAATAATTGAAAAACTACCTCCCTAAACAATTTTTGAATCCATCGTATCTTTCTCACCGAGAGAAAAGATTTTCTAATTAACAAGTTAATTTGCGGTTCCAAAGACAACATATGATCAAACGTATACATATTCAAATCCTCCAATCTCTTTTCATATGTCTTACGGTACAAACCCTGTACCAATTTTGTTGTCTTCTGAACAGCCTCGAGTCTTTTTATGCCCTTGGAGAGATATGGCCTGAAAATATCCCAGGATTCCCACAGCCAAACTGAGCATGAGCATATGATGTTGCATATTTATACTGTATGTAGTACCACTGCTGGGGTGACACACCACCACAATTTAGAAACACCGTATCTGATTGGGATGACTTTCCATAGCAAAAAGATGTCTTGGGAATTGACAGAAAACAGTCATTCTTTGGCCTTAACATGTGTCTACATGGGTTAGTTATGTGGCATGCGTATGTGTTCAGAGCAGTGACCTCAAGAAGTCTACAAGACTTCCTATCACAGAGGCTTCTATTTCAGTGTGTCTTGAAGAATATAGCAAAGGGTGGTCAGGAATGATATGAAGCCAGAACCTGCTCTACTATGGCATGGAGAAGGGGTACAAAGAGAAGATACAATGATGGAGCCCTTGTGGGTGACAGAGAATGTTTCAGAGCTCCCTGTCTCTACCCTAGCTGCCCTGTGATGTGTTGAAGAACTTGTGAAGCCATGACAGACATGCATAGGTTGAGGATTGGGCAGAATCAGTGCTGGAGTGTATGCAAATAAGTCAGGTGATTTTGGATTTTGCTCTTGATCTGAGCTCATATCATGGGCTGCCCATATTTACTTATGTGTCTCTATTTTCACTAAGAGACTGACTTTCCATTCCTCAAAAAACAGTTGATCCAGAATGGGGCAGCCTATGTTCTGACAAGGGTCAAAGCACATCACTCCACAATTGATGAGTTTGCCTTGTTTACCAGTCCAGTCCAGAAGTCCAGAGTTAAGTTTAGAATGTGTTGCATGGTCCATCGTGCTGTATGCATTTTTAGCAATGGTTTGCCTTCAGACTGCCTAGAGACCGTCTGATGCTCAGTGAAAAGCAGGACATACGGGTGGTAACTCATTCTAGAGTGTTTCCTTAGGCTTCTCCACTTTTGTGGAATTCACTGCCTTCAGCTCTTATTTACATTTGTGAAGAGTTTGAAGTTATAGCTCTTTACAGAAGCACCCTCCATAGGGAGCAGTGGGCTTTGATCCTGGCAACCTGGGTTCGATTCCCACCAGGGGCGTAGCCAGATTTTGGGTGGGCATAGGGAAGAACTGGGTGGGCACCAATTGTTCTACCCTTCCCCCAACCACCACCCAAAAAATATCTCAGCTGGTGGGAAAACGCTTCTTTCCACCTTGGCAGTCTGCAGCAGGCATGCGCTGAAAACTGAACATATGCAGGTGCCGGTATCATGGACAGTAGCATTTTCGTTACCATCAGGAGGAAGTCTTCAGCTGGCCGAGCTTGGGATCCCACCAGCTACCACTAAATGTGGGCCTGAGCCCTAAGTGGGTGGGCCCCGGTCCACCCAGGCCCACCTGTGGCTACATCACTGATTCCCACTGCAGCTCCTTCTGACCTTGGGCAAGTCACTTAACCCTCCATTGCCCCAAGTACAAAAACTAAGGGGCCCTTTTCGTTAAGCCGCGTAAGCGACTATGTGCACCCAATAAGTGCCAAAATACAGTTACCGCCCGACTACTGCGTGGCTCTTGCTGATATGTGCATCCAAAAAATAATTTGTATTTTCTGCCGCACGTATCAGACACACGCCAAGTGGCATTTGACGTGCGTAGGTCATTACCGCTAGGTCAATGGCTGGCAGTAAGGTCTCAGAGCCAAAATGGACACGCGGCAATTTTGATTTTGACACACGTCCATTTGGTGCGCTGAAAAATGATTCTGCACACACCCAAAACAAGAGCCTATACTACCGCAGTCCATTTTTCAACACACTTTAGTAAAAGGACCCCTTAGATTGTGAGCCCTCATCAGTCTTGCTCATTTTTGGTCCCAACACTGATAAGTAATTGCATGATGATTGATATTACGAAACCAGTGGATTCTTCACTTACATGATGTCTGATATTCTGCTCTTCAAAGGAAGTGGTGATACTTTTTCAGCTGTTGGATTTACAATTTAACAAGGCAGCACGTCCAGGACTTAATAAGTTGCAATAGAGGTTACAAGATATACTCTTGAAACATATGACGGACGTTGATTGATGTTGAAAGCTCAACAGCTGTGTTTGGAAGAAGGACATTAGCTCTTTTGTGTTTAATAAGATGGAATACCATTGACATCATTTTAGTTTTGCAATATGAGTTTGAGATTTTGTAATAAATAGGATAATTTACAATTGGTAGTGCATGTATGTGTTATTAGTTAGGAGGATTGAATGTTAACAAGTATATTAGTCAAATGATATGGGAACTTTATGACGAAGTGGCTAATTATTGAGTATTTAACCCAGTACTTGTTATTACGGGATTCTATATATGGCGCACGGAGGTGCGTGAGTAGATTTGTGGGCACACCTAATCTACACGTGCACCTCAATTGTTTAATGAGTCACTTAATCATGATAATTGGCTGGTAATGACCAATTATCAAAACTAATTGGCTATAATTAGAATTTACACACATGCGCTTTGCTAGGCATATTCTGTAAAGTGGCACATGTAAATTCCAATGCGTGCAGCCAAATAGGGGCATGGTCATAGGCAGACTGTGGTGTGCCAGGCCTATCAGTCACATCTATGCGTGCGGTTACAGAATTTGGGCCAGCGTGCATAGATTGAGGCGCATGCATTTACACCAGCTTTTCACTGGCATAAATGGATACACCTAAATTTAAGCGCATCTACTATATACTGCCTCTGAATTTAAGCACATCTTGTAGAATACACCTTGGCATCTCTATCAGTCGCATCTAGATTCTAGGTGCCATATAAAGAAACTAGCCCTATATGCAGGTACTTTCTCTGTCCTTAGTAGGATCACAATCTAAGTTTTTGTACCTGGGGCATTGGAGGGTTAAATGACTTGCTCAGGGTCCCAAGGAGCTGCTGTGGGAACTGAACTCAGTTCCCCCCGGTCTCAGTTTGCTGTACTAAGCATTAGGCTACTGCTACACCCATTCCATGTGGCCTGTGGGTTTATAGAGAACTTAAGCTTTTTACATACGACCAAGCCTTTCTGGAAAAATGGAATGCAATTCTTAATAGATCTGATGCTTCTTATTGTTGAAACAACTGCATCAGTAGAATCAGAGATTCAGTCTTCAATAGTGGAGTTAAAGCTTAAAGGCTCTACCAATTTGGAAGAATTTGATAAGCAGATGACTGAGTTACAGCAAAAGATCTCTATTCTTTGTGTTTCTTAGAAGTTAATGAGCATATGCAATGGATTTAGTGCTGGACAAAACAGGAATGGTGACAGGTAATCTCCATGAAATATCCCTTACAATTATGATTTTAGGAATGGCCATCTTTATATTTCCAGAGAAGTATAGTTTGCCATATAGGGTTTATTCTGTTCATTTCAGTTCTAGGCATGTTTATTATCCAAGAGTGTAGGATGCTATTAAAAGCATTCTTCAATTCATGCTATACTGAGATTTATGCCTCTTACCACTGTCCATGATAGCTTTATTCAGCATTGATGGGTCTTTGGTTCCATATGCTTCCCTTTATGGCCCTTTTGTTGTATTGCCATCAGGTTGTTGCGGTGTTAGTCCTGGCTGTTTGGTCAATCTTTTTAGCCTGGTTCCCAGCTGTTCTGTTTTTACTCCAGGCTGTATCTGTACTGTTTTCTGTCGTGGGACCTTCCCACTACAATGCACTTCCACCTGACTTGTGTAAGGTGTGCTCTCATGATAAGTTTAAGAAGGCCCTCAAAACTTAATTTTTTTCAGCAAACATATGAACCTAATTTTGACCCCTAGGCCTTAGTCCTTCGGCTATAGACTGGCCAAGTTTGGTGCACTGACTACTGTGTCTGCTATGCTTTCTTGTTTTCTGTTTATATTATGTCCTTTTGACTTTCTTTCAATTGCTGTCCTACCAATTATTGTAGTTCTTGTCTTATGGAGACTATCTTGAAGTTTATATATTGTACGCCTCTATGTAGATATTGGTAGATGGAAGAAAAGAAAATATTTTACTTTGCCAAGTCACTTTTGTGTTATAGGGTATTAACATGAGCATTAATAAATGCTAAATGTCGGGGATTCAGCAGAGTTTATAAATAGATTTTATCACATTCCTGAAAAATAGAACCACCAGACTGTAAGGTAGGCTGCAACGCAAAGCCCACCTTGATAAGCCCCCCCACCAGACTCCACACTCACCTGAAGAGGTCACCGCTTAAGGTCCTTCATGAAAAAGAGCAGGTCTAGCTGGCATCCAACATTCAAGAGAGCCCCTGGGAAGAGATATGTCTGAATTTTAAAATTTGAGGGTGCACTTGACTGTGAGCCAAACAGAGAGAGAGTAAAATACGGAACATAAATACTTGCCTGGTAAAGGATCTTGAATCCTGGGGACAGGAAAACTTAAGGAATCAGAAAGACAAAAGAGGAAATTTAAAGTGTCAAGCTCTTAACTGGATTGGTTCCACTGAACAACTTTGGTGAAAGGAATTTAAATGGTTAATGGTGATATACTAATCTGAAGCAGTTCTTGTTATGACGCTCATCTTATGTCATAGGTCTGAAACACTAATTGCAATAAAAGGCATTTCTCAAAGAGAATATACTTGGAAATGTTAACCTCCTTGAGGATATAGCTAATGAAAAGTTTGAAGACAGGCTGGTGGGGTGGATGTAATTGGCACACACTAATTAGCAGTTTTGAGGCCTTACGTGGGAATTTATTTGATGACTCTCCTTCAGTTCATTTAGATCCAAAGCAGCCCCCAGTTAAAATTTAGGGAAGATCGCTACCATAAACTGTGACATATTTAACATCATTATTACTAAGTATTAACACTACACTCAACCACCAAGGGGCTTACTTACCAATAGAAATTTGTCTACATTAAGTTCATTTACATCTCAATTTAAGCAATTCCCTTTTACTCCCAACTTGTAATATAGGGGTCCTTTTACAAAGGCACGGTAACAGAGTAGTGTGTGCTAAATGAGATGCCCATAGGAATATAATGGGTGTCAGCTTGTAACCTTGGGGTCATCTTCGACTCCTCTCTCTCCTTCTCTGCATACATTCAGCAGTTTGCCAAAATCTGTAGTTTTTTTCTCTTTAACATCAACAAAATCCGTCCCTTCCTTTCTGAGCACTCTACCAGAACCCTTATCCACACTCTTGTCACCTCTCGCCTAGATTATTGCAACCTGCTTCTCACCGGCCTCCCACTTAGCCATCTCTCTCCTCTTCAATCAGTCCAAAACTCTGCTGCACGACTCATTTTCCGCCAGAGTCGCTATGCTCACATTAGCCCTCTCCTCAAGTCACTTCACTGGCTCCCTATCCGTTTCCACATTCAAACTTCTCTTGCTGACCTATAAGTGCATTCACTCTGCCACTTCCCAGTACCTCTCCACACTTGTCTCTCCCTACACCCCCCCCTCGGGTACTCCGTTCTGTAGATAAATCTCTCTTATCAGTCCCCTTCTCCTCTACTGCTAATTCCAGACTCCATTCCTTTTATCTCGCTGCACCTCATGCCTGGAATCGACTTCCAGAGCCTGTACGTCTAGCTCCGACTTTGGCCGTTTTCAAGTCCAGGCTAAAAGCCCACCTCTTTGACACTGCTTTTGACTCCTAACCACTACTTACTTGCTCTGTACCCCACCTCTTTATTTCCCTTACCTCTTAATTGTTCTGTCTGTTTACCTGACTTACTTAGATTGTAAGCTCTTTGAGCAGGGACTGTCTTTTTGTGTATGGTGTACAGTGCTGCGTATGCCTTGTAGCGCTATAGAAGTGATAAGAAGTAGTAGTAGTCTTAGCAGTCAGCATGTGCTAATTGCTAGCGTGTGCTAAATCCATCAATGCACCTTAGTAAAAGAACCCATAGTGAAGAATAAATTGCTTACTATTTTATAGACAAATAAAAGGCTGAAGGTCACTCCTACAAGACTTTTTTCAGGACTTGATAGTATAGTTCCCTCAGGATCTAATTCTGGTCCCTTAAGTTGAGCAGGAGGGCAGAAGATCTCGAGAGTGTACTGCATGAGGTTTTGAACTTACATCACGAAGCAGTATGGTAGTTATGGTCCTTGATTCTAGCCATTAAAATCAGTACTACACATCCCATAGTGCATCAGAACGGGGTTTCCTGAAATCCAGGACTGGCCTAAAATCTCTCTCTTGGAACTGGGGTAACTTGGCAGCTATGCACCTTTGTCTGTTTTTAAATATTTTCTTCCGTCCTTCTGCTTAGGCCTTGGGTGAATGCAGAAGTCTGACAAATAATGTTTGCTTTTTGCTACCACATGATCTAGAGTACTAGGTAACACATTCAAACCATGTATATGGTTGTATATCAGGTCATTATTGGCTGATAAATGCCTAATGCAGTGGACTTTGAGTTCAATTCCCACTGCAGCTCCTTGTGATTCTGGACAAGTCACTTAACCCTCCATTGCCCCTGGTACAAAATAAGTACCTGAATATATGTAAACCGCTTTGAATGTGGTTGCAAAAACGTCAAAAAGACGGTATATCAAGTCCCATTTCCCTTTCCCTAACTGACCAAGCACATTTGCTACTTGGTACTATCTTGTATGTAATCTCCATAGCTCCTTGCCTACCTAGTTCCAGCAGAGACATTTTGGGCTGGTCCTGGTTTTCCACTATGTAATGTGGTATTTGTAATTCTGCCCATTGAAATCAGTGCTACCTATTTCAAAATACATCAGGATAGGGTTGTCAGAAATTCAGGACTGCTCTGAAATATCTGGGCAAGTCTAGAGGCTAAATTCAGCCCTCAAGGAACTCTAATAGTTTTGATGCTGTTTGCTCAGTTGGTTGACTTTTAAGGGTCTTTTTACTAAGGTGTGCCAAAAAGTGGCCTGCACTAGTGTAGATGCATGTATTGGATGTATGCAGGTCCATTTTTTGCAGTGCACCTGCAAAAAAGGTCTTTTCTTTTTTGGGTCAAAAATGGACGTGCGGCAAAATGAAAATTGGTGCACATCCATTTTGGGCCTCAGACCTTACCGCCACCCCATTCACTTAGCGGTAAGGTCCCACGCATTAACCGGGCAGTAATTGTCAGCACGCATACCATGCCGATTACCGCCCAGTTAGCACTGCGTGCCAGAAAATAAAATATATTTTCCCGCGCGCATAGTGGACGTGCATAAAAAATGAAATTACCACCCAGGCCATGCGGTTGCCGGGTGGTAGTTCTGAATTGGCACATGTTGGGCGCACATAGGCACTTTCGTAGCTTAGTGGAGGAGTAGCCTAGTGGTTAGTGCAGCAGATTCTGATCCTGTGGAACTGGGTTCAATTCCCACTGCAGCTCCTTGTGACTCAGGGCAAGTCACTTAACCCTCCATTGTCCCAGGTACAAATAAGTACCTGTATATATTATGTAAACTGCTTTGAATGTAGTTGGAAAATACCACAGAAAGGCGGTATATCAAGTCCCATTCCCTTTCCCTTAGTAAAAGGGCCCCTTAAATAACTATGTCATGAAAGGTATGGTAGCACTGTGTAGTTTCAAGCTTCCTTTTATTTTTCTAAGGTTTTATGCATATACTTCTGAGAAGATTAAGCAAATAATTTTGCAGTGAAATGATTCAGAAAGATAACATGAAGCTCAGTCTTAAAAACCTCTTGCACTTATTTATGGAGCAGCTGCTACTATAAGGATTTTATCAGTGAAGTGTCAACGGCACTATTTGAATATACTTCTGAATATTCTGGCAGACCGCCCCAGCTTTATCTGCATGCTGCTGGAAGTGCCTTGGGTGTTCAGTCTAACTCTATGGATAGTCGGCAATATTTTGCCACTATCCACATAGCTACTCTGCGTAATTTAGGTCTATATTTAACTACATAGCTAAATGGAAGGTGGGTGAATATTGCTGTTACCCATAGAGCCAATACCTGTCATTTCTTTCTCTATAACATCAGCAAAATCTGTCCCTTCATCTCTGAGCACTCTACCAGAACCCTTATCCACACTCTTATCACCTCTCGCCTAGACTATTGGAACCTGCTTCTCACCGGCCTCCCACTTAGCCATCTCTCTCCTCTTCAATCAGTCCAAAACTCTGCTGCGCAACTCATTTTCTGCCAATGTCGCTATGCTCACATTAGCCCTCTCCTTATGTCACTTCACTGGCTCCCTATCCGTTTCCGCATTCAATTCAAACTTCTCTTATTGACCTATAAGTGCATTCACTCTGCCGCTCCCCAGTACCTCTCCACTCTTGTCTCTCCCTACGCCCCCCCCCCCTCGGGTACTCCATTCTGTAGATAAATCTCTCTTGTCTGTCCCCTTCTCTTCTACTGCTAATTCCAGACTCCGTTCCTTTTATCTCGCTGCACCTCACACCTGGAATAGACTTCCTGAGCCTGTACATCTAGCCCCATCTTTGGCCTTTTTCCAGACTAAAAGCCCACCTCTTTGACGCTGCTTTTGACTCCTAACCACTACTCACTTGCCCTGTCCTTTTATCCCCACCTCTTTATTCCTATACCTCTTAGTTGTTCTGTCTGTTTACCTGTCTTATTTAGATTGTAAGCTCTTTGAGCAGGGACTGTCTTCTTGTGTATGGTGTACAGCGCTGCGTATGCCTTGTAGCGCTATAGAAGTGATAAGTAGTAAGTAGTACTGCTCAACAGTCTCTATCCAGCTGATACTCAAATGTACCTCTCTGGTTAGCAGGTACTGCTAACTGGATAAGTGCTGGCTAGTGGAATGTCCAGTAGCGCTAAATATTCCCTCTGACTTGCCTCGGCACTCTCTGGACAGTGACTGCGTAAGGGTAATAATGGTAAGGGTAATGAGATTTGATATATCGCCTTTCTATCTATGGGCAGAGCTTGGGTGGAGTCAGCTGTTTTCCAATTAATGGCGAACAGGAGCACAAAGAAGAACAGTCCTTTTCACTATACGAAAAGTACCAAAAACAGGAAAGGTGACAAGCATACAATAAGTAAAATATCAAGGGGCTGCTCAAAATTTTTCTATTGGTTGGAAACTCAAGGCTCGACACGAGTCATATTTCGGCCACTAGGCCTTCATCAGGAGTCTTTACCAAACTTAAGGGTCCTTTTAATAAGGTGCACTGAAAAATAGCCTGCGCTAGTGTAAGCATGTGTTTTGGGCACGCGCAGATCCATTTTTCAGTGCACCTACAGTGGGGGAAATAACTATTTGATCCCTTGCTGATTTTGTAAGTTTGCCCACTGACAAAGACATGAGCAGCCCATAATTGAAGGGTAGGTTATTGGTAACAGTGAGAGATAGCACATCACAAATTAAATCCGGAAAATCACATTGTGGAAAGTATATGAATTTATTTGCATTCTGCAGAGGGAAATAAGTATTTGATCCCCCACCAACCAGTAAGAGATCTGGCCCCTACAGACCAGGTAGATGCTCCAAATCAACTCGTTACCTGCATGACAGACAGCTGTCGGCAATGGTCACCTGTATGAAAGACACCTGTCCACAGACTCAGTGAATCAGTCAGACTCTAACCTCTACAAAATGGCCAAGAGCAAGGAGCTGTCTAAGGATGTCAGGGACAAGATCATACACCTGCACAAGGCTGGAATGGGCTACAAAACCATCAGTAAGACGCTGGGCGAGAAGGAGACAACTGTTGGTGCCATAGTAAGAAAATGGAAGAAGTACAAAATGACTGTCAATCGACAAAGATCTGGGGCTCCACGCAAAATCTCACCTCGTGGGGTATCCTTGATCATGAGGAAGGTTAGAAATCAGCCTACAACTACAAGGGGGGAACTTGTCAATGATCTCAAGGCAGCTGGGACCACTGTCACAACGAAAACCATTGGTAACACATTACGACATAACGGATTGCAATCCTGCAGTGCCCGCAAGGTCCCCCTGCTCCGGAAGGCACATGTGACGGCCCGTCTGAAGTTTGCCAGTGAACACCTGGAAGATGCCGAGAGTGATTGGGAGAAGGTGCTGTGGTCAGATGAGACAAAAATTGAGCTCTTTGGCATGAACTCAACTCGCCGTGTTTGGAGGAAGAGAAATGCTGCCTATGACCCAAAGAACACCGTCCCCACTGTCAAGCATGGAGGTGGAAATGTTATGTTTTGGGGATGTTTCTCTGCTAAGGGCACAGGACTACTTCACCGCATCAATGGGAGAATGGATGGGGCCATGTACCGTACAATTCTGAGTGACAACCTCCTTCCCTCCGCCAGGGCCTTAAAAATGGGTCGTGGCTGGGTCTTCCAGCACGACAATGACCCAAAACATACAGCCAAGGCAACAAAGGAGTGGCTCAGGAAGAAGCACATTAGGGTCATGGAGTGGCCTAGCCAGTCACCAGACCTTAATCCCATTGAAAACTTATGGAGGGAGCTGAAGATGCGAGTTGCCAAGCGACAGCCCAGAACTCTTAATGATTTAGAGATGATCTGCAAAGAGGAGTGGACCAAAATTCCTCCTGACATGTGTGCAAACCTCATCATCAACTACAGAAGACGTCTGACCGCTGTGCTTGCCAACAAGGGTTTTGCCACCAAGTATTAGGTCTTGTTTGCCAGAGGGATTAAATACTTATTTCCCTCTGCAGAATGCAAATAAATTCATATACTTTCCACAATGTGATTTTCTGGATTTAATTTGTGATGTGCTATCTCTCACTGTTACCAATAACCTACCCTTCAATTATGGGCTGCTCATGTCTTTGTCAGTGGGCAAACTTACAAAATCAGCAAGGGATCAAATACTTATTTCCCCCACTGTATAAAAAATGCCTTTTTAAAATTTTGGCCAAAAATGGACGTGCGGCAAAATGAAAATCGACGCACGTCCATTTTGGGTCTCAGACTTTCTCACGCGTTAACTGGGTGGTAATGGTCTACGTACATAGAATGACTTTTACTACCCAGTTAGCGCCGTGCGCCCCAAAAAATCATTTTCTGGCCTGGGCCACATGGTAGCCGGGCGGTAATTCTAAACTGATGCACGTTGGGTGCGCATAGGCGCCTACACGGCTTAGTAAAAGGGCCTCTTAATCTCGCTTAGTCTAGCACCGCATGGATTAAACCTCATTAGAGCACTAGAAATTGGCGCCACTTTCTGTTCTGGTGTTCGTGTCAAGCAATCTAATTCCTGGTGTTGAGGACACAGGAACTCCTCACATTTCTGCAGTGCATTATGGATGACTGGCAGAATCTCTCTGGAAAACAACTTCCCTATCATGTCTGTTTTCTTTGCTAGTTCTAAAAATTGCAGATAGGAGCAAAAGTTTGTTCTTAGTGGAGCTTCTGTAGCTTACACTTCTGTAGTGGAGGCATGGAGTGCAGACCCTGAGGAGAGAAGTCCTTCACCCTATGCCTCCACTACAGACTTGAACACCAGAACAGAAAGTGGCGCCATTTTCTAGTGCTCTAATCGGTTTAATCCATGTGGCGCTAGACTAAGCGAGATTAAGTTGGTCTGGTAAAGACTCCTGATGAAGGCCTAGTGGCCGTAACAAGAGTCATGTCGACTCTTGATTTGCCAACCAACAAAAGATTTTCAGCAACAGCTTGATATTTTACTTATTGTATGCTCGTCACCTTCGCTGTTTTTGATCCAATTAGTGGCAATACCCAGACCACTAACAGGATAAGCTGTCCTAACTTTAGTCCAGTTAGCTATCCAGTTAGTGATTTGAATATCACTGCTAATTGGATAGAACCAGTCATTGCTGATTGCCTGATGTTCAGTGCTGTATATCTTTATACAGCACTGGGTATTATACGTTTGTTTGTTTTTTAACTGGCCACTGCAGACTTAGGGGTCCTTTTACTAAGGTGCGCTGAAAAATGGCCTGCTGTAGTGTAGGCACGTATTTTGGGTGCGTGCAGATCCATTTTTCAGCGCAGCTGCAAAAAACTATCTTTTTAAAATTTTTGCCAAAAATGGACGTGCGGCAAAATATTGGCGCGTGTCCATTTTGGGTCTGAGACCTTACCACCAGCCATGGACTTAGCGGTAAGGTCTCACAGCTGTCAGTAAGGTCTCATGCGGTAACCGTGCGGTAATCGTCTACATGCGTAGAATGACGATTACCGCCTGGTTTCTTCCGTGCGCCAGAAAATAAAAATTATTTTCCGGCATGCGTAGCGGACACACGTCAATAGTGAAATTACTGCAAGGGTCATGCGGTACCCAGGCAGTAACTCCAAATTGACACGCGTTGGGTGTGCGTAGGCACCTACGCATCTTAGTAAAAGGGCCCCTTAATCTCGCCCCCTATATATACTCAGCAGTACTTGCTATACAGATAATGGTGCTGAACATATGTTATGTTTAAACACTGCAGCAGCTGTTTAAAAAACATCGACTGCTGTGTTTGAACATTGACCTAATGGAGTTTCATATTCTGCAAAGCTTAAACCAATGCAATAAAAAATCTGGATAGATGAAAAAGATGGGAAGCTTTTACAATTAAAAAAAAAGTCAAAAATAAATTGCACAGCTGAGAAAAGTAACATGCAAGTGCCATTATACTTTTTGTTGAGAGATGTGGTATAGACGCGCTTAACAGGAAAATAATCAGAAGACCATCTGCTGTGGGCAAAATGATATTTACTGTTCAAGCAATTATGAAATGAAACCGATTCATTTCCCGGACTTTTAATTAAAGAAAAAGCAGAATTGTTTTCCAGTGAAATTTATAGCTTCTGTCAGGTCTTTGATTGGTGCAGATTAATGGCTGTCATGCTTTCTAAGGTGATGGAGATGCCACAGTGCTTTTTATGAATAGTGATCTGCCAGCAGCAAAGCAGCAGCCGCTCTTACACCCAAATCCTGCATCCGGAGTGCACAGAATTTTTCTGACACTTTCATTAAATGGGATGCTCTGAATATTGGAGGTGCGCTCAATTTTCAGATAGCACTTGCAGTTCTGAAACACACCAGACTTTTAGCATTAATATATTATGCCAACTATCAAAAACAAATTACCTAGTAGATTCCTTGAAAATTAGCATAACCTGCACACTAAAAGTGCCCAATACTTTGTGTGGGTAACTGAGAGGAGTAAAATCTTATAATTTTATAATGCTACTGGCGAATGCCATGCTGCATAATGACAACAGGTATATTTGGATAAAGTCATTGCTTTCCCCAAAGAGCTTACAGTCTAGGCCAGAGGTGCCCACTATAGACACTCAGGCCGATATTGAAAGGGAGTTAACCAAATGGAAATGGCCGCTGACTAGTTAACTTGCTTATCAGTGCCTATCCAGCCATTTTTAAAATGACTGGTTAGCACCAAAGTGCAAGCCAGCTATGTCGGGAGCATTTCGGGTGCGGAGTCTGATTAGCTCCCAATATTCAGAGCTATCCGGCCAGTGTTAGCACATGAAGATGACCACATAAATAGTAGTCCTATCTATATGCGCTAGTGAATGGCCGATTAACTCTGAATATCAAATTAACCAGGCATGTGCTGCAAAGCTGTAGACCGGATATGGCCCGGCGTTGAATATCCAGGTTACGTAAGTACATAAGTATTGCCATACTGGGAAAGACCAAAGGTCCATCGAGCCCAGCATCCTGTTTCCAACAGTGGCCAATCCAGGTCACAAATACCTGGCAAGATTCCAAAATGTACAAAACATTTTATACTGCTTATCCCAGAAATAGTGGATTTTCCCCAAGTCCATTTAATAGCGGTCTATGGACTTTTTCTTTAGGAAGCCGTCCAAAACTTTTTAAAACTCCGCTAAGCTAACCGCCTTTACCACATTCTCTGGCAACGAACTCCAGAGTTTAATTACATGATGAGTGAAGAAAATGTTTCTCCGATTCGTTTTAAATTTACTACATTGTAGCTTCATCTCATGCCCCCTAGTCCTAGTATTTTTGGAAAGCGTGAACAGACGCTTCACATCTACCCGTTCAACTTCACTCATTATTTTATAGATCTCTATCATATCTCCCCTCAGCTGCCTTTTTTCCAAGCTGAAGAGCCCTAGCCGCTTTAGCCTTTCCTCATAGGGAAGTCGTCCCATCCCCTTTATCATTTTCGTCACCCTTCTCTGCACCTTTTCTAATTCCACTATGAGGGGCATAATTGAACGAAAACGCCTATCTCCATGGGCGTTTATCTCCGAGAACGGGTCCGTGAAGGGGCGGACCGAACCATATTTTCGAAAAAAATAGACGCCCATGTTTTATTCAACAATGTGTGAGCTGGGCGTTTTTGTTTTTCAGCGATAATGGAAAATGAAAGCGCCCAGCTCAAAAACGAATAAATCCAAGACATTTATTCGTGGGAGGGGCCAGGATTCGTAGTGTACTGGTCCCCCTCACATGCCAGGACATCAACCGGGCACCCTAGGGGGCACTTTTACAAAACCAACAAAACAGGTAAAAGAGCTCCCAGGTGCATAGCACCCTTCCCTTGTGTGTTGAGCCCCCCAAATCCCCCTCAAAACCCACTGCCCACAAGTCTACACCATTACTATAGCCCTAAGGGGTGAAGGGGGGCACCTACATGTGGGTACAGTGGGTTTGGGGGGGGTTGGACGACTAATAAGCATTAAGCAGCACAATTGTAACAGGTAGGGGGGATGGGCCTGGGTCCACCTGCCTGAAGTCCACTGCACCCCCTAACAACTCCTCCAGTGACCTGCATACTGCTGCCAGGGAGCTGGGTATGACATTTGAGGGTGAAAATAAAATTTGTGAAACATCATTTTTTTGTGGTGGGAGGGGGTTAGTGACCACTGGGGGAGTCAGGGGAGGTCATCCCCGATTCCCTCCAGTGGTCATCTGGTCATTTAGGGCACTTTTTGGGGCCTTATTCGTGAAAAAACAGGGTCCAGGAAAAGTGTCCTAAATTCTAGCTAAAAACGCATACTTTTTTCCCATTATCAGTAAAATGCGCCCATCTTTGTTCGGCAGATAACCACGCCCCAGTTCCGCCTTCGCCACACCTCTGACACGCCCCCATCAACTTTGTCCGCATCCACGACGGAGTGCAGTTGAAAACGTCCAAAAATCGGCTTTCGATTATACCGCTTTATTCGGTTTTGTGAGATAAACGTCCATCTCCCGATTTAGGTCGGAACTTGGGCGTTTTTCTCGTTCGATTATAAGCAGGAATATCTTTTTCGAGATACGGCGACCAGAATTGAACACAATATTCGAGGTGTGGTCGCACCATGGTGCGATACAAAAGCATTATAACATACTCATTTTTGTTTTCCATTCCTTTCCTAATAATACCTAACATTCTATTTGCTTTCTTAGCCACAGCAGCACACTGAGCAGAAGGTTTCAACGTATCATCAACGACGACACCTAGATCCCTTTCTTGGTCCCTGACTCCTAACGTGGAACCTTGCATGACGTAGCTATAATTCGGGTTCCTCTTTCCCACATGCCTCACTTTGCACTTGCTCACATTAAACGTCATCTGCCATTTAGACGTTGGAAGTGGACATTAACTGCATTGCCCACTAATGCTGAATATGGGGGGGGGGGGGGGAACCTGATTATGACACCTTTAAGCTTATTCTAAAGAAAATTCGGCTCCTACATTTCTCTATAGAATATTAGCACAAATGGCCAAAAACGCATAGACATTAAATCAGTGGTTCCCAAACCTGTTCTGGGGATCCCCAGCCAGTCAGGTTTTCAGAATATCCACAATGAATGTTCATGAGAGACATTTGCATGCAGTTGAATCTCTCTCATGAATATTGATTGTAGATATTCTGAAAACCTGACTGGATGGGGAGCCCCAAGGACAGGTTTGGAAATCATTGCATTAAGCCATGATCACTTACACTAGGCCTACAGCTGGTGTACATGTCCATGCCAAGATGTTAACACACATCTGTAAATGGTAAATTATAAAAATATAATTTACGCATGTAACTGTGCACCCTGCCTACATTACCCAAAATCATCCCATGCGCTTGCACACATTCAAAGTACATGCCGTCACATTACGAGGTGTACTTTTTTGCTAGTCAGTCTTCTATAAGGAGCTCGAAGCCGGCAGAGCTGCCAGATGAGAGGGAAGACGAGAACTTGAGGGCGCTCTCACCGAGGACCGCCAGCAACCAGCAAGAACCAGCCAGCGGTGCCTCGCGGTCAGGGTGGTTGAGACGGCAGCGGCGGCATCCTTCCCTCCCCCCACTAGATGGGGAGCTGCTACAGCCAGACCCGGCGTAGATGATCAGCTTAGATGCCAGCACCTGCCACGGGAGCCCGGCGTGAACGGAGGGGGGCTGTCTGGTGGACCCTTCGCTCCCGTCCCACTTTCTTCCTGTTGAGATACTGCTCTCTCCAGTCACCCAGCCCTGAACTACTTCTACCTGTCCAACCATTTTTCCCACTCTGCAATAAAGATGCCTGCCTTCTGATCTCTACCTCCACCCACTGATACAGTTCTCAGAAGTACAGAGTCTCTGTGCCCTGGGGCGACAATTCTGAACATCTAACTGTGAGTAAATTATCCGTGACTTCTTCAATGAAGGAAACTTCAGAAAATAGAGAGGCTGGGGTGTGTTCTGGTGTGCCAGGGCAATCCTCAAGATACTGAGACTTTTCAGTTAACAAGTCTTGAGAGGTGGATCCCTCGCTACAGTCCTGCTTCCTTCACTCTTCATCCCGGACTCGTCCTGACCTATCACTGACTTTTATCACTCATCTCTGTATCCTGGACAAAGCGTCAGAACATCAAACAGTAAGTAGATTGCCTATTGTGCCTCAAGATACCGAGACCCTGCGACTGACGGGGCTCTAAAGGCCCTTTAGAAGAGCCTTCTGCACTGCATCTGATCAAGCCGGAGATGCTGGGCTTGAGAGGAAAGCAGATTTACATAAGTTGGTCTAATTAGAAAGGAAAATTAATCTTATAACCTAATTGTATCAGCCGGACGTTAAATGGCCTGCATACAAACAAACTTTAACTAAAGAAGCAAGCTTGCTGAAGTGTACATCTTGATTGAGATGTTGTGAAATGTAAAAGATCCCATGGAAATCTTAAAATAGTGCTCAAATGCCAGCACTTCTCATTTTACCACATTCCACAGAGTAATTAAACTAAGTACTCTACCATTGTCTTTCAAAAATCTTGCCCAATTAACAGCAACCTTTCCCACTTCGACTATCCAGTGGTGTAGCCAGACTGCCAATTTTGGGTGGGCCTGAACCCAAAGTGGGTGGGCACAAAATTTTCTCTCTACCCCCCCTCCCCCAGCAAAATGTAGTCACACTAATCAGATGCATTTGTCACACAGGGGTAAAGTGCTGCTTTTCAGTGCATCAGGTTTCAGAAAATAATTTATTTAATAGCCTAACACCCCTTTCAATGAGCTTTCAGAGGCCAAAACCTCCTGCCTCAGGTCAGTATAATGCTGTTATGGTATCCTCTCCTGACCTAAGGAAGTATTGGTTTCTGAAACATTATTAACACAGGTACCATATTATTTGATCCTAAATTAAAAATAAAATTATTTTCTTTACCTTTGTTGTATGGCCATTTACTTTTTCTCATTGTGTTGCTCCCACTCTCTAGATTCTGCTTTCCTTCATTTTCGCTTAACTCTTCTGCGCCATGTCATTTTTCTCTCCTTTTTCTTTACTTTCTTCAATATTTTTCAGCCTCTCTCTCTCTCCAGATTTAATTCATTCTTACTACCCATTCTTTAATTTCCTTCTTTTTCCTTCAGCTACCTATGGCTTTTCATCTTTTTCTCACCCCTGTTCTCCCCATGCCTCTTCCTCTTATTCTCCAGTCTTTCTCTACTCCCCTTTTCCATCCAGTGTCTCCTCTTTCTCCCTACCCTTCCATCCAGCGTCTTCCCTCTTTCTCTCCCCACCCTTCCACCCATCTACCCTCTTTCCCCCTCCTTCTATCCAGTGTCTCTCTCTCTACCCTTTTCTGTTCAGTGTCCATTCTCTCTCCGCATCCTTCCAATCTCTCTCTCTGCATCCTTCCAATCTCTCTCTCTGCATCCATTCATCCATCTCCCCCTTTCTCTCCCCATCCTTCCATCGTGTCTTTCTCTCCGCATCCTTCCATCTGTTTTCCCTCTTTCTCTCCCCATCCTTTCATCCATCTACCCCCTCTCCCGATTCTTCCATCCAGTGTCTCTCTCTAGCCCCTGCTTTCCATCCAGGCCCGCCCACCCAACACAGACCTGCTGTTACATGATATGAGTTTAATCGTAATTAAATGTGTAGCATAATATTGATTATGCTGAATCAGATATAAAAATGCAGCTTTTAAAAGACATATTGAAACTGCAACAGAGAACTGGCTTTCATTTCAAGTCCCTCTTTCTTCCCCCCCCCCCCCCCCCCCAACCTTTCCTGGGAACTTCTGATAGCAGGGCTAGTCAATTACAAACACTTAACAGAGACAAAAGGTACTGGGATATAGCTTCCTTCTCCTCCCACTTGAAGGACTGGTAACAAAAGCATGACTAAGGTGGGTACCTGAAGGCTCATCAAGACATCTCCACCCGCAGACAGAGAGTCTGGAAAAGTGTAAATCCAGATACTGAAAACAAAGGAAACCATAAACAAGGCATTTGCTTGTCAAACCATTTGCTGGTTACCTCAGATATGTATATCTGCCCCCACCCATCAGCTATCAGACATGAAGACACCAAGACATGTGCAGAAAGGAAAGACTTATAATGTGATCATGTGAACAGACTACAATAACCATAATGCCTTGCAAAATATCCAGTGCAAACCAAGAAGCCAATGATCCAGGACATGCACCCACCATGAACTATAAAAAGCCTGGAAAAGCCCAGCTCTCTAGCTCTTGGGACCTGCCTCTTTCTTTGAGATCTGCTGCTCTGGGAACCTGCAGCTTGCCTCCCTGCTGGGAAGACATCCCTGCAACCATGTGCTCATCAATCTGCTGGACCACAGCATGCTTGTAACAAGGACTGTAAGTCAACCTAAAAACCTTTGATTTGAACCTGTTGCTTTGTTTTATGCACAAATTCTCTGTAACGATCCTTGAAGCTATCTCTCGCTGCAATATTTGTATTTTGAATAAACCCTTTTGAAGCTTAAAATATAGTCTCTTTGTGTTCTGAGAATATGGTATCTTTTAAAGTTATACTGATAGCGCATGGACACTCTTAAAACTTAGTGCCATGCTCTGAGCACATACTTTTAAATCTTGCAGTACATGCTAGTGAAATTACAGAAATATAGCATTTAATTCCTTTGTATTCTTGCAATTGTAAATCATTCTTACCTTATAGGTAAGTGGTGGAGAAATATTAGCGAGTGCTCTTAAAATATTCCCTGCTCTTTGTTCTTAAATATCATATTAGGACTGTGACAATTTTGTAACATTTTTAATGGATATTAAGAACATTTAAATTATTTCATGTAACACTGTTAAGTCTCCCTTGAAACACGTGGTGCCAGCTCCCATTTTCAGCCACTGCTGCTTCTCCTGTTGAGCAGCAGTGGCCGCTATAAAAACAAAAGAGGTAATTTAAACAAGCAAAAATGTTTTTAAAAAGCAAGCGCAGCACCGCAAGCAGCTATCAGGCATTGGCTGTCGGCTCTGCAGCCGCTCCTCTCGCCTCTCACGTCACTGTCCCTGGAGTAAGACCCCAGAGGAATGCAGCAACATGAGAGGCGAGAGGAGCGGCTGCAGAGCCGACAGCCAATGCCTGATGGCTGCCTGCGGTGCCGCGCTTGCTTTTTAAAAACAGGAGAAACAGCAGTGGCCGGAAATGGGAGCTGGTGCCGCGTGTTTCGTGGGAGACTTGGCAGGTCTGTGTTGGGTGAGCGGGCCTGGAGGGAAAGTGGCTGCGGCTACATCCCTGGCAGCCAGACCAGCACCGATTGGAGGGTCGTGAAAGACTGGGTGGGCCTGAACCGAGAATGGGTGGGCCTGGGCCCACCTGTAGCTATGCCCCTGGACCATCCTGTCAGCAACTACATCTCCCTGTTAAATATATGAAAGTGCTCTGAAGTTCCCCCTCCCTCTGCTTCCCACCCGTCTCCAACCATAGCCAGAAATAGGAGACTGAAGACTCCCAGCGCAAGGAAGTGGGAAACAATTAGTTGCTATGAGACAGATCAAAGAAGGACACAGACCCAGCACTGCTCTCCCCCCTCCCACCTCCCCGGCTCATTAACTATCACTGATACCGACCCAATACTGATATCATTAGCTGAAAGGCAAACTAAGCTAACAAACAAGACCAGAGCACCAGACTCCACATCAAAGAACAAAGCCCTATCACCCATCCAAATATCAGAACACAGCCTACAGGAAGTCACAGGGAACAGAAACTAAAATGGACATCATCAAACTACTCCTAATAACCTACTCCCTAACACTGATCCACTCAACACTAACCAACCCACTCACAGAAAGCAATATCATACCCAAACTATGCAATCATCAAAGACTGATCTGATACTCCACACCTCATCAAACCGACAATAACTTAAACAAAGGAAGAACAACAACACGCGGTCAATCACAACAGAAGGGAAAGAATGACCCAAACAAACACACCTTAACAAAAAAATGACAACTACTAAAAATCCACACTACACCAAACACAGATGATCCGTTCCAAATAATCCAAGTGGGTTACACCAACGCCAGATCCGCTGTAAATAAATCAGCTATACTAACAGACTGGATCCCGTCAGATAACCTCAACCTACTCTTAATTAAGAAAACCTGGATCCATGATCAAAAAGACCCTATAATCCTAGACCTGTGTCCGCCAGGATACAAAATCACACACTGGACTAGAAAAGGAAAGGAAAAAGAGGTGGATGCATAGCATTAGTCTATCAATCCCATTTTACCATCGAAACCACTGCCAAGTCCATAACACCCCAACTTGAAATTGCCTCTATCAAAATCCATAACAAAACCCTACAGGATCATCTGAACTGTGTCCTGTTCTATAGACCTCCAGGAAACTGGAACAAAGGCCAGACCAACTTCATGGACTTCATCTCAAACATATGCATAACCAACTCCAACATACTAGTATTAGGAGACATTGACCTTCATCTAGAAGACCCAAACTCAACCAACGCACGAGACTGCAAGGAATTCCTCCGCTTATGGGATCTCAAATGGCCACATTTGCAAGCAACCCACGTCAAAGGCCACACACTCGACCTCATCTCACATAAGTTTTCAACAGACCAGAATTTCATAATAACAGATGTCAAATGGACAGAAATACCCTGGACCGACCACTGCAAACTAAACTTGTCCCTACACTGGAGGAAAAAGGGTTCACAACGCACACAAGAACACACATCCTACAGCACAAGAGGCCAAGTAGCCGCGAAAACATTCTGGCAACTGATCTACGATAACGATTGGTCAGCACAAACAGACTACTACCTCATAGAATGGGACAAAAGATGCAAGAGCATACTAGACAAAATAGCACCCTTATGAACAAGAACTTCGCGTAGGCATAACTCAATACCATGGTTCAACGAGGAACTGAAAAAACTAAAAACACACTCCAGGAAACTTGAACGAGCATGGAGAAAAAGATGTACACACAATCAACACATGGAAACAACTACAAAGAAATACAAATATGCAATAAGGCAGACCAAAAGATCTTACTGTAAAACTAAAATATGGACAGATTACAAAGACACAAAGAAATTATACCAACTCATGAACAAGCTCCTAGACATCAACCAGGTCACTACAACATAAGTACATAAGTAATGCCACACTGGGAAAAAACCAAGGGTCCATCGAGCCCAGCATCCTGTCCACGACAGCGGCCAATCCAGGCCAAGGGCACCTGGCAAGCTTCCCAAACGTACAAACATTTTATACATGTTATTCCTGGAATTGTGGATTTTTCCAAAGTCCATTTAGTAGCGGTTTATGGACTTGTCCTTTAGGAAACCGTCTAACCCCCTTTTAAACTCTGCCAAGCCTTTACCACATTCTCCGGCAACGAGTTCCAGAGTTTAATTACGCGTTGGGTGAAGAAAATTTTCTCCGATTTTTTTAAAATTTACTACACTGTAGTTTCATCGCATGCCCCCTAGTCCTAGTATTTTTGGAAAGCGTGAACAGAAGCTTCACATCCACCTGTTCCACTCCACTCATTATTTTATGTACCTCTATCATGTCTTCCCTCAGCCGTCTCTTCTCCAAGCTGAAAAGCCCTAGCTTCCTTAGTCTTTCTTCATAAGGAAGTCGTCCCATCCCCGCTATCATTTTAGTCGCCCTTTGCTGCAACTTTTCCAATTCCACTATATTTTTCTTGAGATGCGGCGACAAGAATTGAACACAATACTCAAGGTGCGGTCGCACCATGGAGCGATATAATGGCATTATAACATCCTCACACCTGTTTTCCATACCTTTCCTAATAATACCCAACATTCTATTCGCTTTCCGAGCCGCAGCAGCACACTAAGCAGAATGTTTCAGTGTATTATCGACGACGACACCCAGATCCCTTTCTTGGTCCATAACTCCCCCAGTATACGCATAGTTTATACTAATTTTCTAAGGGGTCCTTTTACTAAGGTGCGCCAAAAAGTGACCTGTCCTGGTGTAGACATGTGTATTGGACATGTGCAGGTTAATTTTTCAGCACACCTGCAAAAAAGACCTTTTTTTGGCCTACAATGGACGTGCAGCAAAATGAAAATTGGCATGCATCCATTTTGGGCCTGAGACCTTACTGCCACCCCTTCACTTAGCAATAAGGTCTCACGCATTAACTAGGTGGTAATCGTCAACGTGAGTACAATGCCGATTACTTCCCAGTTAGTGCTGCGTGACGGAAAATAAAATATATTTTCCAGAGCGCATAGGGGACGCGCGTAAAAAAATGAAATTACTGCCGGATGGTAGTTCCAAATTGGCACGTGTTGAGCGCACGTAGGTGCCTACGCGGCTTAGTAAAAGGGCCCCTTAGGGAAAGTATGCTCATATTATCCTACCTGTAATGGCCTCAAATATAAATCCACTTAGGCTTCATCCTTTTCCTTTATCAGCACCCAGTTATGGAATGCACTGCCAAAAGCTGTCAAAACTACTCAAGCCAATCAGCGTTGTTAACAGCACTTAACAAACAATAATGAGCACTAATTGACAATAATTACAATTTAAGCACACAAATCGCTAAGGCCCCTTTTACCAAGCTGTGGCAAAAGGGGGCCTGCGCTGGCATCGGCGAGTGTTCTTCATGTGCACCGAGGCCCCCTTTTACCGCAGCTGGTAAAAGGCAAGTCTCGCTTTCCTACAGGAAATGGCTATGCGACAAGTAAAGCACTTGCCATGCGGCCATTTCAGGGGGGGGGAGCCCTTACCGCCACCCATTGAGGTGGCGGTAAGAGCTCCTGTGCTAACCCGTCAGTAACTGAGCAGTGCACAGCACTGCCTGATTACCACTGGGTACACTTCAGCGCTACAAAAATAAATACATTTTTGAACCGCCGGAAATGATGGCATGCTAGAGGTGGGAAGAACTACCGGGCTGCTAGGATAGCTTGGCGGTACTTACTGCATAGCGAGTGGTAAGCCCATGTTGGGCTTATTTACGCTTAGTAAAAGGCGCCCTAAGTATTTTTAATGCACATAAGCAAAAAGGGGCAGGGAAATGGGCATTTCATGGGCATTCCAAAATGCATGCAAATTGTTATAGAATGTGGCCCTCTTTGCCTAAGTCTACATGCCAGGATTTATGCCATGTTTTCGTTGGTGTAAATGGAGGTGCATAGATTTAGGTGCTAGGGTGTCAACTAAGCGTATTCTATATACCGTGCCTAAATCTAGGTGCTGTTTATAGAATATGCTTAGGCGGAAATGTTTTTCGCATGGAATTTTTAGACACCATATATAGAATCCCTCTCCCCTATATACACATATGTTTAACTGCATATGTTCTGGCCTATTTTATAAAAGACTGTTTCAGTGTTTAAAACATTGCTTTACTTGTGGTAACGCCTTTAAAAATTATCCAATTTGTGAAATAACAAGTGTTAACAAAAATTCCCACTGAGAACCTATGTAGCCAGCCATAACCCCATCTACAGTATGGGAAAGCAATGCCACAAATATTATATGAGCACCAAGTTTCCTTCACTCCCTTCTGAAAAGGTAGAATGAGACCCAGTCGGTGGCATCTTTGGGTTTGAAAACCATTGCTGCTTTAATGTAGCCAGTGACACTGGATTTTTACCTGCCTTTGGTAATATCAAACTAGATTTTGTGGCATTTCAGAGGTAAAGCTTCTAGGCTGAGAAAATCTGATAGCTATGATTAGAATAATTAGAGATAACAAGTTTCTTGTGACAACGTAGAATGCACTAGATAAAGAGAGGAGAAAAATGATGCATAGATGTGGGTCCTGGAAAGGAAGATGATAGCTTGTACAAGCATTATTAGGGTAAAATGCTATTTTTTGAGGTTGCATATGTATGTGATTTGGATCCCATGATGCACAAAGGACATGCAAATAGTTATTTCCAATGCACACTTGCTTTTTTGAACGGATAGAAATGTAACTATCACTAATACAGTTTGAAAGTCTTCCCACCAGCCTGCTCACCTTGCATTATTTGTTTACTTAAAAAATTCAGTTCCTTAAGTTGGCTCATATGGTTTGGATGTAGTTCCTCCATGTTCCTCATGATTTCATCCCTTTGGGTTTTTATCATTTTCTTCTTCTTGTAGAGTTGATGAATAAGTTCATTTCTTAGTTTCTGACTAGTGCGTTTGCAGAGTTTCTCTGCATAGTCAGAATTGTAAGTAGTAGCCAAAGGATTTGTGATCCTCAGTCCTTTAGGATTGATGTCATTTTTCTTGCAGGTTGTCAGAAAGTAAAGATGACTGTTCATTTTCTTTTTCCATAAGTTTGTTCATTTGCTTTTTCATGTGGCTGTATGCGGTATCTTCTATCTTGAGTAGAGAGGTGTGGTAGCCGTGTTAGTCCTCTTTTAAAGGTAATCAATCAGGGGCGTATCTGCGTGGGGCCTCAGGGGCCTGGGCCCCCGCAGATTTCGCCCTGGACCCCCCTACCGCTGCCAACCCTCCCCCTCCGTTGCTGTCGCCTACCTTCGCTGGCGGGGGACCCCAACCCCCGCCAGCCGAGGTCCGCGTCCTCCTGCCGCTGCCGGCTGCCTGTAAAGGAATTCCGTCAGCTGGCGGGGGACCCCCAACCCCCGCCAGCCAAGCCGAGGTCCTTTCATTTCTAAAGCTGGCGCCGAAAGTTTCTTCTGAGTCTGACATCGCTGCACGTTGTACGTGCAGGACGTCAGACTCAGAAACAGAATGAGTACGTGCAGGACGTCAGACTCAGAAACAGAATGAGTACGTGCAGGACGTCAGACTCAGAAACAGAATTCTGTTTCTGAGTCTGACGTCCTGCACGTACAACGTGCAGCGATGTCAGACTCAGAAGAAACTTTCGGCGCCAGCTTTAGAAATGAAAGGACCTCGGCTTGGCTGGCGGGGGTTGGGGGTCCCCCGCCAGCTGACGGAATTCCTTTACAGGCAGCCAGCAGCGGCAGGAGGATGCGGACCTCGGCTGGCGGGGGTTGGGGTCCCCCGCCAGCGAAGGTAGGCGACAGCAACGGCGGGGGGGGATCGGCAATGGCAGCGGCTGGGGGGAGGGGGATCGGTAATGGCGGCGGCGGGGGGGCTATAATGTGCCCCCTCACTCTGGCCCTGGCCCCCCCTACTGCCGCAGTTCAGATACGCCCCTGTAATCAATAGAAATAAAACAAAATAAAACATGGAAAAGAAAATAAGATGATACCTTTTTTATCGGACATAACTTAATACATTTCTTGATTAGCTTTCAAAGGTTGCCCTTCTTCGTCAGATCGGAAATACGCAAATGTTGGTAGATGATGATATATATAAGTGAAACATCAAAGCATTTCAGTGACAGTCTAACAGGATGGGGTGGATAGGTGAGAGACATGAAGAGTTGGGTGGATGAGGGACAGGGAGATATGCATGGAGATAGGAGGGTGACAAAGCAGTACAATTTTATGGTTTATAATGGGATAGAAAACCAGATCTTTGTTAAGTCCTGTCTGGTGGGTATCAAAATATTTAATCATTCTGACTTCAAAGATCTTACGTTCCTGTATTGTTTTAAAGTTCCCTTTTAGGATTCTTACGATGAAATCACTGGTACAGTGTTCTGGTTTTGTAAAGTGCTGCCCCACAGGTATGACATCTTTATTGGTACTAGCATTTTTCATATGGTGTCTTAGCAATAGTACTCCTCTCCCTAGAGCCGCTCACTCTACTTGGAATACAGTTTAAAATTACTTGTATGGTGTATCAATCATTGTACTGTGAGTGCTTCTTCTAGGTCAGAGCGCAGTTTGAAGCTAAACTATCCTACTTTTAAGGGTGCTTAAAAAAATCAGTACTGGAATCTTCTTTTTTCGTATCAGGGTGTAAAATTGTGGAATAAATTACCTTTAACTGTTAGGAGATTATCGCTATACTATGCTTTTAGAACAGCATTCAAAACATTGCTGTTCATTAAGAATAGCACCTATAAGAGTTGATAAAGCCAGGAGTTAGAATTTTTATTTATAAAACCTTGCTATAATTTTCCATGGTTGAAGGAATTTAATTTGTTATCCGCTTAAAATATGTATAAGAAACATGTATAGTATAGTATGTGGTATAGTATAGTATAGTATTTTTCCAATTTCCCACATCTGTCCTTCTCTAACAAAGAGAATATATCTACATATTTCCCCTGAAGAATTGTACACCTCAATTTCTGAGATAACCAGGGCTTTTTTGAGGGGGTACTTGGGGGTACTGAGTACTGGCACCTTTTCCATGTCTGCTAAAATTGACCCATGAACCTCAAGTTTTAATGAAAGAGCTTAGGCTGTACAGACGAATTCTGCCTTGCCATAGATTCTGTGACTGGCTGTAGAGAGCCTGGCTATTGAGGGGTGGGTCCCTCAGTGATCACCTCATCCCTGAAGGGTGGCCTAGCATTTGAGTACCAGCACCTTTTTTGCTAGAAAAAACTCACTGGAGATAACTGACCCACCAATGGGGCAATAGCACAAAAAGTATGACCCTGACAAGAAACTCGAGCCCCAGACTCCATCTCAGGCAGACCGGTGTGTGCCGAGCACTGCCCCATTAACCCCAGATCCTCCCAGTCAGACTCTGAGGAAGTAATAGAATCAGAGAAATCTGAATCTGATTCCCACACTTGCAGCACACTGACACCCCCACTCCTCCACACAGGCTTCTCCAAATCTAAGTGTTTCACTACCTTGCACAAATTCTGTACAAATTTCCTATCCTGCAACTTTCTCCGCCACTGCATACTTACCCTGTACTTTCCCAGATTCACATCCCTGCCCTCTCCCCTCATCTACCACCCCTTCAAGAACTTCCTCAAAGTCATCCAGTTCAGACTCATTGCTCTATAGGTCATTCGCTCCATGTGCAGCTACTACTGATGGTACCACCAGAGATGAAGAAGCAACTGGAACAGGAATTGAGGCCAATGAATTGAGGCCCTGCTTAGCAATAGTACTCCGCTCCCTACAGCCCCTCACTCTACTTGGACCAGGCAGAGTTGAGAATGCTACACCTCAAACTCCCCTTCTGTGAACCCTGACTGGTAACCCTCCCACCTGACCCATGTCCTGACACTCCATCATCAGAATCCTCAAAGCGGACTGGCTGCTGCAATGGATTTGCTTGCCAGCACCCTGAGAACCCACCGCTTGTATCCCTACTCCCCCATGCCCCTGTCTTTGTGGAGCCATCCCTGATTAAGTATTCAATGCATATAGCCTAAATTGAACATCAAGACATAGAAGGACTTGACAAATAGGTCTCATATAAATATTGAACAGTATAGCTGATAACTCTGAGCCTTGGGGTACACCTGATGCTAAATCAACCCATTCTGAACACCTAAAACCTTGATGAACCACTAATCTTGGTGCTCGCAGTAGCTTCTGGTTGGTGGTTGGGGTAAACTAACAAGATGCTGTCAACTAAACACAAGTCTTGAGATGCAACATTTTCAGGATCTAGTACAGAGAAAATCCAGTCTTTAACCGCACATGAACTGAATTTGAGTAGGTCAACAATTCTGGCCCTTATTTGAGACCATGCCTTATACTATGATGCAGACTTTCTCCTTCTCCATGAACTCTGCATAGTTCCCTGTGATATTGAACATCTGTCTGCATTTTGGCTGTTTTCCTCAGGGCTCATCTCCTGTCAGCATCCCTAATATTCACATTTACTAAAACGTTAAGTAAATCCATTATTTGCTCGGCCAACTTATGTCAGAATTAAGGCAATAGGGTGTTTTATAAGGATGATTTATTAACATTAATTTTTTTGTTATGCAGTAAGGTGGGAAGGGGCATTCACATATTGTTATACTAGGAGTGCTTTTGTTATCACATTAGGGGAATGGTAATGTGTTCTTTTTTTCTGACAAGGTAAGATTAATAAAATGATATGGCTGTGGTTTCATGTGTCCCTTGCACAGAATAAAAAATAAATTCCTTTTTATTGATTATAAGGCTTTGCAAAATGATGGCCCACATTACCTGGGTGTTGAAAATCTATATGCCTGGCAGATCCTTATGTTCCAAGGATATACAGCATTTATCCATTCCCTTATTACAAAAGATCAATTTTTCAGAAACAAGATCTGCTTATTTTCAATTGTAGGACCAGATCAGTGGAATAGACTCTCTCCTGCCCTCAGAACGTTAACTGACAAGCAAACACCTTAAGGTGCTCTTATTCACTTAGGGCTCCATTTACTAAGCTGAGAGAAGCACTAATGGTAAGTTCCGAATGTTTGCGCGTGCAAATCACACGCTAAAAAATATTTTACATTTTTTTCTGGGAGGAGGCATCTGGAGCATAGGCGCCAACTCTTTGGGTGCTAGGGCATCCCCAATACTCTTTCCAGCACTGCCCAAACATCAGAGCTGAAATCTTCCAGATGTAGGGCTGCAGGGGAAAGCAGCCAGGAAGGAAGGCTGTCTCTCTTCAGCTACTGCTCACAGCTTCCCCTGCAGCCCATTGGCCAGGCATTCTTTAGCCAGCCAATAAGCTACAAAGGAGACAGGACCAGTAGCTTAGTAGACACCATTGGTCAGACATTTCTTAGCCAGCCAACGGGTCACAGGGGAAAGCAGGACGGAAGGTTGGTGTCTCCTAAGATACTGGACCTGCCTCCTCTGCAGCTTTTTTGGCTGGCTAATGGGCTAATAGCAGATAGCAGAGAAGAGCTACAGTGTAGGTCAAATAGGTTTCCTGCAAGGAGGTTTAATAGACAGGAGATGAAGTGATGTCAGAATGCTGAAACCAATTAGCTCAGTCTAAATTTCCCCTTCCCAGCATAGTCGTCATCCCCGTTCACTCAAAACAAAGCAAGCAAACCTATGAGCTGCTGCATCCACCTTGTCGTTCTTTATTGTTGGTAGCATTTTTATTTAATCTCACTTATATTTTCAAACATGCCAGCTTGTGCAGCATACGGATGTACACAGATGTTATGACCTGGTGAATGTGAGCCCTTGTGCCCCGACTGAGCACGGCGAAGATGAAGTGGCACCGCACTCGATCAGGCAGCCAGACAACCCCTAGCTTCACCTGGGGAGCGACCACCGTTCCCTGGGAGTTGAGCCCCCAGGTGCAGGCGGCCACCAGGACTTCTGGAACCGGCGGGGTTGCACAACCGCTGACCAGGCTGGCAGGCAGGCAGACACAGTCCAGGAGCAAAGAGTCAGTGAAGCAGCAAAACAAGAGCAATCCGAAAGTCTGGGCAGGCAGCAACACAACACGTGGTCAGTAAACAATCCAAGGTCAGGAACACAGGAAAACACTGGAACAGATGAAGACCACAACCTCTAAGCAAATAGAAGCTGAAGCATGGAAGGACTGGAAACAGGGCTTTAAATAGAGCAGGAATTAGGCTGAACCATGAGCAGCTGTTCCAAGATGGCTGCCCCCATCAGCTAGGGTTACCATATGGCTCCAGAAAAAGGAGGACGGATTGAGCCAGCTGGGTTTTACTTCCATTGCTTTCCATTGAAAGCAATGGAAGTAAAACCCGGTTGGCTCAATTACTTCCATTGAAAGCAATGGAAGTAAAACCCGGCTGGCTCAATCCGTCCTCCTTTTTCTGGAGCCATATGGTAACCCTACCATCAGCAGAGGTGCCTACATCCAAATATGGGCTTCCTTCCTGACCTCGTTACTCCAAGATGGCTGCCCCCTCCTAAGCTAGCCAAGATGGCTGCTGTCCATGATCCAACCCGGATGACGGCTGCTAGGTAGGAAACAGAAACCAACCCATCCTGGAGAAGTGTAGCAGAGCGTAACAACAGAGGAAGTGTAAGAACAGAATAACTTTTCATAGAGTAATAATTTGTTATAAATCTTAATCAGTGGTCAGTTGGAGGGGCTGGTTACAGGGACACCCTAGCAAGTGTTATATTTGTGCAGAGATTTTTTTCTCCTGGTAACGGGCCACTAAAACAGACATCATGTTATGAGAATCAGGTGCTCAACATTCAGAGTTTCTATTTATTTATTTTTTTATGACATTCATATCCCACATCTAACATGTATTAGGTTGAAACCAGGGAGCACTTGAAAGCTTTTTTTTTTTCCCTGTGCCTAGATCAAAAGAGAAAGAAGGTTTCTGGGAACTTGCTCCTTCTGTTTTGAAGAATGCAGTGGTATATTATAAAAATGCACTTAGTATTGTTCATTACTATTATTTACTACTGGTTGATATACTGCAGAAGTTAACCAAGAGGGGCATAATCGAACGTCGCCGGCCAAATAGATCGCTGGCGATCTATGTTGGCGGCGGCGCTACAGCTGGCCGGAACCGTATTATCGAAAAAGATGGCCGGCCATCTTTTTTTTCGATAATATGGTTTAGCCCAGCCAAATGCCGTGGAGTTCGCCGGGTTTGAGATGGCCAGGTTTGTTTTTCAGCGATAATGGAAAGTTATGTCGGCCATCTCAAACCCAGGCCAAATTCAAGGCATTTGGCAGTGGGAGGAGCCAGCATTTTTAGTGCACTGACCCCCTGACATGCCAGGACACCAACCAGCCACCCTAGGGGTCACTGCGGTGGACTTCAGAAAAGCTCCAACGTGCATAGCTCCCTTACTTTGGGAGCTGAGCCCCCCAAACCCACTACCCACAAATGTACTGCACCCACTAAAATTGCTCCAAGGACCTGCATACAGCCTCTAAGACTTATTGCTGCTGTATAACTTTGGCACACCAGTTCACACCTGAAGACTAATCTCTCTGAAAAAGTCCTTTCTTGAAATAAGCACATTTACTCACAGTTAACTGCAGATCAGAGGTTGTGCCCCACTGGCAAAGAGTCCCCTGGTACTAAGATTAGCAGTAGGTCAGAGCTGGCAGAATGCTGTACAATGCCCTCTTTCAGCACCATTCAAGGTAAGAACTACGTTCTCTAACGTGGGTAACACAGGAAAGGGAACTAAAACTGGCTTACAAAAATGGCCACTACCTCATGGACTACAACAGGAAACAAAACAGGGCACACTCTGACCCAGTTAGCAGGGGGGAAAAGCACCATGGGAGTACAGCCCAGTACCCTACACCCACCACAATGCATTGTTAATGTGACTCTGCAGGGCACCTAACAGAAAAGGTGTCACACCCGAGAGCCACATCGCAACCAGGGAAAGGCTGTCGGAGGATACAACACATTCTGCTGTCATGGAGGTGGGTACGGCATTTGAGGCTGGCATACAGGCTGGCAAAAAAGGTTTTTAGTTTTAATTTTTTAGTTTGGAAGGGGGTTGGTGACCACTGGGGGAGTATGGGGAAGTCATCCTCCATTCCCTCCAGTGGTCATCTGGTCATTTGGGGCACCTTTTTGAGGCTTGGTCATGAAAATAAAAGGACCAAGTAAACCCGGCGAAATACTGCTTAACGCCGCTTTTTTTTTTCATTATCGGCGAAAGCCGGCCATCTGGTAGCCACGCCCATGCCCGCCCATGTCCTGCCTTCGCTAATCTACCGACATGCCCCCTTGAACTTTCGCCGGCGAAGCGACGGGAAAGCGGCGATGCTGTCTAAAATGCCGCTTTTGATTATACCGATTTCACCGCTTTTAAGAACTCACCGGCCATCTCCTGATTTGTGTTGGAAGATAGCCGGCGATCACTTTCGATTATAAGCTGGCAAGTCAACATCATGCTTTGTAATATAATTTTTTAATAGCATTTTCTCAGTTATTACCCAAATACAAATAAAATTATAATGTTAATTATACGACTGTGTCTGCCTCTTATGGTAGTTAGGATAACCTGGTCCTGGAGTTACCCAAGGCAGTCAGGTTTGTCAGGATATTGACAATGAATATTCATGAGAGAGATTTGCATACAGTGGAGGCAGTGCTTGTTATGAAATGCTTTGAGTCCTACTAATCTGTACATCTGTTGTGTTAATTTGGCGGGTGGAAACAGTCAGGTGGGCTTATAGGGAGGGAGGGGAGTACAGGAGGGGAAGGGCTCTTGGGGTATGTTCTCTGTAAACGTTTTTATTATGCAATGTTGGATGGTTTACTTTTTTTTCTTGTTCTGTCTGATGCTTATCAACCAACATGTTTTGCTTTTAATAAAGATGATTAAAACATAAAAAAATAAGTTTCTGGATGTTACTGAATTCTATTATTCTGTCTCACTGTATTTCCAGTTTGTGCACAGTATAAGCCATCACAAGAACAAAATATAAGAAAACCAATAAATTGCATTAGGGGCTTATAGCCCATTTTGTTATGTTTCAACAACTCAGAGATCTGTTTGACAGAAAATATTTTTATTATTTTAACTTATAAACCACTTGTCCCTGAAACATGCTCAAAAACACAATAATCCATTTGTGTATCTAAAAGGTAAACTTGTACAAAACAGATGAAGATGTGATTCCATGTGCCCCAATGAAAGGAGAGTTTAATTCTACTTCCATTTAATTTTAATATATTCCATCATCTTTATAACATCAGGCTTCCCAAGGCAGATTACAACAACATTTAAGCAGGGGCGTAGCCAGACAACAGATTTTGGGTGGGCCTAGGGAAGAAATGGGTGGGCACCAATTGTTCTCCCCCCCCCCCCAACCACCACCCAAAAAATATCTCAGCTGGTGGGAAAATGCTTCTCTCCACCTTGGTAGTCTGCAGCAGGCATGCGCTAAAAACTGAGCACGCGCAGGTGCCAGTATCGTGGAGAGCAGCATTTTCGTTACCATCAGGAAGAAGTCTTCAGCTGGCAGAGCTTGGGATCCCCACAGCTACTACTAAACATGTGCTACTGTTGGGTGGGCCTGAGCCTTAAGTGGGTGGGCCCCGGCCCACCCAGGCCCACCTGTGGCTACGCCACTGCATTTAAGATGAACCCATCAGGAAACAGGCTATCCTCACTGAAATTTGGCCATCTGTATTGTATACAGTGTATTTATTTAGTTTTTAGTGTAGAAAAATGAGCGCAAAATACAGAGTTTAAAATTGCTGTTTCTATCAGCTATAATAATTTTAAAGCTGTTTTAGTGATATTCAATTGTTATTTCATGATATTTATATCTACATATGGGAAGCTTTCAAATAAATTAAAAAGCTGTCCAACAAGTACAAAAAAACCCCAAAACAAACAACTTTTGTCCTCCACTCTTTAAGGCACTGCCTAGCCAATTGAAACAGCTTTAGACTTGTTACAGATGGACCAACAATAATAAAATGTCAATGTGGATGCAGCAGCTCATAGGGTTGCTTGCTTTTTTTGAGTGAATGGGGATGACGGCTGTGCTGGGAAGGGAAAACTTAGATTGTCCTAATTGGCTTCCTTGCTTACAATGGACTAGATAGGCTCACTTCCGCTCCTGTTAAACCTCCTTGGTTTAATATGACAGGAGACAGCATGAGCCTACCTGGACAATTCTGTGTGCTAAAGCCAGTGGGCAGAGCTTACTGTCATATTGAGTGACCCTAAACATTCTCAGACACCAATGAAAACAAAAGCAAACGTGAGATTTATATTGTTTTAGTAAACGTCCTTGATTTTGCATTCTTTCTGGTAAGAGGGGATGGGGGGGTTGGTTGGTGAGTTTTTGAGGGATCTGTGAAATGGGGAGGGTTATATTCAAAATGTTTTTGTCATTGCTCAAGAGCTTGCTTTGTTATTTTCAATGCTGTATTGTGGATTACAGTGCTGCACAATATGCCTTTATTTTTACTTGATGACAATAAAAATATTTCTATATAAAAACAATAGCAAATGCGTATGACTGCCAATGTGTGGATTTTTAAAAATTTGACAGCTTTTTATTGATTTGAAAGCTTCCCATATTAAATAAAATTAAAATTCACTAAAACAAAAATGACCAAAAGTGTTAGGGGAAAGGCAAGGAGGACGCCCAGTCATAATTACTAGGGTTACCATATGTCTGGTTTTACCTGGATATGTCCTCTTTTTGAGGACATGGCCGGGCTACTGGGCAGGTTTTGCCAGCCTGCCCGTTTGTCTGGATTTCCGGGTGCCGATTCAAAATGGCCACCGAGAGTTGACGTTCAAAAAAGGGATGACAGCTGTGAAAATATTTTTTTTGTTCCAATATTTTTATTGAGTTTTAGGAACATAACAAAATGGCTAAAATAAATACAATTAGTCAGCATAACAGGATAACAAAGCATCAGTATACATGTTTAAGTCAAGATTAGACAATAATTATTGCAATAACTAATCATAGTAGTCACAGGAGTATACATACACAAATTTCAGCTCTGAGAGAAGTTATTATGTAGTTGATCTAGCAAAGGAGACCATATTTTTTTTGTATTTAATAAGTGAGTTATATTTTTCAGCCGCTGCATATTCGTAATTAGCTAATATACACACAGAATTCCACCGTGTTAGATAATTTGCTTTGGATAGGTCTTTCCAACAAAAGAAAAGGGTTCTTAAGGCTTGGTATAACAGTATATCCAATAGCTGTGCTTGGTAACTATTTAGTGGTGATTGTATCATTAGAGATCCTAGAATGACTATATTATATGATAAAGTGTCCTGGATATTCAAAGTAGATGATACAGTGTTTCATACAGAGTTCCAGTATTCTTGAATGATTGGGCAAGAGTAAATAATGTATTTAAGATTTCCATCATCCATTTCACATGTCCAACATTTATTCATATTGTTTTTTGTTTTTGTTGTGTTCAATTTGGCAAGCTTAGCTGGAGTCTATAGAGCTCTATGTGCTAAGTAATACATGGATTGGGAAATGGACGCTGATTTGGTGGTATGAGTAGTTTTGAACCAAAATTTTTCCCACTCTTTTCATTTAGTTGGATCTTTAAATCATGTTCCCATGATTGCATGGTGTTAGTTGGCAAATTAAAGTTGCTAATTGAAGTATTTTGTACCATTTAGAATCAACTTTTTTTGAAGATATAAAAGACTTGCAAAGTTGCCAACAACTGGGATACTCATTAGATAATTTGCTTATGTCTAAGGTGTTAGTTACACAGTGTTTGAGTTGAATCCATTTATAATATTGAGAACTTGAGATTCCATATTTGGTACATAATTGAGAGAAGGGAAGCCAAGTGTGATCTTTTATAACGTCATTTAAGGACCAAATGCCAGCCTTTTTCCAATTAGACCAGTTAATACATGATTTATTAATTTTAAAATTTGGATTATTCCAAATTGGAATGTACATGGAATGTTTTAAGGGATGTTTAACAACCGAATCAAGTTCTTTGAAAACAGTTTTAAGAGTTTTAAACAAAACATTGGAAGAGACCTTGAGCTGTTGAGACCAAGGGAAGAAATGTGTAGGTGTATCTGGTTGCTTTAGTATTTCAATATGAAACCAAGATGAGGTGCTGTGTTGTTCCTTATCATACATGTATGTTGAAAATATTAAATGTACCTGTAAAGAAGGAATGACATCTGTCAATACAGTGCATGTACCTGCAAAGAAGTTCAAAAAAGGGATGACAGCTGTCAACATATTAAATGTACCTGCAAAATAAGGATGACAGCTGTCAACAGATATCATGTGGATACAAAATTTTAAATAAGTAGTTGACAGCTGTCAGCATATTAAATGTACCTGTAAGAAAGGGATGTCAGATGTCAATACAGTGCATGTACCTGCAAAGAAGTACAAAAAAGGGATAATAGCTGTAAACATAATAAGTGAGCCTGCAAAATAGGGATGAAAGCTGTCAACAGATAACACGTGGATACAAACAATTTAAAAAAGGGGTTGACATCTGTCAGCATATTAAATGTACCTAGAAAAGGAATGACAGCTGTCAATACAGTGCATATTACTGCAAAGAAGTTCAAAAAAGGGATGACAGCTGTCAACTTATTAAGTGAGCCTGAAAAATAGGGATGACTGTTGTCAGCATATTAAATGTACTTTTAAAAAAGGTATGACAGCTGTCAACACAGTGTATGTAACTGCAAAAAAAGTTCAAAAAAGGGATAACAGCTGTAAACATAATAAGTGAGCCTGCAAAATAGGGATGACACCTGTCAACACATTGCATGTACCTGCAATAAAAGGGATGACAGCTGTCATCAGATAACACGTGGATACAAACAATTTAAAAAAAGGGTTAACATCTGTCAGCATATTAAATGTACCTAGAAAAGGAATGACAGCTGTCAATATAGTGCATGTTACTGCAAAGAAGTTCAAAAAAGGGATGACAGCTGTCAACTTATTAAGTGAGCCTGAAAAATAGGGATGACAGCTGTTAACACATTGCATAGACCTGCAATAAAAGTGATGACAGCTGTCAACAGAAACCATGTGGATATAATCAATTTTTAAAAAGGGGATGACAGCTGTCAAAATATTAAATGTGCCTAAAAAATGGATCACAGCTGTCAAAACATTACATGTCCCTGCAATAATAGGGATGAAAGCTGTCAACACAGTGCATATGACTGCAAAAAAGGTCAAGAATGGGATGACAGCTGTCAACATAATAAATGAGCCTTCAAAATAGGGATGACAGCTAACAACACATTGCATGTACCTGCTATAAAAGGGATGACAGCTGTCAACATGTGTATACAAATATGTTAAAAAAAGGGGTTGATAGCTGTCAGCATATTAAATGTACTTGGGGAAAAAGGGATGACAGCTGTCAACACATTGCTTGTACCTGCAAAAAAGGTATGACAGGTATCCACAAATTGAAGTTGGCTAATGAGCAGGACAAAAAGGGGATGAAAGCTGCCAACACTGAACAGGTTCATCCAAAGTAGTTAAAAAAGGGGGTGAGAGCTCTCAACATATTTCATGTGCCCAGAAAAGAGGGATGACAGCTGTCAACACTGTGCATGAACCTTTAAAAAAAGCGATGACAGCTGTCAACAGATAACATGTGGATACAAAAAAAGTATTTTAAAAGGGGTTGACAGCTGTCAGCATGTTAAATGTACCTGCAAAAAAGGGATGACAGCTGTGGAAACAATTCATGTTCATACAAAAAGTGTTGACAGATGTAAACACATTGCATGTGCCTGCATAGAAGATGAAAAATCTTCTGACAGCTGTCAAAACATTGCATGTACCTGCAATAAAAGGGATGACAGCTGTCAACAGATAACATATGGACACAAACAAGTAAAAAACAAAGGGGTTGACAGCTGTCAGCATATTAAATGTACCAGTAAAAAAGGGATGATAGCTGTCAATACAGTGCATGTGACTGCAAAAAAGGTAAAAAAATTATGACAGCTGTCAGCATATTAAATGTATCTACAAAATAGGGATGACAGCTGTCAACACATTGCATGGAACTGCAAAAAATGGATGACAGCTGTCAAAACATTTCATGTTCATCCAAGAAGAGATGACAGATGTAAACACAATGTGTGTGCCTTCATAGAAGGTGAAAACAATTATGACAGCTGTCAAGCTTTTGCATGAACCTGCAATAAAAGGGATGACAGCTGTCAACAACATGTGGATACAAACAATTTTAAAAAAGCGGTTGACAGTTGTCACATATTAAAAGTACCTGTAAAAAGGGATGACGTGTCAACACAGTGCATTTGACTGCAAAGAAGGTCAAAAAAGGGATGACAGCTGTCAACATATTAAATGAGCCTGCAAAATAAGAATTACAGTTATCAACATATTGCATGTACATGCAATAAAAGAGATGAAAGCCATCAAAAGACAGCATGGGGATACAAACAAGTTAAAAAAAAGGGGATGACAGCTGTCAGCATATTAAATGTAACTGTAAAAATATGGATAACAGCTGTCAACACTTTGCATGCACCTAATGAGAAGGACAAAAAAGGGATTAAAGCTGTCAACACTTAACAGGTGCATTAAAAGAAGGTAAAAACAAACACAGGGTGAGAGCTGTCATCACATTGCATGTTTCAAGAAAATGGGGATGGTAGCTGTCAAAAAAAACCAAACGTGGATCCAAAGAGTGTAAACAAAAAGTGTGTGTGGGGGGAGGAGCTCTCAACATATTAAATGTGCCTGAAAAAAGGGATGATAGCTGTCAACACTGTGGATGAACATACAAAAAAGGGATGGCAGCTATCAACCTTTTAAATG
The DNA here is from genome assembly GCF_901765095.1 of Microcaecilia unicolor. NCBI lineage: Eukaryota > Metazoa > Chordata > Amphibia > Gymnophiona > Siphonopidae > Microcaecilia > Microcaecilia unicolor. Next base: position 261,599,769 of record NC_044033.1, on the reverse strand, counting down.
TGACTACAAAAATGGATCCTGTCAATACGTGCATGATGAGAAGGTTAAAAAAGGGATGACAGCTTTCAAAATATAACATGTGGATTCAAGGAATGTAAAAAAAAACTCAGGATGAAAAGTTTCAATCCATTGCATGTGCCTGATGAGATAAAAAAGATTTGACATCTGTTAACACATAATATGTGAATACAAAGAAGTTAAAAAATGCGATGACAGCTGTCAAAATATTAAATGTGCTTGCAAAAAAAGGGCTGACAGCTGTCAACACTTTGCATAAATCTGCTAAAAAGGGATGATAGCTGCCAATATATTTCATGTCCACCCAAAATGGGATGACAGCTCTCACAACATTGCATATGCCTGAAGAGGTAGTCAAAAATAGGATGACAGCTGTAAACACATTGCATGTGCTTGCATAGAAGGTCAAAAATCACATGACAGCTGTTGAAACATTGCAAGTACCTGCAATAAAAGGAATGACAGCTGTCAACAGATAACATGTGGATACAAACAAGTTAAATGTATAGGTTGAAAGCTGTCAGCATATTAAATGTACCTGTAAAAAAGGGATGACAGCTGTCAACACATTGTATGTATCTGCAAAAGAGGTATGACAACTAGCAACACATTGCATGTACCTAATGAGAAGGACAAAAAATGGATGTAAGCTGTCAACATATTAATTGTGCCTGCAAAATAGGGATGACAGCTGTCAACACATTTCATGTACCTGCAAAAAAGGGATGACAGCTGTCAATACATTGCATGTGCAAGATAAGAAGACATAATATATGGATCCAAAGTTGTTAAAAAAAGTGATGATAGTGGCCAACACTTTGCATGAACCTGCAAAAAAGGGATGACAGTTGTTAATGCATTGCCTGTGCCTGATGAGAAGGTCAAAAAAGAGATGACATCTACTAACACATACTATGCGAATGCAAAGAAGTTTAAAAAACATGTGATGACAGCTGTGAACATATTAAATGTGCCTGCAAAAAGGGGATGGCAGCTGTCAACACTTTTCATGAACCTGCAAAATAGGAATGACAGCTGTTAGCACATTTCATGTTCCTCCAAAAACGAGGGAATGAGAAAGTGCCATAAAGGAGGAATAAATGAACGACGGTGTTACGGAACTGGTAGTGAGCCCTTGTGCCTCGACAGAGCACAGTGAAAAAGGAGGCCGCACTCAGTCAGGCAGCCGGACAACCCCTAGCTTCACCTGGGGATGACCACCGTTCCCCAGGAGTTGAGCTCCCAGGTGTGGGTGGCCACCAGGACTTCAGGATACGAGCGGGGTCGGACGGCCGCTAGCTGAGCCAGGCAGCAAGTAAACAGTATCAAGTCCAAACCGAGAATCAGGGCAGGCAGCAAAGCAGAGAATGTCATGTCCAATCCAGAAGTCAGGGCTGGCGGCAAGACAGAGAAAGTCAGATCCAAACCAGAAGTCAGGGCAGGCAGCAAAGCAGAGAATGTCAGGTCCAATCCAGAAGTCAGAGCAGGCAGCAAAGCAGAGAATGTCAGGTCCAATCCAGAAGTCAAAGCCAAGTCGGGAGAACACAGCAGAATGCTCAGAACACGCACCAGACCTCTACAACGATAGAAGCCGAAGCAAACTGATGACCGTGTTCAGTTCTTAAATAGGCCTCTCATCAGGAGATCCCTGCCACAGCTGACGGGCAAGGAACCTCATTGGGCACACCCATAGGAATAAGCCTGTCAAGATGGCTGCCCCTCAGGAACCGATGTAGATGCTCTACTCAAGATGGCCGTCCTTCAGGAACTGATCAAATGCACCTCTCAAGATGGCTGCCCCTCAACTGAACCTTCCAAGATGGCCGCTGCCAGGAGCAGCCAGGTAGGAGTGTAACAGAGTGTAACAGACGGAATGAGAAAGTGCCAAAAAGTGGGAATAGAATGAAGAAGGGAATGAGGGTGCCAAAGAGGAGTGATATAAAGAATAAGGGAACGAGAAAGTGCCAAAGAGAAGGGATGGAAAGAACGAGGGGACAAGAAAGCCCAAAAGGAGGTATAGAAAGAACGAGGGAATGAGAAAGCCAAAAAGGAGGTATAGAAAGAATGAGATGCAGAAATGATGTCCAGAGATAAATGTAACCATTTTATAATCTCATTTTGAAGGTATACAGGTTTCAATAAGGAATTCTTAATGAAATGAAGGGGCCGCAGTTTCCTCATTGTACTGAGCCTAGAGATGGGCAATATGTATGAAAACGGTCTCCAGTAAAGTGAATCACTGTTAGATTATGTCCCTTATTCTCTTCAGCCCCCTATCCCTTGTAAAGTACAAATCCTATGGCAAGTATTAGCAGTAAATTTGAGAGACTGAGATTATACTCCACATTCCTTGGCATAAGAGTAAGGTTCATTACTGTCATGGTATGCGTCTGATTAACCTAGTTGGAGACACTGCCCCCTGAAGATCGCACATAATAATCACTATTGAAAGATATAAGGTTTATAAGAACACAGTTTAAGTTGCAGTAAGTCTTCATTCTCTACCCCAATAAAACCTGTGAAAAATCCAATCCAACTGACAACTGTGGTTTTATTTACTTTTCACCTCTTCCTACAGCCAAAGTAGAAAACACAGATATATCTAATCAGATAACTGGTGAATATTTACCTATTTATTTATTTGTGACATAAATGGAGTGGAGGAGTAGCCTAGTGGTTAGTGCAGTATAGACCTTGGTCCTGGGGAACTGGGTTCAATTCCCATTGGAGCTCCTTGTAACTGTGGGCAAGTCACTTAACCCTCCATTGCCCCAGGTACAAAATAAGTACCTGTATATATGTAAACCACTTTGAATGTAGTTGCAACATACCACAGACATGGGTATATCAAGTCTCATTTCCATTCCATTATCCCAAAGAAGTTTGAGTTCAATGTGGCTTATAATAAACAGTATAGAATACATAACAAAGAATAATGCATAAGAAAGTAATTTGTTGTAAGAATCCAATTTTACAATATCATAAACATACTGGGATAGCTATGAATATTTAACATTTAGAAAATCTATTATGAATGAGAAATTGTACATGAAGCAAAGAGAAAGTTAATGGTAAACAGAGTAATAACCAATTCAGGTAATAATTAATTGTTTGAGATATTGTGGTTGTTTTGTTTGTTTGAATAGGAACGATTTGAGGATTTTGCATAATCTAGTATATTCCTGTATATTTCTTACTTTGGGTGGTAAGGAGTTCCACCATTTGGTTCCTAGGTAAGTGAAATCTGCTGAGTGGACAGTTTTGTAGATCACTTTTTTTCAATTTCGGAGGTGTAATCTGAGATAGTTTTTTGCTTCATATTTAGTGTTTCTTTGAGGTAAGTTTATTAATGGTACCATATTGTCTGGAGCTGTGCCATTTAGTATTTGAAAGATAAAGGTACATAATTTGACGGTGATTCTCCCATTGATGGGAAGCCAGTGTAATTAGATTAATAAAGGGGAGGAACTTTCAAAATGAGAGATTTTATATATGAACCTGGCTACAGTGTTTTCAGCTATTTGGAGCTTTTTCAACAGGTACTCCTTACAGCCAGCATATATGGCATTACAATGATCGAATTGGGATAATGTTAATAATTGTACCAATACTCTATCAGCAAATGCTCCATTTCCCATGGGATCTGCACTCAGGGGCAGATGCATGAAAGAAACATAGAAGAACCGAAAACGTAAAGGTGCACGTTACAAGATATTGATTCTGAAAAAACGACGGATGCTCAAAAAACATTGCATACAAATGATTTGCTTGGTAGTACAAAGGTGGATGCATGAAAGTCTTGCTAACCTGTTGAAATCTCCAGTAGCGGTGTAACAAACACATGCGTACAATAGTCATTCACTAAGCACACGGCAAGCACTGTAGCTGTTGTACGCATGTCTAAAAAGATCGCATCATAGACGTGCGTCCTGGGCATGTGAGATAGACGTCACTCATAAGCAGAGGCTTATAGGCCCCGATCTGCAGAAAATTTTTTAATCGCTCTGCAAACGGCTACCATCGTGTGCTCAGGGCCGGTCTTAGCAAGTGCGGGGCCCTATGCAGACCAATTTGGTGGGGCCCCATCCTAGCCCCGCCCCCAGCCCAAGCTAAACTTGTACAGAAAAACTGATTGAAATAATAAGCACAATGCTATCATGAACCCCCCCCCCCCCAGAAATTATTCAGTTCAAGTCCACTACAATTAGTAGTTCCAATTCTCATAACCCCCGGGGGGGGGGGGGGGTCAGAGGTGCGGACACACAATCTCTCCACTGCAAAACACTATACACAAACTTGTGCAACAACACACTCATAACCTTACCAAATCATAACAGCACTAATTCCAAGGACAGGACGAGCTACAACCTTATGCGTGGAAAGACAGCACTGTAATTACACCAGGCTCTAAAACACCAATACACTACCTCGTGAAAAAAACAAAACAAAAAGGGCTGCAAATGCTACATGCTAGCAGGATACTGCACCTTGATCACGCATGAAAAACACATGACACAACAGATATGAAGGCAAAATAAACTGGAAAGTTATCTCAAGAAGTCAGACTCAGCATGCAGCAATACTAGAAAAATTGAAACTTACATGCAAAATATCACAGATGCACATTTCCAAAAGCTGACATATTCCAATTAATACATTCTGAATAAAATACTTTTTTCTACCTTTGTTGTCTGATCATTTGTTTTTTTCTATTCGCTTTGGTCCCAGTGTCTTCTGTTTTATGCAGTGTCTTCCTTTCCATTTGATATTTTTTCTCTCACCATGTCCACCATCCTCCTGTGTCCTTATGTGTCCTGTCTACCATCTCCATGTGCATCTCCTTCCTTTGTCTTTCCTTCCCTCCATTCCTGCCCAACATTTCTCCTCTCTCCCCTGCCCTCCACGTCCAGCAATTTCTCCTCTCTCCCTGAGCCCTGCCCTCCCATCCATGCTCCTCTCCCCTGCCCCCCCCCATTCCATTCATCATCCCTATCCAGCAATTCCCCTCTCTCCCTGAGCTCCCTCCATTCCATTCATCATCCCTATCCAGCAATTCCCCTCTCTCCCTGAGCCCCCTCCCATCCATGCTCCTCTCTCCTGCCCCCTCCATTCCATTCATCATCCCTATCCAGCAATTCCCCTCTCTCCCTGAGCCCCCTCCCATCCATGCTCCTCTCCCCTGCCCCCTCCATTCCATTCATCATCCCAATCCAGCAATTCCCCTCTCTCCCTGAGCCCCCTCTCATCCATGCTCCTCTCCCCTGCCCCCTCCATTCCATTCATCACCCCTATCCAGCAATTCCCCTCTCTCCCTGAGCCCCCTCCCATCCATGCTCCTCTCCCCTGCCCCCTCCATTCATCATCCCTATCCAGCCATTACCCTCTCTCCCTGAGGCCTGGCATCCATGTCCAGGTCCTCTCTCCCTTACCCTCCCGCTCCCACGTTCAACTGCCTGCCCGCCCTGGCACCCTCTTTTTCACCCCCCAACCAAGGATGGCACTTCGTTTTTTTTTTTTTTTAAACTTTACCCGCCTCCATCGCCGGACTCCAAGCATCACTAAAAGCGCTCCTCCTCTCCCGAGTCTCCCCGACGTCTCTAGCAGAACGCAGCAGAACTGGAGCTCTTCCTGATTCGTTCATTCTCAGTGTCCCGCCCTCGAGGGCGGGACACTGAGAATGAACGAATCAGGAAGAGCTCTAGTTCTGCTAGAGACATCGGGGGGACTCGGGAGAGGAGGAGCGCTTTCAGTGACTCTCGGATTCCGGCGAGGCGGCGATGGAGGGTAAAGTTAAAAGGAAAATAAAGATCCTTGCGGCGGGAAGAGGTTGACTGAGGCGCGCCGCCGGAACCCCCCTAAGCGCGGGGCCCTATGCGGCCGCCTCGGCTTAAGACCGGCCCTGCGTCTGCTGCCCCACGTTGATTTTGCTTTATTTTTGTTACACTCACATTATGAACATCAATTTTGTGTTTGTATGTGTGTGTGTGTATATATATATATATATATATATATATATATATATATACACACACATAGTAAGAATGGATGAAGGATGGGAGGTGCTGCAGCTCCTCTTCAACAAGTGATCTTCATACCCGAGATCTAAGTATTTTCTCCATGTCCCTTCCTCTCTCCATCCTTCCTTCCTCTTGCCTTCCTTATCAGTTGTACTGCTGTCTACATATTATACATTACATTTTATTGATATCTATGTATATCTATAGATATAGATATATATAAATATCAATAAAATGTAATGTATAATATGTAGACAGCAGTACAACTGTTTGATAAGGAAGGCAAGAGGAAGGAAGGAGGGAGAGAGGAAGGGACATGGAGAAAATACTTAGATCTCGGGTATGAAGATCACTTGTTGAAGAGGAGCTGCAGCACCTCCCATCCTTCATCCATTCTTATTATGTTTCTCCTCTTCCCCTGTCGGGGGAAGAGGCGCTTTTCATTTACCAGGATGAGCTGCGCGAGCCAGAACACATCCATGTCGGAGAAGTTGGGCTTTCTCCCGTGGGACCATGTGCAGCCATGGCTTCTCCAACACAGTTGTGCACACACACATGCATGCATAAATACCACATAGATGACAGGCTTATGCACACTCCTTATGGATGTGTTATGATGGCAGTTGACAGCTCTCTGGTTACTGGCAGCTCCTGAGCACCCGTTAAATATATCACGTTAAAGGTGTGCAGATCTTTATGTGCATTGCCCGTAAACAGCTGTGCATCGTGTGTTGCCTTCATTTAAATGAGAACCACATAATTACAATACATTTGCATAGTTTTTTTTGTTTCGCGTTTACGAATGCAGTAAACAGGTTGCTGTGGACTTTGTTGGATTCGTCGCTAGATACCGTGATTGCTAAGCCGGTTGAAACTGGCTCAAAACGATCGGTCCTGGCATGGTAAATTTGATGCATCTGGGTCTCAGTTTGAAAACTGAGAGCAGTCTGTAGAGGCATCTCAGCTGTTTCACTGGTACAGAGCAGCATAAAGAGTTTCAATCTCTAGTAACTAAGGCTAGCATTGTGATATCACAGTACCTCAATCCATCAGTGTTTAAGAAGTGACCTTGTCAATGACATCACAATGACTGGATTCCTCTGTACTGTGATGACCGAGTGACTCCTAGAACATTTCTAAGATTTGTACATTAAAAGATCTTTAATATTCTAAGAATGTTTCCCTACATTTTGGCACTGAATTAATTTACTTCAGTTTTTATGTTTTGGGGTTTTTCATTAGCTGGTCAACAAAGAATTGGAAATAGTAAACCTTAATCTTTGTATAGAGAAAGCCACACATATGCATTCTTGGATCTATGATTTCCAAAGTGAACTACTAAATTGGTTATATGGATCTGGTGAATCAGAGGACAGTGAAAGTATTCTTACAGAGATATAAGAATTTCTTGGAGTTCTATTAATAAATTACTGAAAATGTGCGGGTGGATAAAACCAAAGTGAATATAGTAAATTTCACAGTTTCTAATGTTAAGGGTTAAATTTCAGAAACCTACAGCTAGAATCACTAATGTGCTACTGTAGTAGCATGTGCTAACACTATTATTGCCTGTTATTTTAAATGATGATGGCACTAAGTCACCAATAACACTTGTGGTAACAAAGTATCTTACAATTCTAGCTGTTTGTCACTTTTCACATCTATTAAAATAGAAAAAATGTCTGCGAAAATTGAATATTCCATGTGGAACACTGATGCCATCTTCTGGTTACTTTGACGATTACAGCTCTTTGTTCACAAGGGATGGTTTTGTCCTTTGTGGAGCCTTGGTACCATCTCCTGGTCGTGCAGCATATTGCAGCTCTGTGTTTCCCAGTGGAGGTGAGCTCTATGATTAAATTTAATATTCTGATATTTGTCAACATTTGTTCATTTCTGATCTGAAGAAGGCGGCATTGCCTTCAAAAGCAGATATACATATAAACAGAGAAAATGATAACTGATAAAGACCATATGGCCTATCCATGATGGACCCCCCCAAGAAAACTAAGTCTGTGAAAATTAGGCAGTCACCCAAGTAGAATTCTTATAGTACTGTTACTAGTCTTTGTACCTATATATATGCATATATTTCCTAGCTTGAACAGTTACCATTATAGGAAGTGGTCTAGTTTGAAATCACCTAATATATTTCTGCTTGACTTATTTTATCTAAAATAATAGAATATTAGTATAATATTTTGAAGTTACTTTTATTTTAAACCTACATACTTCTGTTTAAATCTGAGAAGATTTAGGCCACATCAGCCAGAAAAGCAAACTCGGCACATTCGTTCACATTTGATAAGCATTAAGAGTAACAGTACTATAAGAATTCTACCTGGGTGACTGCCTAATTTTCACAGACTTAGTTTTCACGGGGCCCATCATGGATAGGCCATATGGTCTTTATCAGTTATCATTTTCTCTATATGTATATCTGTGTGTTCAAGCCCCGCAATGTCTCTGATTGGAAGTTTGCATCAGAGGACCTGGAATGCAGCAGGTTTTGAATGTGCTGGAAAGGGAAGGAAATATGCTGGACATGGGGAGAGAGGAGCAAAGGAAGGGCAGGATGCTGGACATTGGGAGATATATGTCTGAAGGTTCATTTAGGGCATCAGCTACCCCTGGGTCAGCCCACATTATTGACTATTTAAAGGTAATAAATAGAAATAAAACAAAACCTAGAACAGAAAATTAGATGATACCTTTTTTATTGGACTGATAATACATTTTTTGATTAGCTTTTGAAGGCAATGCCGCCTTCTTCAGATCAGAAATGAACAAATGTTGACAAATATCAGAAAATTAAATTTAATCATAGAGCTCACCTCCACTGGGAAACACAGAGCTGCAATATGCTGCACGACCAGGAGATGGTACCAAGGCTCCACAAAGGACAAAACCATCCCTTGTGAACAAAGAGCTGTAATCGTCAAAGTAACCAGAAGATGGCATCAGTGTTCCACATGGAATATTCAATTTTCGCAGACATTTTTTCTATTTTAATAGATGTGAAAAGTGACAAACAGCTAGAATTGTAAGATACTTTGTTACCACAAGTGTTATTGGTGACTTAGTGCCATCATCATTTAAAATAACAGGCAATAATAGTGTTAGCACATGCTACTACAGTAGCACATTAGTGATTCTAGCTGTAGGTTTCTGAAATTTAACCCTTAACATTAGAAACTGTGAAATTTACTATATTCACTTTGGTTTTATCCACCCGTACAATTTCAGTAATTTATTAATAGAACTCCAAGAAATTCTTATATCTCTGTAAGAATACTTTCACTGTTCTCTGATTCACCAGATCCATATAACCAATTTAGTAGTTCACTTTGGAAATCATAGATCCAAGAATGCATATGTGTGGCTTTCTCTATACAAAGATTAAGGTTTACTATTTCCAATTCTTTGTTGACCAGCTAATGAAAAACCCCAAAACATAAAAACTGAAGTAAATTAATTCAGTGCCAAAATGTAGGGAAACATTCTTAGAATATTAATGATCTTTTAATGTACAAATCTTAGAAATGTTCTAGGAATCACTCGGTCATCACAGTACAGAGGAATCCAGTCATTGTGACGTCATTGACAAGGTCACTTCTTAAACACTGATGGATTGAGGTACTGTGATATTACAATGCTAGCCTTAGTTACCAGAGATTGAAACTCTTTATGCTACTCTGTACCAGTGAAACAGCTGAGATGCCTCTACAGACTGCTCTCAGTTTTCAAACTGAGACCCAGATGCATCAAACTTACCATGCCAGGACCGATCGTTTTGAGCCAGTTTGAACCGGCTTAGAGATCACGGTATCTATTGACGAATCCAACAAAGCCCACAGCAACCTGTTTACTGCATTCGCAAACGCGGAACAAAAACACTATGCAAATGTATTGTAATTATGTGGTTCTCATTTAAATGAAGGCAACTCACAATGCACAGCCGTTTACGGGCAATGCACATAAAGATCTGCACACCTTTAATGTGATATATTTAACGGGTGCTCAGGAGCTGCCAGTAACCAGAGAGTTGTCAACTGCCATCATAACACATCCATAAGGAGTGTGCATAAGCCTGTCATCTATGTGGTATTTATGCATGTGTGTGTGCGTGCACATCTGTGTTGGAGAAGCCATAGCTGCACATGGTCCCACGGGACAAAGCCCAACTTCTCCGACATGGATGTGCTCTGGCTCGCGCAGCTCATCCTGGTAAATGAAAAGCGCCTCTTCCCCCGACAGGGGAAGAGGAGAAACATAATAAGAATGGATGAAGGATGGGAGGTGCTGCAGCTCCTCTTCAACAAGTGATCTTCATACCCGAGATCTAAGTATTTTCTCCATGTCCCTTCCTCTATCCCTCCCTCCTTCCTCTTTCCTTTCTTATCAAACAGTTGTACTGCTGCCTACATATGTAACGCCGATTATTAATAAAGGTTCCAGGGGAGATCCGGGAAATTATAGACCGGTGAGTCTGACGTCGGTGCCGGGCAAAATGGTAGAGACTATTATAACGAACAAAATTACAGAACATGTTTAAAAGCATGGATTAATGAGACAAAGAGGGGCATAATCGAACGTCGCCGGCGAAATAGGTCACCGGTGATCTATTTTGGCGGTGGCACAACAGCTGGCCGGAACTGTATTTCTGGAAAAGATGGCCGGCCATCTTTTGTTTCGATAATATGGTTTAGCCCGGCCAAATGCCAGAGTTCGCCGGCTTTGAGATTGCCGGTTTTGTTTTTCAGCGATAATGGAAAAAAATGCCGGCCATCTCAAACCCGGCGAAATCCAAGGCATTTGGTCATGGGAGGAGCCAACATTTGTAGTGCACTGGTCCCCCTGACATGCCAGGACACCAACCGGGCACCCTAGGGGGCACTTCTAAAAATGTTTAAAAAACACACAAATAGCTCCTAGGTGCATAGCTCCCTTACCTTGGTTGCTAAGCCCCCCAAATCCCCCCAAACCTACTCCCCACAACTCTACACCATTACCATAGCCCTTATGGGTGAAGGGGGGCACCTACATGTGGGTACAGTGGGTTTTGGGGGGGGGGGGTTGGAGGGCTCAACACTTAGCACCACAAGTGTAACAGGTAGGGGGGGGGGGAAAGACCTGGGTCTGCCTGCCTGAAGTGCACTGCACCCATTAAAAACTGCTCCAGGGACTTGCATACTGCTGTCAGGGAGCTGGGTATGACATTTGAGACTGACATAGAGGCTGGCAAAAAAGTGTTTTATTTTAATTTTTTTAGTGTGGGAGGGGGTTAGTGACCACTGGGAGAGTATGGGGAGGTCATCCCCCATTCTCTCTGGTGATCATCTGGTCAATTGGGGCACCTTTTTGAGGCTTGGTCGTGAAAATTAAAAGACCAAGTAAACCCGGCGAAATACTGATGTACACCGCTTTTTTTTCCATTATCCGCAAAAGCTGGCCATCTGGTAGCCACGGCCATGCCCGCCTTCACTTCGCCGCCGACATGCACCCTTGAACTTTCGGCGGCGTGGCGACGGGAAAGCGGCGATGGTGTAAAAAACGCAGCTTTCGATTATACCGATTTCGCCACTTTTGTGAGATTGCCGGCCATCTCCCGATTTATGTCGGAAGATGGCTGGCGATCACTTTCGAAAATAAGCCTGAAAGTCAACATGGATTTAGTGAAGGGAAATCTTGCCTCACCAATCTACTATATTTGTTTGAAGGGGTGAACAAACATGTGGATAAAGGTGAGCCGGTTGATATTGTGTATCTGGATTTTCAGAAGGCGTTAGACAAAGTATCTCATGAAAGACTCCAGAGGAAATTGGAGAGTCATGGGATAGGAGGAAGTGTTCTATTGTGGATTAAAAACTGGTTAAAAGACAGAAAACAAAGAGTAGGGTTAAATGTTTGAATAGGAACAATTTGAGGATTTTGCATAATCTAGTATATTCCTGTATATTTCTTACTTTGGGTAGTAAGGAGTTCCATTTGGTTCCTAGGTAAGTGAAGTCTGCTGAGATAGTTTTTTGCTTCATATTTAGTGTTTGAGGTAAGTTTATTAATGGTACCATATAGTCTGGAGCTGTGCCATTTAGCATTTGAAAGATAAAGGTACATACTTTGAAGGTGATTCTCACGTTAATGTGAAGCCAGTGTAATTTGATTAATAAAGGGGAAGAACTTTCAAAATGAGAGATTTTATATATGAACCTGGCTACAGTGTTTTGAGCTGTTTGGAGCTTTTTCAACAGGTACTCCTTACAGCCAGCATATATGGCATTACAATGATCGAATTGGGATAATGTTAATAATTGTACCAATAGTCTATCAGCAAATGCTCCATTTCCCATGGGATCTGCACTCAGGGGCAGATGCATTAAAGAAACGCAGAAGAACCGAAAACGTAAAGGTGCACATTACAAGATACGATTCTGAAATAACGACGGATGCTCAAAAAACATTGCATACAAATGAGTTGTGTGGTAGTACAAAGGTGGATGCATGAAAGTCTCGCTAACCTGTTGAAATCCCCGGTAGCAGTGTAGCAAACACATGCACACAATAATCATTCACTAAGCACACGGCAAGCACAGTAGCTGTTGTATGCATGTCTAAAAAGATCACATCATAGACATGCGTCCTGGGCATGTGAGATAGACACAACTCATAAGCAGAGCCTTATAGGCCCCGATCTGCACATGATTTTTTAATCGCTCTGCAAACGGCTACCGTCGTGTGCTGCGCCACGTTGATTTATTTTTGTGACACGTACATTATGAACATCAAATTTGTGTGTGTGTGTGTATATATATATATAAATGAAATAAGTACATAAGTATTGCCATACTGGGAAAGACCAAAGGTCCATCAAGCCCAGCATCCTGTTTCCAACAATGGCCAATCCAGATCACAAATACCCGGCAAGATCCCAAAAAAGTACAAAACATTTTATACTGCTTATCCCAGAAATAGTGGATTTTCCCCAAGTCCGTTTAATAACAGTCTATGGACTTTTCCTTTAGGAAGCCGTCCAAACCTTTTTAAAACTCCGCTAAGCTAACTGCCTTTACCACATTCTCTGGCAACGAATTCCAGAGTTTAATTACACGTTGAGTGAAGAAACAATTTCTCCAATTCGTTTTAAACTTACTACATTGTAGCTTCATCGCATGCCCTCTAGTCCAAGTATTTTTGGAAAGTGTGAACAGACGCTTCACATCTACCCGTTCAACTCCACTCATTATTTTATAGACCTCTATCATATCTCCCCTCAGCCACCTTTTCTCCAAGCTGAAGAGCCCTAGCCGCTTTAGCCTTTCCTCATAGGGAAGTCGTCCCATCCCCTTTATCATTTTCGTCGCCCTTCTCTGCACCTTTTCTAATTCCACTATATCTTTTTTGAGCTACGGCGACCAGAATTGAACACAATATTCGAGGTTCGGTCGCACCATGGAGCGATACAAAGGCATTATAACATCCTCATTTTTGTTTTCCATTCCTTTCCTAATAATACCTAACATTCTGTTTGCTTTCTTAGCCGCAGCAGCACACTGAGCAGAAGGTTTCAACATATCATCAACGACGACACCTAGATCTTTTTCTTGGTCCGTGACTCCTAACGTGGAACCTTGCATGATGTAGCTATAATTCGGGTTCCTCTTTCCCACATGCATCACTTTGCACCTGCTCACATTAAACGTCATCAGCCATTTAGATGCCCAGTCTCCCAGTCTCATAAAGTCCTCTTGTAATTTTTCACAATCCTCCCGCGATTTAACGACTTTGAATAACTTTTTGTCATCAGCAAATTTAATTACCTCACTAGTTACTCCCATCTCTAGGTCATTTATAAATATGTTAAAAAGCAGCGGTCCCAGCACAGACCCCTGGGGTACCCCACTAACTACCCTTCTCCATTGAGAATAATGACCATTTAACCCTACTCTCTGTTTTCTATCTTTTAACCAGTTTTTAATCCACAATAGAACACTACCTCCTATCCCATGACTCTCCAATTTCCTCTGGAGTCTTTCATGAGGTACTTTGTCAAACGCCTTCTGAAAATCCAGATACCTGTTTTTGTATTTACAAGGAAAGTTACTTTTGGCCAAAGACAGAAGATTTTAAAGCGTATTATCGGTCAAAGCAAGACTGAAAAGCAATTCGTAATATTTTCCATCACAATCTCTCATCCTGTGCTTTTTTTTTAACCTTCTATGGGTGCACCTGTTTTGACAGCTTTCTTCCCTTTTCCCCTTCTCCTTAGGTACATGCAATGTGTTGATAGCTGTCATCCCTTTTTTTGAAAATGCATGCAATATGTTGACAGCTGTCATCCCTATTTTGCAGGCACATTTAATGTTGACAGCTGTCATCCCTTTTTTTACCTTCTTTGAAGTCACATGCACTGTTTTGACAGCTGTCATCCTGTGTTTTTTAAAACATTTTTGGATGCACCTATTTAGTGTTGACAGCTTTCATCCCTATTTATCCTTCTCATTAGGTACATGCAATGCATTGCCAGCTGTTATTCCTTTTTTACAGGTACATTTAATATGCTGACAGCTGTCAACCACATTTTAAAAATTGTTTGTATCCCCATGTTATTTCTTGACAGCTGTCATCACTTTTTTGCAGTTGCATGCAATGTGTTGACAGTTGTCATCCCTTTTTTACAGGTATATTTAATATGCTGATAGCTGTCAACCCACGTTTTAAAATTGTTTGCATCAACATCGTTTCTGTTGACAGTTGTCATCCCTTTTGTTGCAGGTACATGTAATGTTTTGTCAGCTGTGATCTATTTTTTTGTAGGCACATTTAATAAGTTGTTAGCTGTCATCTCTTTTTTGCAGGTTCATGCACAGTATTGACAGCTGTCATCCCTTTTTTGCAGATACATTTAATATGTTGAGATATCTCATCCTGTGTTTCTTAACTTCTTTGGATGCATCTGTTAAGTGTTGACAGCTTTCATCCATTTTTTGTGTCCATCTCATTTGGTACATGCAATGTGTTGACAGCTGTCATCAATTTTTTATAGGTACATTTAATATGCTGACAACTGAAACCCCTTTTTTAACATGTTTGTATCCACATGTTATCTGTTGACAGCTGTCATCCCTTTTTTGACCTTCTTTGCAGTCACATGCATTATGTTGACAGCTGTCATCCCTTTTGTTGCAGGGACATGTAATGTTTTGATAGCTGTGATCCATTTTTTATAGGCACATTTAATAGGTTTACAGCTGTGACCACTTTTATTGCAGGTACATGCAATGTTTTGACAATCGTCATAAGATTTTTCTCTTTCTATGCATGCACATGCATTGTGTTTACATCTGTCATCCCATTTTTGCTGGCACAATTAACATGTTGACTACTGTCATCGCATTTTTTTTACTTCTTTGTATTCACATATTATGTGTTAACAGATGTCATCTCTTTTCTGAACTTCTCGTCAGGCACATGGAATATATTGAAAGTTCTCATCCCAAGTTTTATTTACCTTCTGTAATAGAAATATTTTAAAGATTGTTTTTTAACTGTGCTCTAAACTGACTACCTTTTAGGTAGGAGTCAAAACTGTAGACTGAGGGTCAATATTAACTGGTAGGCGTCAGAAATAAATTAAGGAGCTAAAACATCTGTGCAGGGATCAAAATTATAGATAAGTGTCAAACTTTCAAGCCAGGGGTGATAACTTTTAGGTAGAAGTCAAAACAGCAGATTGAGGGTCAATATTCCCTGGTGGAGGTCAAAACTAAATTAAGAAGTCAAAACTTCTGTGCAGGGTTCAAAATGTTATACACGAGTCGAAATTCCAGGCCAGGGGTTAAAACCTTTATTTAGGAGTCAAAACTGCAGACTGAGGGTCAATATTCACTGGTGGGGTCAACACTAAATTAGGGTTCAAAATTCTGAAAAAGATCAACAAAATTACAGGCATGAGGGTCAAAGCTTTTAGGTAGGAGTCAAAACTCCACACTGAGGGTCAATAAACTTGGATGAGGGTCAAAACTATATTAAGGAGTCAAACATTCTATGCAGGGGTCAAAATTCTAGACAAGAGGCAAACTTCCAGGCATGTGGTCAAAACGTTTAGGTAGGAGTCAAGTCTCCAGACTCAGGATCAATATTCCTGTGTGGGGGGTCAAAACTAAAATATGGAGTCAAAACTTCTGTGCAGTGTTCAAAATCACATATGTAATATATAATTACATATGTAATACATATCATATATTACATATGTAATATGTGATATAAAACATATGTGATTATCATATTACATATGTAATATACATCACCTATTACATATGCAATATATATCATGCATAGGAAATATATTATATATTATGTATAAAGGCCATGAAAAGGTGTAAACTATACAGTTCTAGTTTTTATTTTAATATAAGCTATTTTGTTTTTCTTGAGCTGGGCGCAGATCTGGAATTGCAAGACAGCATTTTTTTCTGGTAAATACCTTTCTAAGGCTGTAGAAATTTGTAGTTTGATATTTTGGCCTGTGCTAACTTGTAATAAGCTGCTGGTCAGCAACTAAGAGCCAGAGACTTGTATGACTAAGGACACCTGCTGTATCCAGATAAACAATCAGAAGGTGAAGTAAGTGGGTGTGGGTAAAACTATAGCCATAGCAAAAGTGTGGAGGGGGGCTAGTATGATGACTGTGCATACTAAGGACATAGGTCTACCCATATCAAGTGAAAACTTATGCTTATATGCATGACAGGCCCTAACTGCCAATATAATAAGGGAATAAATGATTTGATGGAACATGTTGGAACATGATATGTCATAACAGGAAACAGAATATTCTGGAAAGATGCATATTCATTAGGTAGGAAGGGTAATTATAATTAAGATAATGAAGAAAGGAAGAAAAAGAATTTAAGAGGAAACAGAAATGAGGATGGCAAGCCTTAATGTGCTTACACTAGCAGGTGGACATATTGACAGCTCTCAGGGAAAACTCTGTTTTTATTTGCTACATATTATACTGTATTGGGAGTTTATTTGTTACTATTTCAATAATTACTGATCGGCTTCTTTGACAATTTGAATAAACATTTATGATGTCTTATACTTACGTATTTAGTAGCCTGGAATTCTGCCTGGGGGAAAAAAGATTTACTTCTTCAGAAGGTTACTTTTGTCTCAGAGGCAAGACAGAAAGTGAACAATTACTTATGTAATATACCACATATATTGTGAGCCACATCTGGTCTTCAGGTCTGCCGGAATCTTGAATAGGGACTGCTGGGCACTTCAAATTGATCTCTCAACCGCCTCTGACAGGATAAATATTCATTTCTCCCAAAATTATAAAGTCCAAGGAACACTTTCAACACCTTTACACCTCCTCCTCAATTCAGTGTACCCGGTTGTGTCTTATTACAGCCTGGACTGACCGCAGTTGTTCTGCCAAACTCTGGCCTTAAAGACACTTTTTTCCAGTTTTGCAGCCTTATTCCCCCTCATTCACAATGCTGCAAAATTATTTCCCTTTCTGTCAGTCCCACTCCCAACTCTCTGCCTTTTCACAGTCACAGTTCAAACTCACACTCGCCCCCCCTTAGCTTGTACTGGAGAAGGAAGGACCCACCTCCCGCATTTGCCAGATAACCAACTTCTGACAACCACCCACTTAGGTCTGGATTTTACTGCCTCAGATCTTCATAGAGCAGGAAAAAGACAAAAGGGAAACTCAGCAATCATTATAAACAACAAGCCCAAGAGTCCTTACCCTCCTGATAATCACTCACAGTGCTTATACTTCTCCCTGTCTTTGAGCCAGTGCAGAGACTTCCATTCTCTCTGCCTCCTCCTCCTCCTGCATTGTGTCACCTTTATCCCAGTCCATTAACTCTAACCCTCCTTGACATTCCAGCTGATCCTCATGTAATATATGGTAAGAAATATATTAAATGTTTTTTTTCTTACCTGGGACTCTGGGGAGACCGTTTCAGGGTTTTGGTGGCTGGTGCTGGCTGGAAAAGGTTTAAATTTAGTTTGGGAATTTTTAATAGAGTTAGTTGAAGAAATTGTGAGATGTTTCTTAAATATAGGTTTGGGGTTTTGTTTTTTTTTTTACAAGAAATAACCCATGATTAGGTGGGGATTGTACTATTAAATGTTTCTTGCTGTTCGGGTACAGGTTAGGTTAAAATTGACTTTAAAATTCTATATATATTAAGTTTTGCATTAACTTCTAAGGGGGAAGCCAAAATGGAGATTCAGTTAGAACAGTCAAGATTCTAAAACAGATAAGGAAAAAAAAAAAACAGTCTTTAGCTGACAAGTTGATTGGTTGAGGGATGTCAGATGTTCCTCTAGGGGGGGGTGAGTTGCTAGGGAGACTGCTGAGCTGGAGGAGAGAGCAGGATGAAGGACTGAGAGTGAGAGAAAAACGTATGCTAGGTTTCTGTGAAATTAAAGAGAGAAAAAGTATATATTTTATGGGTTTAAAGTGAAATAAGTAACAGGAATAGCAATTCAGACACAGGCTTATGTACCAGTTTGAAAGAGGGTACTTTGGTATGGAAAGTGAGCAGAGGTGAGTGAGAATGGTGTTCCAGTGATAGAACTGGATTCCAAGAGATAAAAAGTGAGTTACAATTTTGGGGAGACAGGAATAAAAGAGCCTTGGTACTGATAATGAGGTGATTTGTGCTGGAAAGTGAGTAATTAAATAAACAGACAGCCCCTTGACATAGCCGTATTGCTGAATCCAATTGGGGAAAACTGCTGTGGTTTGGGTGAGTGAGAGCTATCCTAAGAGAAAGCAGTGAGAAATTTTAAACCATATTTAATTTGGTTTGGAGTGAAGAAGAGGTATGTCTCTGCATACAGTGAATGGAATGGTTAAACTATAGGGAATTTAAAGTCATGTAAGTTTGAATGAGAGTCTGTATGCTAAGGTACTAAGTGGACACATGGCTGCCCACTCCTTTTAGAATAGGGAGAAACAGTGAAGCACAGGTTTGAGAGAAAAGGATATTTTGTTAAGTTTATTTTGATTAGTAATTAAGCCACAGTATTATTATTCCTTAAATGTCCCAGAGGAAGGAGAGGAATCATTAGGTAGTCAGGGTTTTGCTTTTCTATTTGGTTTCATTAAGGTGAGGTTTAGGAAGAAGAAATCTGTGAATTATCCTCTGCAGGATTTCCGGCTGAGCTCCAATGCAAGAAAGAAATCACCTAAATCAATTCAACTACAGCTAAGTGACATTTGCAAAGGGTGTTGAAAGACATATGTTTCTTTTTGTTTACAACATTTTAAGGAAAAACCCCCCGAAAGAACAGAACATCAAATATAAAAAATCCATACTTTCCTGACTTGCCTAAGTGTGTACTATTGATGTTTGTGCAGGGAAAAGTACACACAAAGACTCAAATTCTTACACTAATAGCAAGGAAAGAGAATAACAGCAAATATCTGACAATTTAAATATTTATCTGAAAAGGTTCTTTTCGGCCTTTTTAGGTGATTCTGTTGAAAGAAACAGAAAAAGTAAAGGGTATACATGTAGTTCTACATTTGAATGTTGAATATGTTATTGCAGTTCTATTAAGCCACACACTAATTGTGAATTTGAGTTTATTTGAATGAAAATTTGCTTGCATTTGTATTCAATAAAGAAAAAGAAAACTTGCAAATCTGAAGGTGCGGTTCTTCCTTATCAGGGACAAATCCTAAATTGTAGCTTCTTTTCCTCCTTTATTCTTTGAGAGTAAAGGACGAGGTTAGTTTATTTGTTCTACCCCCTCTGCTGTAGTGGTGTGTGTCCTGGATATTCGGCACGACTACAACAACAGGTATCTGGGAGCACACCACTCAAGTCCAGTCGAGAGGGGTAGTTACACTCATTCTTGTGATTAGACTCCATCTCCCAATCTCGTCCTCCCCCGTCCTGCTGCTGGGAGTTGTAGTCTTCCTCTTCCTGCTCCTTCCGTTGTGGCAAAGGCTTCTGAGTGTTATACCTCTCCCTCCTTCCCTGGTTGCTCACTCGATCCCTCCCCCCTAGGGGGCAGAGCCTAGCCCCACTGGAACTCTGGGACTTGTAGTTTAACAGTTTGGAAGGGATAGTGTTTTCTCTGTTATCGCTCAAAGCACTTGGCTTCCTCTGGCACCAAACCTCTCACAATATATGTGGAGGAGTGGCCTAGAGCACCGGTCTTGCAATCCAGAGATGGCCATTTCAAATCCCACTGCTGCTCCTTGTGATCTTGGGCAAGTCACTTAACCCTCCATTGCCACAGGTACAAACCTAGATTGTGAGCCCTCCTGGGACAGAGAAATATCCAGTGTACCTGAATGTAACTCACCTTGAGCTACTACTGAAAAAGGTGTGAGCAAAATTTTTAAGGTAGGAGTCAAGACTGCAGACTGAGTGTCAATATTCCCTCTTGGGGGACAAAACTAAATTAAGGAGTCAAAACTTCTCTACAGGGGTCAGAATTCTAGACAAGAGCCAAAATTCCAGGACTGGGGTCAAAACTTATAGCTGGGAGTCAAAACAGCAGACTGAGGGTCAATATTCTCTTTTGGGGGTTAAAACTAAATTAAGGAGTCAAAACATCTGTGCAGGGGTCAGAATTTAAGACAAGAGTCAATATTCAAGGCATTCGATAAAAACTTTTAGGTAGGTGTCAAAATTGTAGACTGATGATCAATATTCCCTTGAGGGGGTCAAAACTAAATTAAGGAGTAAAAACTTCTTTGCAGAGATCAAAACTTTGCAGAGTCATGATTCCAGGCCAGGTGTCAAACCTTTTAGTCAGCAGTCAAAACTCAACACTGAGGGTTAAATTTTCCTGGTACGGGTCAAAACTAAATAATGGAGTCAAAACTTCTCTACAGGGGTCAGAAATCTAGGCAGGAGTCAAAATTCCAGGAATGGGGTCAAAACTTTTAGGTAGGAGACAAAATAGCAGAATGAGGGTCAATATTACCTGGTGGGGGTCAAAACTAAATTAAGGAGTCAAAACCTCTCTACATGTGTCAGAATTCTAGATGAGAGTCAAAATTCCAGGAATGGGGTCAAAATGTATAGCTAGGATTCAAAACAGAAGACTGTGTAGGATTAAAAATTTAAGACAAGAGTCAAATTTCCAGGACAGGGATTAAAACTTTTATTTAGGAGTCAAAACTACATACTGAGGGTCAATATTATCTGGTGCAGATCAGAACTAAATTAAGGAGTCAAAGCTTCTGTGTATGGGTTAAAATGCTAGAAAAGAGTCAAAATTCCATGCCCAGGGTCAGGAGTGGCCTAGTTGGGTGGTGGACTTTGGTCCTGGGGAACTGAGGAACTGAGTTCAATTCCCACTTCAGGCACAGGCAGCTCCTTGTGACTCTGGGCAAGTCACTTAACCCCCCATTGCCCCATGTAAGCCGCATTGAGCCTGTCATGAGTGGGAAAGCGCGGGGTACAAATGCAACAAAAAAAATCTTTAAGGTAGGAGTCAAAACTGCAGACGGTCAATATTCCATCTTGTGTGTCAAAACCAAATTAAGGAGTCAAAACTTCTGTACAAGGTTCAAAATGAATGATGTTTGTTTTTATTCTATTAGATGTTTTACATATATTCCAAAGTCACCTGCTT
Source organism: Microcaecilia unicolor (assembly GCF_901765095.1). NCBI lineage: Eukaryota > Metazoa > Chordata > Amphibia > Gymnophiona > Siphonopidae > Microcaecilia > Microcaecilia unicolor. The sequence goes on along the minus strand of NC_044033.1, from coordinate 261,578,107 downwards.
GCTAATTATGTATGTGGAGCTGTAATCCACACAATTATAGACTGATTAAATGTTTCTATAAATAAATCAATTGCCATTTATCTAGTGATCCATTATCTGGAAACTGGCATTATCCAGAGCCTCTCCTTCCTGCATGGATCAATGCTCCAATTAGCTGCTCAGACCTTGTAGTGATGTATTGATTAATCTACTGAGCATCTGTGATGTAAAAAAAAAATCCAGAATGGCCTTGATCTCAAGCATTCCAGCAACAGCATGCTCTGTTGTACTCACTGGCTTTCCCTGTCTACAGTGGCTTTTGGAGGAGAGGATAATTTAAGTTTCTGAAGTCATCTCATATTTTGCAGTCTGGAAACAAGAGACTTCTGGAAAGTGTTCAGAGCAGGGAAAAACATGGTAGTGGAGCATCATCTAGTGACTCTGTAGAAAAATTACATGATTCATTTCTATGCAAAAAATCTTTGAAAATTACTGATCTTGAGAACCAATTTTCAAAAGGTTTACCCACATAAAAATGGCTTTTCAAAATCACCCCCCCCCCCCTCATCAAAGGTGAAAGTAAATATAAGACTTCCTGACAAATGTACTTTTTCCCATGGGAGAAAGAAGTGGAAATAGGTAAAGGGAGAGGAAGTACCTTCAGGGTGGGGGATTTTATTTTGTAATGAGTCACAACTGACTGATGCCATAAGAAACTTTACATCTTGCACTAACCTCCCTAGGGAAGGATGCTCCCTCATTGTAAGAGATAGTGTCATGGCATGGAAAAGGTAGCCTAGTGGTTAGAACTGAGGCAGTGGGCAAAAGAAATTGATTAATTCTGAGAAATCATATGAAGGGTTAATTCTGTTTAAAGGTGCTCAAATACTATTTTAAATTCTCAGTCCTGCAAGTGAAGGAATGCAAGCTGGATTTAATTTACTTCAATGTCTAGCTTGGCTAAGCTAAAGGTTAGAAAGGTCAGTGAGAAATGAAACTCTGTCCCTTGTGATTGATGGATTGCTAATGCAAACACATATGTATCCTATTATGAACAAGGTATATTGCAGGCAATTTAAAAGGATTAGGCTGAAATGCTGTTTAGTTAGATTCTAAATAATTCTAGATATAAATGAGTTAGATTTTAGAAGTTCTTAATATGTAGATATGGCTTATAAGGAATACTGATTCTGCTTATTTTAGAATATGTTTTTCTGTGTAATTAATATGTAGAATATCCTTTCAATCCAGTGTTACATATTTGCCTGACTCTTTAAAGTGAGCCTTTGTCTGCTGTTTAAGAGGTCAAGCATGTGGTTTGAATTATCTGCAGTCGTGGCTGGTTTGATGTATGGAGCTGATAGGTGAAAAGAGGTCAGGACTAGTCAGCTCTCTTCTCCTTGATTAATTATAGGTAAATGTAGGAATGGTCTTGAAAGTAATAACTGATATGTATGCCATTAAGTAAGATTGGCCCTTGACCCCTTTAATGAATGCCAGAGTTTAGTTAGCAGTTAGTACTAGGAATATGAGAAATTAATCATAATAACATGCAGGAGTTCTGGAGCCCAAATGTCTGGTGTGAGGGGCCCAGGTCACAGGTCAGTTTAGGATGTCTGGAGCCTATGTAACTGATATTTTTAAAGTAATGATTGGCTGAGGCAAGGTAACCAATCTATTCTTTACCATCTGGAAAGTAAGGGGGGCTAGAGCTTAGGACTGTATTTAAGTGGGAGCAGAAGCAGCTTACGTCAGAAAGAGAGCAGAAGGAACAGACAGAAGAAGAAGGAGCTCAGAAGAGAAGAGAAGAGAGCTGAAGAGGACAGACAGAAGCCATAACATCCAGAGAGCTGACACAGAGAGCTGAGAGAGAGACAAAGAGAGCTGAGAAGAGAAGAAGAGACTTAATGCTGATGTCCTGCTTTGTTTGCTGGCAAATAAAGAAGATTTTTCTCTCTTTTTGATGTGTGCTGTTTGACTCCTGAAGTACCACAGATTCTGCTAACAATAGGGGTAATTCATGCATCCATTCCTGCAACAATTCTTGGTGGCAGCGGTGGGATTCTGAATCCTGCATTAATCCCAGCACCCAACTGACTGGAGAACATTCGCCGGGTATGTATTCTGTATTCTGTATTGTAATCCTAGCTAGGAAACTGTAAACCAGCCCCTCAAAAATTGAGGGAAGGGGAGTCTGATCAACTCTCAGCGAAGGCCCTAGTAGCTTCTAGTCGTGGGGACTAGCAGTGAAACCGCTTGAGCTTATCTGTATCTGAGAAATCTGAAATTGTTGGGTGGGATTTTTTGTGCAGAATGTGTGATACGTGAATGTTAAATGAGTGCGGACTTCTTATAACTGCGTTTCCAATTAACGCGAGTTCAATTGGCCAGTGACCGAAGGAAGCGATTGTTGTCTGTCTTACCTTGTGTCTCGAGAGTGTGGACCCCTTACTGCACTCTCAAAAACTCCCTCCCTTTTGTGTGTTGTAACTGTAAGCATTATGGGAGGGAAATCGTCTAGACAAATTGATACTCCCCTAGATTGTATGCTTAAGAATTTCAAAAAAAGGATTTTTAATTAATGATTATGGACAGACTTTAAGCTCAAGTACTCTAAGAACCTTGTGTGAAGTTGAGTGGCCATCTATGGGAGTGGGGTGGCCCCCTAGTGGCAGCTTAGATATTGAAGTAATCCGGAAGGTCTACAGCATAATTGTAGGAGAACCAGAATATTCTGAACAACTCCCCTATATAGATTCCTGGGACAGCCTTGTGACTGACCCTCCCTCTTGGTTGAAAATTTATATGGGTTCCCCAGTAAAATTCATGTTAGGCCGTGCTCAAAGAAAGATTAGAAAATCTAAACTGGAAGAGGGAAAGAGCCCCAGGAAGCCTACCACCCAATTGGTGGCTTCCGCCCCTACCCTGTCTGAGAAACCCATACTCTCTGATGACCCCTCAGATCTTGAGCCACCACCTTATGGCCCATTGTTGGGGTTCCGTGCCACCCCCAGAGATCCACGCCGCCCAGCCCAAGCTTCTCCGGATAGCTCCTCTTCTGTGCAAACCCCGCCACATCCTAGGTTGGACTTTTCATCCGGCCTCTACCCTTCTGTGCCACATCCTTCCCTGCTAACCTCTGTAGACCCGCTTTGGGCTCCACTCCCTGACTCCTCAACTCCCGACAGCCCAGCCTCTCCTTCTAATACCCCTCCCCACTCATTAGGGGCCCGGCATCCCTTTCAATGGACTGAATCACCTGTGACCACCTCTCAGTCTATGAGTACCCCTCCCCATCCCTCAGGGGTTCAACACACCTCCACTGAATGGGTTAGACCTGCTGCAATCACTTTTGAGCATGATAGGAGGGTAGCTCCTAGCTCTACCTCAGATTCCATTCCCACCTCCTCGAGAGTTCTGCCACTCCGACAGGTAACCATCACTCGACCGGATCCTAATAATGAGGGTCAGGTTATGCAGGCACAGGCCTACCAGTATGTACCCTTCACAACCACCGATCTCCTGAATTGGAAGACGCATTACCCCTCTTATACTGAAAAGCCTCAGGCAGTAGTGGACCTAGTGGCTAGCATTATGGCCACCCATAACCCAACCTGGACTGATTGTCAACAACTTCTCCTGACCCTCTTCACAACTGAGGAGAGGCGGAAGATTTTGCAAAATGCTGAGGCCATCACGCGAGCGCGTGCCCCTGAGGGGACACAGAACCTAGAGGAATGGGTTAGAGCTCGGTTCCCTCGCGCAGCTCCAGCTTGGGATCCAAATAATGGGCAGCAATATGAACTGTTGTCTGGCTATTGCCGGGACTTGCTGGAAGGTATGAGGAAAGGCATAAAGAGGCCCATTAATCTGGCAAAGGTCTCTGAAATTCTCCAAGGGGCAACTGAATCCCCTGGGGCCTTTTTAGAGCGACTAATTGAAGCCTACAGAACATACACCCCATTTGACCCTGAGGCACTAGAAAACCAGAGAATGGTGAATAGCGCATTGGTGGCCCAGAGTATGCCAGATATCCGGAAGAAGTTGCAGCGTCAGGAGGGATTCGCAGGGATGAATACCACCCAGCTAATTGAGATCGCAACCAAGGTTTTCATTAATAGGGATCAGGAGGTGCGCCGAGAGGCTGACCGGAAGATGCAGAAGAAGGCCGACCTTTTAGCAGCAGCCATTACTAACTCCACCCTTAACCGAGGTCGACCTCTAGCTAATGGGAAGCCAAAGTGGGACCCCGGACCACCAGCCAGGCCCCGAGATTCCTTCAATCAATCCCGGCCAAGGGGGGAGAATCCCAGACCAAGATTGGAGAGGGACCAGTGTGCCTACTGTAAGGAAAGAGGGCACTGGAAAGATGAATGCCCCCAGAGGCGCCAGGGACTGAGAAGGGGACCAGGAGATCGAGGAAGCCGAGGCCGAGTTCGAGAGGGAAGATATGAGCCTCCTGAATCTGACATCATCGGGATAGCCGAGATGGCAGAATGGGACGAATAGGACAGACCGGGTTCCTACAAACTGGGCTCCCAGGAACCTATGGTCAAGTTAACTATAGGGAGCCGCTCAATTCCATTCATGATTGATACAGGAGCTGAACATTCTGTTGTGACGGAGCGATTAGCGCCTGTGTCTGGAAAAACTGTCCGAGTGGTGGGAGCCACGGGGGTGCAGAACCGGAGGCCCTTTCTGACGACCCGTAGATGCCAATTAGGCTCACACACAGTCACTCATGAATTCCTGTATATGCCAGACTGTCCAATCCCTTTGTTAGGTCGAGACCTGCTGTCCAAGCTTAGGGCCCAAATTTCCTTTGACTCTGATGGCCAGACTTCAGTCTCCTTTCGGCCCCCGACATCTAGCCCTAAGGGTATATTGAGTTTCTGCTGCCCCCTTGAAGAAGAATGGCGGCTGCATCAGTCGCAGGGCCAAGTTGACCTACCCCTGGCAGATAGCTTTCAGGTCAGTGGGGTATGGGCAGAAGATAATCCCCCAGGGTTGGCCCGAAATATTCCTCCTGTCCATGTAGACTTACTTCCAAGTGCCCGGCCAATCCATCTTCGCCAATACCCAATTCCCCGAAAGGCTCTGGAAGGGATCCAAGCACATCTGAATCGTTTGTTATCCCATGGAATTATTCGACCTTGCCAGTCTCCATGGAATACGCCACTATTGCCAGTTCAGAAGCCAGGGACTGAGGACTACCGGCCAGTCCAAGACTTACGAGTGGTCAACAAATCCACTATTTCATTACACCCTGTAGTGCCTAATCCATATGTCCTGCTAGGATTGATACCTTCTGGAGCTACCCATTTCACGACACTAGACCTAAAAGATGCCTTCTTTTGTATTCGGGTGGCCCCCGCCAGTCAACTGCTTTTTGCCTTTCAATGGGAAAACCCAGTAACAGGAAGGAAGCTTCAGTATACATGGACCCGCCTGCCACAGGGGTTCAAGAACTCCCCCACCATTTTTGGGACAGCCCTAGGGCAAGACCTTAAGACTTTTAAATCTGAGCCTTCCAGGCGAGTTTTACTCCAGTATGTAGATGACCTCCTGATTGCAGCAGTGACTCAGGAAGAGTGTTTTGAGGCTACCAGAGAATTGCTGGAGCTACTCTTGGATGCAGGCTATAAGGTCTCACGCTCAAAGGCCCAACTTTGTCAGTCAGAAGTGAAGTATCTGGGCTTTTGCATTTCCCAGGGAAGTCGGAGACTGGATGTCAGTAGGAAGCAAGCAGTTGCTGCAATTCCCCAACCCAAGTCCAGAAGGGAAGTTAGGGAATTTCTGGGAGCAGCCGGATTCTGTAGAATTTGGATTCCAAATTTTGCATTGATGGCGAAACCCCTTTACCAGGCCACAAAGGGGGGTGAAAAGGAACCATTTGAATGGGGACCTACAGCTCAACAATCCTTCATTGCCATAAAGAAAGCCCTACTCCAAGCCCCTGCGTTAGGCCTTCCTGATGTGGAGAAACCTTTCTCATTGTATGTCCATGAGCGACAGGGGGTTGCTCTGGGTGTGCTGACCCAGATGATGGGATCCTGGCAGAGGCCTGTTGCATACCTGTCTAAACAGCTGGATGGAGTGGCTAAAGGATGGCCAGCCTGCATGAGGGCTATTGCAGCAACAGCCTTACTGGTTCAGGAAGCTGATAAGTTGACCTTGGGGCAAGAACTGGTTGTTAAAGTCCCCCACGCAGTTCTCACCCTCATGGAGTATAAGGGCAACCATTGGTTTACAAATAACCGCATGGTTAAGTACCAAGCTAGTTTGTGTGAGAATCCACGGATACACCTGGAAACAGTGGCTACATTCAATCCCGCCACTCTTTTGCCAGCATCTGAGGGACCACCGGATCATGATTGTATCCAAACCATGGATGAAGTGTACTCCAGTCGACCAGATCTTAAAGATGTTCCGTGGAGGGACCCAGATGTAATTTATTTCACAGATGGAAGCAGTTATGTGGAGAACTCCAAGCGATTGGCAGGCTATGCTGTGGTGACAGAAGACAAGGTGATAGAAGCAAGAGCCCTGCCCCAAGGAACTTCAGCCCAGAAAGCAGAACTTGTGGCCCTCATACGAGCTCTGGAGCTAGCAGCAGGACTGGTGACCAACATTTATACTGATTCCAAGTATGCCTTCACAACTCTACATGCTCATGGAGCTTTGTATAAGGAAAAGGGACTCATAAATGCCGCAGGCCAACCTGTTAAGTATGGACCTGAAATACTTCAGCTGCTAGAGGCTGTTTGGGCACCTAAGAAGGTAGCTGTCATTCACTGCAGGGGACACCAAAGGATAGATACTCCAGTGGCCCGAGGGAACCGCCATGCTGATCGGGTGGCCAAGGAAGCTGCTCGAGGACCCCCAGCAAGTACTGTGACTCCCCTGTTCCAAATTCGACTGCAAGAATGGACGCCTATGTATACCCAAATGGAAGAGAAATGGGCTCAAGAGGAAGGTGCAGTAAGGAGATCTGATGGCTGGTTACATCTCCCTGATACCAGAGTTCTGGTGCCACGCCACCTAGCTTGGCCTGTAGTGTCTCAAGCTCATGACCTATCACACTTAGGGAAAACAGCACTAGCCCGCCTACTCAGTCGAGTAGTGGTGCTGGAAGGATTGGATAGTCTGGTTGCCACTGCTTCTGCCCGATGTACTCTCTGTGCCCAGAATAATGCTCGTCAGGGACCCCGTATTCCACCAGGAGTTCAGTCTAGAGGACTAACACCCTTTGAGTCTCTAGTTATAGACTTCACAGAAATGCCCAGGAGCGGTAGGCTCCGATACCTTTTGGTCATGGTCTGTACCTTTTCTGGGTGGGTGGAAGCATATCCTACAGTCACTGAGAAAGCCACAGAAGTAGCTCGAGCCCTCCTTAGGGATGTCATCCCCAGGTATGGACTGCCCCTTGCCATAGGTTCAGATAATGGTCCCGCCTTTGTTGAAGCCACACTTCAGGCCCTGTCCCGCGCATTGCGCATTACCTGGAAATTGCATTGTGCCTATCGTCCTCAGAGTTCAGGGCAGGTTGAGCGGGCAAACAGAACCTTGAAAAATAGCCTAGCAAAGATTTGTCAGGAAACCCAACTGAAATGGCCACAGGCACTGCCACTAGCCCTCTTCCGCCTCCGATGCACCCCAACTAAAGGAACAGCCCTCTCTCCCTTTGAAATTGTGTATGGGAAGCCCCCAGCCATTTTGCAGGGAATTAAGGGAGACATAGGGATTTTAGGGTCTGCCCAGGTGCAGGAGCAGGTAGCCCTCTTGGGCAGGATAATTTCTGAGCTTCAGTCTTATGTGAGAGAAATAAACCCTGTCCCCTTCCAGGCTCAGGTACATTCCTTCCTGCCAGGGGATAGAGTTTGGGTGAAAGACTGGAGGCTCCAGCCTCTGGGGCCCCGATGGAAAGGACCTTTTACTGTTTTGCTTTCTACCCCTACAGCTGTGAAGGTCGCAGGGATAACTCCATGGGTCCATTGGTCTCGAATCAAGTCTGCTGACCAGACTGAGCCCAGCACGGATCAGACGGAGCCTAGACAGTGGAGAGCAGAAAGAGATCCTGCGGAGCCATTGAAGTTGCGCTTGACCCGAACCAAAGAATCTACTAGCTGAAAAGAAGGGTCAACTGCATACTGCAGGAGTTGCTGAACTTCGGCTTCACACTGAGACTCTTTCTGTCCAGATTCTGGCTTTCTTGGAATTTGAGAGCTTGATCCTTGTCAGTTGAGGGTCTATCCCAACTGGTATAAGAACTCAAAGACTGAGAACATTATATGAGAATAATCTGTGATTAGCACAGACTGTTGAAATATTATTGCTTAATTAGTTTGCTGTATTTGTTTTAGATTAGGAAGAAAGAAAATGTTAGTAGTTTGGATGCTTTTGTTGTTTTCTACTCCTTGCCTCCTTTTTCCTAATACCCCAACTCGCTCCAACCTTTGGTTACACTCAGTCCAGGAACTAATTAGCCAGGCAAAGATTACTTCCCCTTGTATTGTGTGTTCCCGATTTTCTCCTTATACTACAGATGTCCCAGCTTTACCTGTCCCTGTGCAGCTCCCAGCTCTTATACCTCCCTACTTTTCGAGTTCAGGCCCTTGGAGCCAGGATTATACTTGGTGGTCCTTTTATAATGCTACTTCCCCCTCTGAATCTTCTCTAAGGCCAGTCTTTACGTCTCCCTATCCAGCTTCTGGAGTGTTTTGTTTAACAAGAGACATCTCAACTGTTCTTCCCATTCCCTGTAACTATACTAATGTTCTCCCAGAAAAAGGGGAATCTGTGTGGGTAGTTTCTCCAGGTACTCCTATGTGCCCTACTACCATACCTGCAGATTATGACCAGGGTGATTATCTGGCTCCTAACCTTACTACTGAGAAGACTATAGTGTCCCGGCCTATTTTCTACTTTCATAAGTCCCCGGGGTATGAAGGGGTTGCATCATATGAGCAGTCTGTCACAATTGGGGATTGGCACCTATGGTGTACAAAGTCTCCATTTCTTCTTAGTTCCCCCTGGGATAGGGGCTCGCATTATGGGCATCCTAGTGTCCATCCTGTGCCAACATTTATTGGGAACTTTCCTCGCCCTCTCCTTGGTCATTACTGGCTCTGTGATAATGTCCTCCACATGATTCTTCCCCCCACATATGAATTTTGTGTATTGGTAACTTTGAATTATTTTCCTAAAGTTATTCCTCTCCTCAGGCCACCATCCCCGCACCGCTCTAAGCGAGAGGCCTTGTCCTTACCTTCCTCCGTTGCCACAGAGGATGAGGCGATTGAATTAGCCCTCCAGTATATTAACTCTACTTATCCTCTGACTAAAAAGAGACTTGTAGCCCTTTCTGCTACGGCCTGGATTCCAATTGGGGGCCCGGTAGCGGGTATTACTGAACTGGGCATGGCTACCCGGAGACTTCAGTCTCTACTCCATGTTTTAGTTCATGAGCTGAATGTGGTAGTCAATGCATTGCAGGATCAAATTAATGAATTAAGTATAGTTTCTCGGTATAACCGTATGGGTCTTGACTATCTCTTTGCAGCCCAGGGTGGCCTCTGCACAGTGCTAAATTCTTCAGAGTGCTGTACCATTGTCATAAATAGGACGCATGTAGTTAGGCATGCTATGGATAAATTCCTACGGTTGGCCAGCCTTAATGTGGAGGATTACCGAGGAGGATTAGACCTTGCCTCCTGGTGGTGGTCATTGACTTCCTGGATACGTCCCTTGTTCATTTCCCTAATAGTCTTAGTTTTAGCAGGGTTGTTGTTTTGTTTCCTGGCCTCATGTGCTTCGGCAGTATGCCGTCGAACCTTAACAAGTAGGGTAATGGTGGTTCATAAGTCTATTCCTAGTTAGGACCACTATAATCTCCAGAGTTTGAGTAGTGAGACTTATCTCTGCATAAGCTGATTTTAGTCTCAAAGGGGGGAATGAGGCAGTGGGCAAAAGAAATTGATTAATTCTGAGAAATCATATGAAGGGTTAATTCTGTTTAAAGGTGCTCAAATACTATTTTAAATTCTCAGTCCTGCAAGTGAAGGAATGCAAGCTGGATTTAATTTACTTCAATGTCTAGCTTGGCTAAGCTAAAGGTTAGAAAGGTCAGTGAGAAATGAAACTCTGTCCCTTGTGATTGATGGATTGCTAATGCAAACACATATGTATCCTATTATGAACAAGGTATATTGCAGGCAATTTAAAAGGATTAGGCTGAAATGCTGTTTAGTTAGATTCTAAATAATTCTAGATATAAATGAGTTAGATTTTAGAAGTTCTTAATATGTAGATATGGCTTATAAGGAATACTGATTCTGCTTATTTTAGAATATGTTTTTCTGTGTAATTAATATGTAGAATATCCTTTCAATCCAGTGTTACATATTTGCCTGACTCTTTAAAGTGAGCCTTTGTCTGCTGTTTAAGAGGTCAAGCATGTGGTTTGAATTATCTGCAGTCCTGGCTGGTTTGATGTATGGAGCTGATAGGTGAAAAGAGGTCAGGACTAGTCAGCTCTCTTCTCCTTGATTAATTATAGGTAAATGTAGGAATGGTCTTGAAAGTAATAACTGATATGTATGCCATTAAGTAAGATTGGCCCTTGACCCCTTTAATGAATGCCAGAGTTTAGTTAGCAGTTAGTACTAGGAATATGAGAAATTAATCATAATAACATGCAGGAGTTCTGGAGCCCAAATGTCTGGTGTGAGGGGCCCAGGTCACAGGTCAGTTTAGGATGTCTGGAGCCTATGTAACTGATATTTTTAAAGTAATGATTGGCTGAGGCAAGGTAACCAATCTATTCTTTACCATCTGGAAAGTAAGGGGGGCTAGAGCTTAGGACTGTATTTAAGTGGGAGCAGAAGCAGCTTACGTCAGAAAGAGAGCAGAAGGAACAGACAGAAGAAGAAGGAGCTCAGAAGAGAAGAGAAGAGAGCTGAAGAGGACAGACAGAAGCCATAACATCCAGAGAGCTGACACAGAGAGCTGAGAGAGAGACAAAGAGAGCTGAGAAGAGAAGAAGAGACTTAATGCTGATGTCCTGCTTTGTTTGCTGGCAAATAAAGAAGATTTTTCTCTCTTTTTGATGTGTGCTGTTTGACTCCTGAAGTACAACAGATTCTGCTAACAATAGGGGTAATTCATGCATCCATTCCTGCAACAGAACAGTTGACTTAATGTTCAGGGATGGCCGGTTCAAAACCCAGTACTGATATCTATCACTTTGAGCTGTTCACTTCACTCTCCATTACCACAGGCACATAATTAGCATGCAAACAGTGCTTCCTTGAGCTGGGGGTCACACTTGACTGATGAAGTCAGCAATTAGTGTCTAAAGCATACCAATGGCAGGGCAGTGGGGCGGTCTCCTGTCCCCACTAACATCAACTTCCTGTTCCAGGGCAGGGAACCGGCAGAGCTGTTGCTCAGAGGAGGGGGTGCTCTGCCCCAGGTGGCATTTGAGGTAGGTACACTGCTAGTTACAGTACACTGCTTTCATTTTGCACTTACTTCCCTAAGGTAGAAAGCTTGCTCATTGTAAGAGGTGGTCAGGTCAGCCTCCACCGGTCGGCCTCCTGTGGTTTAGATAACTTCTCCTCCTGCACTCTAGGATAATGAATATTTTTTTTTCTTTGGTCATTATCAGCCTGGCCAGAAGGAGGGTGTCCTACTTACTAAAATTAAGACTGCCTTCTGGTGGTTGCCATTTTGCACACTGTCCCCATGCACATGACATCAGAACTTGACAATGACACATCCAGCCCTGACCCCAAGAGCTCTGTCCCTGTTCTGTCCCACAAGCGCTGTTCCTGTCCCTGTGAGCTCTGTCTGATCCTATTTGCACAAGCCTTGAACAATTATGATTTTATATTTAAATCAGTTTGTTTTGGGGTTTTTTTTTTTAGTTTTAGTATTTTTTTTATTAACAATATAATATAAACCAGTGTAATAATGTACATACTTTAAAAAGCGTAAAAGAAGGGAGGAGAAATGAAAAAAAAATCAAACAAACAAAAAACCCAAAACAAAATCGACCTCTCTGTGCCTGAGAAGACCCTGCAGTTGCCACTGCCCGGCAAAAAAGCAGATCTCCTCACAGATGATATTAAAGAGTTGCACGTTTTAATGAAACAAAATCTCGACGTGACCTGCGAGATCAAATCGTAATTAGCATCAATCGCTACTCAGTTAGTCCAATTTAATGCCAGAATTGAATTTTTGGGGGATCGTATGTCTGCTCATGACACACTTCATCAGGAAATGGATCGCAAATTAAATAAAATTAATCTTATGCATCGGGAGCTGGAAATACTGTCTAATCAAATAAGGAGAAATAACATACGTATACTAGGATTGCCTGAACAAACGGAGGGTAAAGACATTGTTCAATTTCTACATTAATATTCTGTACAACTTTTCATTTTATAAATCACAAACAATAAAGTACGAGGATCAACAAAACCTGTGTCTCCCGTCCCCTCTTACAAATATCCTCTCCACTATCGGGAAAATTTAATAAGCCAGATTACTATAGAATGCTACATAGAAAATTCATGCTAACAGAATACCTTGCTCACACACACACAACAAAAATACCAAATACATAATAGCTGACCAAAAATGATAAACATACATTAATCCAAAACCCCCCAAGAAGCTATACCAAAGAAATAAAAAGAGATCCATTTCCTCCTATACCATGCAAAATGTAAAGATCACACATGCCAGGGATAGTGTTAGGGGAGTGCAACTACGACAACTGCCCCCTGGCCATAGAGAGCCCTAAACCTGCTGGAAGCTGAAGAAGGCATGGCTTGGTAGTGGGCTTTGGGTCCCCTCCCAAATTTCTAACACCAGCTCTAGCAGGATACACATTTCAAATCTGACATATTCCAAACATAAAATAGAAAATAAAATTATTTTTTCTACCTTTTGTTTGGCCATTTTATTTTTCAAATCATGTTGCTCCCAGGCTGTGGTTTCTATTTCCCTCTGTCTTAACTTAATTCACTTTCCAGGGTCTCCTGCCCATTTGACATTTCTTCCTTCTCCATGATCACCATCTATCTTCCATCTCTGTGTACCTTTGTTTCCCCATGTTCAGCATCTCCCTTCTCTGTGCCTCCTATACTTCCTTGTCCAGCATCTCACTTGCATTCATCATCATCACTCTGTCTCTATCCCCTTCCCCCGTGTCCATATGCCCCCCCTCCATAGGTGCCCCGTATAAGAGGCTTGGAGAGGCTAAGCCTCCCCCCTGCTGCAGCAGAATGGATCAGCTGTGGAGTCCAGCTGCTCTGAGGGGATTAAATTGTTGATTTACCTCCATCCTCACAGCAGGAGCTGCAGTGAAAGCCCTCTAGCAGTTGTAGAAATTGGTTTATGGTTTGTTTACCTTACTGCTGGGAAAGCAGGGGGGGGGGGGGGGTTGGCTGGAGGTGTCCTGGGTTGCCAGGGAGATATTTAAGGAGGATGACTTCCTGACCTGCACTGAGGGAAGATAGCAGCAGAATGGATACTGGGCCAGCATGATCAGAAAAAGTCACCAGACAACAAAGGTAGAAAAGATCATTTTTATTTTCACTATAGTGTTTGGAATATGTCCACTTTGAGAATCAGGTGCTCAACATTAAAAGTTTATATTTATTTACTTATTTATAGCATTTTATCCCACATTAAACATGAATTAGGGTGTTTTGTGGCTCTACATGAGAATTGTGATGATATGATCCCTTGTTTCATATTGTTGACGGTCTGCATTTTCCGTATGGGTGGTATATTGGTGTATTAGGTCTGCCCAGTGTAATATTTATGGTACAGTAAGGTTCTGAGTGTGTTTTTGGACAAAGTTGTGCATAGTGTTTTGCAGTTGAGTGATTGTCGTTAGAATATGCTTTGAGCAACCACTTTATTCTTTGACATATGATACATATCTAATATCTAAATTTAATAAAATGTATTGTGACTTTTATTTTTATTTATTTTTTTTTCTGCGTGTTATCAATTATGGATTTAAGCTCCACTCCTGGCCCCACCCCTAGCCCCACCCCTTTAGCCTCCCCAAACAGTTGGGCCACCGACCGCCTATGCCCCCCCCCCCCCCAAAGTCCAGCATCTCCCTTCTGTGTTCCTATTCTACCTCATGTCTAGCATCTTCCCTCTGTGTCCATATACCCCTTCCCATGTCTGGCATTGCTATGCTGTGTCCATGCATCATCTCCCCTTTGTGTTCCTATCCCTATGCTTTGTTGGAATGTAATTGTATTTTACATGCATTGCCTGTCACCTATTATTTCTCTGTGATTACTCTGTGACCTCTGATGTGAATTACTTAGAGAGGTCACACAGCTATGCAACTTCCTGTGGGGGTTAGATGCAGCAGACACAGCACATGCAGCACATGGAGCACATGGAGCTCATGATCTCTCCTAACCTGAGAGGATCTATGGTGGTGTGAGCATCCATTACCATCTAAGCACATGGAAGGAGCTGATAAGACAAATGTATAGTAATATGTAAATATAAGCCTGTCTGATTATAATCTAACTACAAACTGTGAGTAAACAGATGTTTTGTTACTTCAACTTTAAAGTGACTCAGCAGTGAATTATTCAGGGGTGAATGAGAGAGAGATGAAGAAAGAAATTAACATTTCTAAAGCTGAAGCTGTGTGTACTAAAATCTGCTAATTATTTACTACAAATAATCCAACAAAAGGGTTATGGGCCCAGGGTCCAGGAATTGAAAAAGAAGAGAAATATTACCAGGCAGAAAAAAAGGCCACATTTTTCTCTTAAGTTTTAAAGGAAAGATTCAGTCTGTCTCTCTCTCCCCCCACACAGCAGACAGAAGGCTAAGAAAATGGCTGAGGGAAGAAATTCACCATTGTTCTATTCTCTCAAGGTGCCTAGATTAACTGAGTTTAATTATCAGCAGTGGGAATTAAGATTCATATGTTTCCTTCGAGCAAAAAGATTAGATATATGCTTAGACCAAGACAGGACAGCTGAAAATATGGCTGAATGGGACAATGCAAACTATTATGTGAAGTGCATGCTTTTGGAAGCTCTCTCAGAGAAACAAGCCATATTAGTGGAGGGAAAAGATACACCAAAGGACATTTTATATAAACTGAGAACTATGTATGCAACTACATATGCAAAGCAGCAACCAATTTGGTTGGCAGAGTTGAATGAAACCAAATTAAGGGATAAAAGTAAATGTAATGATCACATTATGTATCTTATGTCTTCATTTCAAAAGCTAGAACTTTCTGGAATTCCCATGTGTGATGCATTGAAAAGAGCATTTCTTTTTACCTCACTATCAAAGAAGTTTGATGTTTTTAGGTCTGTAAATGAGGCCATTGAAGGGCAATCTTTTGAACAAGCAACATCAAAACTAAGGCAGGAATGCATAATAAATGATTCTGAGGAGATGTGTTCTCAAAGTCAGTCAGAGAGAAATGAAACAAATTTCTTGGCAAAGAACAGAGGAAGGCGGAGCTATGGGAAAACTCCACCCAAGGGCAAGCTGATTTGCTACTCATGTGGAAAGGAGGGACATGTATCTAAATGGTGTAAGGAAACACAAAACACTCCCTCTAGCTCACCTAAGCCAATGGAACTAAAGAATTTTCAAACCAGGAAATGTATGAAGGACAAAGATAAACACAAGGGCTTTCTAATGGCAGAAAAATCTTTGACTATGGTAAATAATAATTCAAATGAAAGTACTTGGATTTTGGATTCAGGGAGCACATGCCATTTAACCAATTGTAAGAATTTCTTTCAGGAAATGTGTCCAGAGGAAGGTATTCTTAAAACTGCAAACGCAGGGACTGCTAAGATCCAAGCAAAAGGTATTGGATTCTTAAAATGCAAAGTGTCTAATGAAGTTAAAGAAATTCCTGTAAGTGATGTCTTGTATATTCCCCAAGCAGTTTGCAATATGCTTAGTGTATCTACATTAGATAAGAAGGGATTTGCGATTCATTTTGAAAACAGTAAGTGCACAATCTCTAAAAATGATGAAGTGTATGCTGAAGCTTTTATGCATAATGATGTTTATAAACTCAGCATTTCAGGTGAAGCCTCACATATGGCGCAAGTAAGGAAGAATGATGGTAAATGTAGTCTGGAAATCTGGCACCGCCGCCTGGGACATCGTGATTCTAAGGTGATCCAGGATCTTTACAGTAAGCAACTAGCCACCGGCATTCAGATAAGTGCAGATGCTGGTAAAATGGAGAAATGCATAGACTGTGTTACTCAAAAAGGTGTGAGACCCTCATTTCCTGCATACACAGGGAATAGGAGTAATAAAGTGCTGGACTTAATACACAGTGACTTATGTGGACCGTTTAATATCCCATCATTGGGAAATAACAGATTTGTGCTAATATTCTTGGATGATTTCTCTAGATATTGTGTGGCCTATTTGCTGAAAGAGAAAAGTCAAGTCACAGACATGCTGAAGAAATACGTAGCCATGGTGAGCAATAAATTTGAAAGAAAACCAAAGGTTCTTCAGACCGACAATGGTGGTGAGTTCATTTCACAAAGCATGCGCACATTTCTAGAACAAGAAGGCATTCAACATATCACAACAGTAGCTTATACACCAGAGCAAAATTCTGTTGCAGAGAGAAAATTTAGGTCACTTGTGGAAATGACCAGATGTATGCTGTCAGATAGCAATCTCCCTAAAAGACTATGGGGGGAAGCCATTCTCACAGCAGTGTACCTACAAAACAGAATGCCAACTAAAGGCGCTGAGCGCACACCACATGAGACATGGCATGGTAGGAAGCCAAACCTGTCACACATAAGAACATTTGGAAGTACAGCATATGCTCATGTACCAAAGCAAAGAAGGCATAAGCTGGATTCCACAACAGAAAGGGGCATTTTAGTTGGCTATGCTCCAGGACACAAAGGATATAGAATTTTGAATCTGAAAACTGGCATTGTTGGCATAAGACATGTTACATATTTTGATGAAAACAAAAGGGTTGATAAGGCTGGATTATCCCAGATGAGCCTTATCATCCAGAATATGAAACTAGAACCATAATAGACATGCCAGTGTATATAAATGCCATACCAAGGCAGATGTCTGAAAGCAACTCATCTGTATCTAACGAGGAACAGGCAGAGGAAGCAGACACAGAAAGGATCATTGAAGAAGACAGTACAGTTGGAGAAGGGGAATCAATTGGAGAAGGACTCTCAGATTTAGAGGATGCAGAAAGGTCAGACCAACCTGTTGTCAGACGCTCATCCAGGGAAAACAAAGGTGTTCCACCCCCAAGACTGTCTTACTTAACAAAGTCAGCAGAAGCTCAAGAGCCCTTAACATGGGATGAGATTGAGAAAATGCCAGCAGAAGAAGCTGCTGAATGGCATAAAGCTGCACAAGAAGAAATTGATGCATTGGAATGAAAAATTGCATGAAATATTGACAAATTTAGGATTTAAGCAAGGTGAAGCAGATAAATGCTTGTACACTAGGTGCACAAATGGACAATATGCATACATTTTAGCTTTTGTTGATGATCTGCTCATTGCAAGCAAAAGTGAGCAAGAGTACAAGGACATTGTAAAGTGTTTAAACCTCAATGTTGAGATAAAAGAACTTGGAAATGTGTCATACTATCTTGGTATAGAAATTGAGAAACAAAATGATGGTTCTTATCTTCTAAGCCAGAAGCAGAAAATAAATGAGCTTATTGAAAGTTTAGGTATGCAAGATGCCCAAGTTGTAAGCACTCCCATGATCACTGATTTTCTGAAGGATGAAACAGTAAGAGAACCTTTACCAGATAACATCCAATATAGATCAGCCATAGGTAAGCTTTTATATCTAGCTACCACATACAGGGCTGATATAGCAAATGCAGTAGGAATTTTGAGCAGAAGGGTCAGCTCACCTACCAAATCAGATTGGACTGCAGTTAAAAGGATGGTAAGGTATTTAAAGGGTACCATTGATTGTAAATTAAAGATTTCAGCCAATAGTAATCCAAAACTAATATGTTACTGTGATTCAGATTGGGCAGGGGATCATTCTGATTATAAATCCACAAGTGGATATGTGTTTATGTATGGAAATGTACAAATTTCATGGGCCAGTCATAAACAAAGTATTGTGAGTCTGTCTTCTACAGAAGCTGAATATGTGGCCGTATCGGAAGCGTGCAGAGAACTGATGTGGATTGAAAAACTTTTGCTGGATTTTGGAATAGCTGAAAAGAGACCAATCCAGATAATGGAAGATAATCAGAGCTGCATCCGAATGTCACAGAATGACAAGGTTCAGTCACGCACCAAGCACATCGCAACGAAATACCACAACGTGCGAGAGTTGGCAAAAGAAGGGGTCATCAGTCTACACTATTGTCACACCAGTGAGATGACAGCTGACATCATGACCAAACCGTTACACAGAGAACATTTTGTGAATCTGCGTATAAAGCTTGGACTTTGTATGAATAAATAATTGCATGACAGTTATGCATGAGAAGGGGTTTGTTGGAATGTAATTGTATTTTACATGCATTGCCTGTCACCTATTATTTCTCTGTGATTACTCTGTGACCTCTGATGTGAATTACTTAGAGAGGTCACACAGCTATGCAACTTCCTGTGGGGGTTAGATGCAGCAGACACAGCACATGCAGCACATGGAGCACATGGAGCTCATGATCTCTCCTAACCTGAGAGGATCTATGGTGGTGTGAGCATCCATTACCATCTAAGCACATGGAAGGAGCTGATAAGACAAATGTATAGTAATATGTAAATATAAGCCTGTCTGATTATAATCTAACTACAAACTGTGAGTAAACAGATGTTTTGTTACTTCAACTTTAAAGTGACTCAGCAGTGAATTATTCAGGGGTGAATGAGAGAGAGATGAAGAAAGAAATTAACATTTCTAAAGCTGAAGCTGTGTGTACTAAAATCTGCTAATTATTTACTACAAATAATCCAACATGCTTCCCTCCAAGCCCATCATCTCCCTTCTGTTTCTGTATACCTTCCTGTGTCCAGATTCTTCTTTTTCTTCCTCCCCCACGCCAATGTGTATCCCTCCCTCCTTCCCTCCTCTGTATGTTCAGTATTTCACTCCCTCTTTCTTCATCCCCTTGGTTCAACATCTTTTTCCCTTCCCTTCTACTACTTAACATTTCTAAAGCACTACTAGGGTTACGCAGCGTTGTACAGTTTAACATAGAAGGACAGTCCCTGCTCAAGGAGCTTACAATCTAAAGGACAAATGTACAGTCAGTCAAATAGAGGCAGTCAAATTGGGCAGCCCTGAATAGAGGTATAAAGGTTAGGTGCCGAAGGCGACACTGAAGAGGCGGGCTTTGAGCAAGGATTTGAAGATGGGCAGGGAGGGGGCTTGGCGTAAGGGCTCAGGAAGTTTATTCCAAGCAACAGATGGAGGTAGAGAAACAAGACTCATTCCACTGATATCACTGGTGCAACCTGAACCCAATTACTACAAGTCTAACAAGGCAGACAGATAAATTCCCAGAGTTCCATGAGGATCCTCAGGGAAGCCTTTCAGGAACAGAGTAACTCAAAAGAGAAATACCTTTAATAATTACTACTATTTACATCAATAGAAGCTCAGAGAGCACGAGTACAGTACCGCAAACCCCAGAAGCAGACAGCCAAGACAGTACTTCCTAATCCCTGGTCTTCCAGGCCAGGATACTAGACTGGTCTTGCAGGACTCCAGGAAAGGAAATAGGTATGGCTAAATTTCACTCTTCTTATGGTCCAAGCTAGAGAGCCCTATACATCCAGGTGGAAGGAAGACAAGGCCCAACACAACCACTCTGCCAAAAGGTGCTGCCATCTCTTGCCCAGTGGCGTTCCTAGGGGGGGCTGACACCCAGGGTGGATCGCTGATGCGCCCCCCCTGGTGCAGCGCCCCCCACCCCCCGGGTGCAGTGTGACCCCCCCCCTGCAAAACGCGACTATCCCCCCTCCCCTTACTCTGCTATCCCTGGTGGTCTAGAGGTACCTCTTCATCTTCGGGGCAGGAAAGAGCCCCCTCTTTCCTGCCCGGAGTGCTGCTGCTAGCTGCCCTGCATCCTGTCCTGTGGTGAGTCCGGCTCTCGGTGTTTCAAAATGGCCACCGAGAGTTGAAGCAGCCTCGCGAGACTTCAACTCTCTGCGGCCATTTTGAAATGCCGAGAGCTGGACTCAACACAGGACAGGATGCAGGGCAGCTAGCAGCTCCAGGCAGGAAAGAGGGGGCTCTTTCCTGCCCCAAAGAGGTACCTCTAGACCACCAGGGATAGCAGAGTAAGGGGAGGGGAGGGGGAGGAGAGAGATGACAGGGGGGAGGTGAGGGCGTGGAAGGGGCGGGACAGGGGACGTGAAAGGGGCAGCTCCCCCCAGCAAAACGACACCCCCCCGGTGCATCTTTACCTGCTGGGGGGGGGGGTGGCGCGCGTCTGTCAGCAATGCTTGTTCCCTGCTCCCTCTGCCCCGTTACAGGAAATAACCCGTTCCGGGGCCAGAGAACGAGCGTTGCCGACAGATGCGCAGCACCCCCCCATCGGCGTGCACCCAGGGCGGACCGCCCCCCCTTAGTACGCCACTGCTCTTGCCCAAAGGATTGAGCTTGTAATGCTTCACAAAAGAACAAAGAGGACCAGGCTGCTGCACAGCAAGTGTTCTCTAGAGACACAGCCTGAGCCTCAGCTCAGAAGTTACCTGTTCCCTGTTTGAACGGGATCAAAAGGTCACCTGGGACCATCTTATTTGACAGAATATAAGCTGCCTCTATAGCCACTTTAATCTAAGTAGAAATGTTTGTACAGGGACATGTATATGACTTCTGACATCCTTTTTTTGGTCCGACTAGTATGGTCATTGATTTTTGATATCCTACATATACCTTGAACTGTACAAAGAATGAAATCTGAGAACACCCTTAAGTTAATTACATGTTACTAATGAATTGGACAACTATTATATGGACTATTTAACTTGCTGGAAACTATGATGTGCTCTAAGTGGAAGTCTTCTGGATGCAACATGATGCCTGTCTGTGAGAGCCTCTCAAATGTATACAGACTGCTGCTTCACAATACCAGAACCTACACTGACTTATAAATTTCTCTGATGCCAAGATCAACAAATTATCAGATCAACAAAATTTTAAGTGACTTTGAATTACCTGATTTCTAACTGCTTACATTTTAAAACCACACATTATGGACTTTTCCAAAGATTTTATTTTTCTTACTGAATTATCTCCTTACATCACAAGCTGTCTTATGCACTGCTACTGTTAATTGCTTATACAATGTTCACCATGCTATGGAAAACTTTCATATTATCTGGTTTGACCACATTGATAATCATTATTGCTGTATTTGTACTTCTTGGCTGCTGTATAATACCCTATATAGGAGATTGGTGCAACAGTTAATCGAAATTGCCTTGAATAAGAGAGAACCTAAAGGACATGCATATGTTCTGTATGAAAGACTACGCATTAGCGCAGAAATTGAAAATGTTGGAGATAATGTTTCATTTCTTTGTGATACACTTTAATTTGCATTATTGTCTTCCTCTAGGCTCATTTAGAGGGTAAGGTATTGTAAGTAACATAAGGCCCGGGGAAGGTTAAAGAGGGGTAACTTACATTTCACTATAACCACTTTGTCACCTATAGCCCAATCCCTGCTCACAATTTTTCTATGTGGATATGGAACATGACTTGTATCCATAATCTCCCCATGTAAGATCCAGGCCCATATGCTTCTTAGTGCCCATACATGAGGTTTTGTGGCCAGGACGGGTAAGACGGACCTTTTCCAGTCAACGGAATTTAAGTGATTTGCAACCTAAGACAGCCTACGGCCGGGGCACTAACTATTGGGCATACACCTCACTTCAACCAGGTGAAGCCCTTACTCTCGAAAGGCCTTCAAGGGGGGAGATGTAAATAATGAGCACGGGTATGCATCTTGAAACAAAGCGAAAGGGCACTTTGAAACTGGACAGAGTAAAAAGGTAAAAGCTGATAAGCATATGAGCCACAGACTCATGATCTGATAAGACATTCTTGCGTGTAAGCAGCCATGAGAGGGAGGCCAGTGTAAATAAACAGAAGAATGTAGATTAGCAACTTAAGGGAAAAAAGATGGTGAGAACAGATGTTTTCTAACTGACAACACGCCATTTTCCAAAGAGAAGAGACTAAAGAAGTTTTTTGATTATCCATATATTGTTGTGCACAAATTCTCACACCTGAGATTGATCAAGACCCCTGAGGCAGGCCTTAGGGCCAAAACACAGCTGTGTCGGGTCGTTTTTTTAGAAACCCAATAAATGTTTTTTGGTATCCTCCTTGGTTTCTCCTCACTATTTTGTTCTACACCATACCCATAGTGCAGGAGTTCTTAGCACCTCCTAAATATCAGGTGGTACGTGCTCCCCGTCAATTATTTTCAGGTTAGGCGTGTTAATGCGAATATTAGTGCATGACCTTAAAAAAGAAATATTGAAAACTACCCTATTTCATGGGCATGCTAGAAATGGGCTTAAAGCATGGGGAAAGTCCCGAGTCAGCACGTGCTAAGCACATTTATTAATGCACTTTAGGGGCCCTTTTACTAAGCTGCATAAGCATCTATGCGCACCCGCACCCAACACATGCCAAAATGGAGTTACTGCATGGCTCTTGCAGTAATTTCATTTTTGGCGCATGTCTGAAAAATATTTTTTATTTTCGGGCACGCGTAATGGACGCACGCCAAGTGGCATTTGATGCACATAGGTCATAACCACCCGAATTCTTTACTGCTAGGTCAATGGCTGGCAGTAAGGTCTCAGACCCAAAATGGACGTGCAGCAATTTTGATTTTGCTGCACGTCCATTTTTGGCGGAAAAAAGGCCTTTTTTTACAGGCGCGCTAAAAAGTGGATTGTCGCGCACCCAAAACCCACACCTACACTACCGCAAGCCATTTTTCAGTGCACCTTAGTAAAAGGACCCCTAACTCTTTGAGAACTGACATGAGAACTGATTGTTTGGGGAAAAGGAGTCATGATTAGGGATAATGGAACGATGCAAGCTGTAGCCAATGTCCCATTGTGACATTATGATTTTATGATAAATTGTATTGTTAGAAATTATTGTAATCTGCCTTGAATTCACTAGGGCTAAGCAAAATATAAATGCCAATGTAAATTAAACTAAAATTAACAAAATGCCAATCATTTACCTGATATTTCTACTGTAGATCAAATATTGTGATTAAACTGAAATGGTTATAATACATCACTGAACATGACATGAAATATTTAAGCAATTCATAAGTCACATGCACAATTTAGAAACCAGTCAACAAAAGCAGTACTGCTGAAAAATAGATTTGTTTTGTTTCAAGAGAGATTTGAGAAGTTTATTTTGCCCAGTAAGAGCCCTTCAGCATAATGACATTCATATACACATATATGAACATTTTTTTCAAGAAACATTAATATATAATACATTTTAATTTAAAATACCAGCTGCACAATTATTTTATTTACAAAAATATTCCATTGCCCAATTGCATCCTTTTGTTTTGATAACAGTTTGGTTCAAGTATATGTCTGCAAAATAATGCTACGTGATCTAATATTTTCGTGTTTGTAACAGTACAATTTTGAACTCATATAAAACAATACAGACCAGGTGGATTTGTCGTCCTACTGAAATGCACATCTTTGTGATCACCCCTAGAAAGCGCAAATGGGTCTCAATAATAAATTACAATGAAGACCAAAAAAGTAGGACAGAAGGACACTACTTTACAGTAGACAATTTGTCCAACATGTGGGAAACGTACAGATGGTCATCACCAGACCATTCTATGCATCTCATTTTCTACAATGAAACATGATGACCAGAAAGCAAAATTATGCTTTTACTTGCAGATTTTTTTTGTTACATTTGTACCCCGCGCTTTCCCACTCATGGCAGGCTCAATGTGGCTTACATATTATATACAGGTACTTATTTGTACCTGGGGCAATGGAGGGTTAAGTGACTTGCCCAGAGTCACAAGGAGCTGCCTGTGCCTGAAGTGGGAATTGAACTCAGTTCCTCAGGACCAGAGTCCACCACCCTAACCACTAGGCCACTACAGCAGTGTTCAATTTTAAAATAAAAATTTTAAAACAACAGATAACATATACTGCAAAGTTGAAACGAGGACGAATGATGTAAAAAAAATGATTTTTTCTTTTCTGTACTGTGGGTTTCTCTCCATCCCCTTTGTACTATTTTTCTAACAAATACATTCCTACTATTAAAATAATTGATGTCTTATAAAGGTCAGCACAATGCCTGAGGAATGCAAATGGCCCCAAAAATCAGGAGACTGTGGATGTATGAAAAATTCTCTCTATGATATTTGAGCTGGTCACTCAGCTCTATCCAGTGGTTGTTTCCTCCTGTGTATGATTCTTTGCACCACTGTATAGACAAAACTGCTGACTAAACACAAATTTGAAACATGCAACTCAGTGCAGTCAACAAGGCTCTTGATCCTGCTGAGAAGTTTCAAATATGTGACGATTCGGCCATTTTTCCTGCACCAGTGATTCAGAAACCTGTCCTATATCCACAATGAAAACTCATGTGATTGATTTGCATACACTGTCTGTTATTGAGATAGACATGGGGGAAGCCACTGCTTGCCCGATTGGTAGTATGGAATGTTTCTACTAATTGGGATTTTGCCAGGTACTTGTGAACTGAATTGGATACTGGGCTAGATAGACCATTGGTCTGACCCAGTATGGCTATTGTTATGTTCTCATGTAAAAATATGAGCAGTAGAATTAGGTACATGCTTGGGTGGGACTTTAGAGTCACTGTATTCAGGAAAGGAATTGGGGTTGAGTCATGATTTATGCATGTATTTTATACAATAATATGTACATATTTTGGGGCCCGTTTACTAAGCAGTGCTAGTAAATGGGCTTAGGGCCTTATTCTATAAAGGTTATGCTTCTAAATTTATGCTCCTAAATTACGAGCATACTGTATGCTCCAAAATAGATTATACTCATAATTTAGAAGCATAAATTTTGCTTATAAATTAGGAGCACAAATTTTAGGAGCGTAAATTTAGGAGCACAACCTTTATAGAATAAGGCCTTTAGTGTGATCTTATGTGGGTCTTTCCTGTGTGCTAAACTCATTTCTAGTGTGGCTGCCAAATAACCTTTTTTCTAATTTGTGATTCTGCTTGTGGCCATTAATTCAGCATCAGCACATGGCTATTAAAAAAGGTGATCATGGGAACACTCACCACCTCCTATTTAGGAGACAATAAGGGTTCCTGAGTTATTCAGTTAGCATGCACCAATGACAGTGTGCTAGTTGAGCAGTGCATTCATGCCCATTCTCTGCCCTGACATGGTCCCTCGAAAAATATATATTTTTAAAAATTACCACAAGAAGATGTCAAAGATGTCAAGCCCCATCCCTGGCCACCTTCAAATCCGGGCTAAAGGCCTACCTGTTTGATGCTGCTTTTAAATCCTAACTTGTCACCTGCTCGTAACCTTTATCTTGTCTTCCTCTCTTCATTAGTCCCTTTCCCCATATGTCCTATCTGTCTGTCCTACCCTTATCCCTTATTTGTCCTGTCTGTCCTGATTTAAATTGTAAGCTCTTTTGAGAAGGGAATGTCTTTTCTTCATATTAAATTGTGAAGCGCTAGTAGTAGTTAAAAATTACCACAAGAAGATGTCAAAGCTAACATAGAATGTTTTAGCATGTCTTTTGCTGAGTTAGGTGTGCATTATTGCCTAAGGGGCCCTTTTACAAAGGCACGTAAAGGCCTAAGCACCTCCAGCGCATACCCATTTGGCATTACTGCCTGGCTACCGTATGCCCTGGGCAGTAATTCCAAATTTGGCGTGCACCATAAACACGCGGTAGAAAGTATTTTCTATTTTTTACCGGGGGCACCTACCCAGTGGTAAACGGCAGTTGGCATGCGCTACATGCTTACCGCCCAGGTAGCGCATGAGACCTTACCACTAAGTCAATGGGTGGCGGTAAGGTCTCAGGCCAAAAATGGACACACGCTGGTTTCAATGGTCCATTTTCCAGCCCCTTAAGAAGAGGCCCTTTTTTCTAGACACAGTAAAAAACGGCCCAGCATGCACCCAAAAGGCGTGCTTGCACTACCGCAGGCCACTTTTTATCGCAGCTTAGTAAAAAGGCCCCTAATGCAGTTAACAATTATGCTTGCTCCTGCAGTGATATAAATGCCATCACGTGCAACCTAGGCACAATTTCTGCAGGATTTTATAAAGACACATAGGAGTCCGTTTACTAAGGTGCGCTAATGGATTTACCACACACTAACCCCCTGATTCTGTAAAGGTCACCATAAAATTGCGCATTTCTGATTTGTATGCAATTTAATTGAATAACAAGCCAATGAGTGCCAATCATGCACATTTTAACAAGCAATTATTGGCACTAATTAAGATTTAAGTGGGCCTAACACATCAAGTTAGGCACAGGATCCATGCCTAAAATTTATGCGTGTTCCCAAAAAGGAAGAGCAGAAATGGGAGGGTCATGGGCGTTTCAGGTTGGAACGGGGCAAAGCTTTGAGTTACATGCATATTTACAGAATACTGGTGCTTCGTGTGTAAATTTAGGTATGGGCCTTTGAACCACGCTTTACACGTGACTCTCTGCTTAAGTGTATATTCTATAAACCACGTTGACATTTAGGTACAGCTTATAGAATACCTCTTAAGCGTGTTCTTTTCGGAGCCAATTTTTTAGGCACCATTTATAGAATTTCCGCCCAAATAGACAAATCGCAAGCACAACTTAATTAACAAGCCAATCAGCACTGATAATTGGTATTTTAACAACCAATTACTGGCACTAATTGGCTTCAATTATAATGTATGCGCACAACTTTCTAGATGTATTCTATAAAATGCGCACAAATTCTAATGCTTGATCAAAAAGGGGTGTGGCCACGGGCATTGAATGGGCAGGTTGTGGGAGTTCCAAAAAACTATGGGACCCTTTTACTAAAGGTTTGTCGTACGGCAATCTGGAACTACCACCAGCCAGTTCTGTCCCCAACGTGCGGCAGATCTTGGGGAATTGGGTTTGATTCCCACTGCAATTCCTTGTGACTCTATGCAAGTCACTTAACCCCCCATTGCTCCACGTACATTATTACATTTTTTTTTTGGGGGGGGGGCGGAGTTGCCAGGTTCTTGAAGCCTGGATTGGCTGCTGTCAGAGACAGGATGCTGGGTTTGATGGACCCTTGGTCTTTTCCCAGTGTGGCGGTACTTATGTAAAAAATAAATACCTGTATATGCAGGGCCGGCCCAAGGCAAGATGCCGACTGAGGCAGAGCTAGGATGCCACTCCCTCGGCCAAGATGCTGCCCTCCCCTCCGGGCTGAGATGCTGCCCCCTTCCTACCTCCAGCCCGTTCACAGCATTGCTCTGCCGCCGACACCTACCTCTTCCCTTTATGCCTGAACCTCTGATGAAACAGGAAGTTACATCAAAGAGGCAGCCATAGTAAAGGGAAGAGGCAGGTGCCGGTGGCAGGGCAATGTATGAGATTTGCTGCTGAGTAACACCGTGAAGGGGACATGCCCTGCCGCCGACACCTGCCTCTTCCCTTTACAGCAGCTGCCTGAACCTCTGATGAAACAGGAAGTTACATCAGAGAGGCAGACGTAGTAAAGGGAAGAGACAGGTGCCGGTGGCAGGGCAGTGTATGGGATTCGCTGCTGAGTAACACCGTGAAGGGGATATGCCGCTCCTGAAGAGTGCTGCCTGAGGCCCCCACCTAAGGTGTCCTAATGGTCGGGCCGCCCCTGTGTATATGATAAGTAAAGTGGTTTGATTATAATTATGGAAAGGGGGTATATCAAGTCCCATTCCTATTCCCATTTCTGGAGCTGCTGGAATTTTTCCAAAAATATTTCACCGCTGGGTTAGCGCGGGAGACCTTACCACCACCTCAATGGGTGGCAGTAAGTGCTGTCCTCAAAATGGCCGCACGACAAGTGTGAACTTACCGCACAGCCATTGCAAAAACCTGCACTGCCGCTAGCACAGGGTCCCTTTTACTGCAGCTTAGTAAAAGGGGCCCTATGTGCACTATTAATGAAATAAATCCAATCAGCACCTACTTAGGGCCATATTTACTAAGGTGCGCTAGCGTTTTTAGCGTGTGCACAAAATTAGGGCACGCTGTGTAGGCGCTCATAGGAATATTGTGAGTGCCTACACAGTTAGCGTGCGCTAAAAGCATTAACGCGCCTCTACCGTGGCTTAGTAAACGGGGCCCTTAGGCACAAGTATTTAGGCTTTGTTTTAGATGGCCTAAATGGGTGCACCTAAATTTTAGTCGCAAGAACGGTGTGTGACCATATTCTATATTGGTTTTTCAGCACCAGTTTGTAAGGCACCATTTATAGATTTTGGACCTTTACCCCTAAATGCTGTGCAATCCTTTGTATACACGTATGGGCTGCAGGACACTTAATACACACTAATTCATTAGCACGTGCTAAACCTGTTAGTTCATATTAGTAAAAGGACCCTATTGGCTCCTATGTGTCTTTATAAAATAGAGTGCAGAGTTACTTTTTTGCCCTTGACACATAAAATTACCTTCATATTGCAAGTAAAAATTCATTGATAGAAGGTTTATATACTTAGTGTCTGAAACTAAACATATAAAACCTTTGAATACTGGGCCGTAAATGTTTTGTTTCAGTTTTCTAATTTTCACTCACTGGTAAAAAAACTAGAAGGGTCCTTTTATTAAGCTGCGATAAAAGGGGGCCTGCGCTAGCGTGTTTTTGATGTGCGCTGAGGCTCCCTTTTATCGCAGCGGGTAAGACATAAGCATCGCCATGCTGGGACAGACCAAGGGTCCATTGAGCCCAGCACCCTGTCTCCGACAGCGGCCAAAAGAACAAGCATTTCATCCCACCCATCCCAGAAATAGTAGATTATTCCTGCATCCATTCAATAACATTCTATGTCCTTTTCCTCCAGGAAGCCGTCTAACCTTTTTTTAAACTCCGCTAAGCAACCACTCCAACCACCTTATCTGGAAACAAATTCCAGAGTCTAACCATGCATTGAGTGGATTTTCCCCAAGTCCATCTTAATAATGGCTTATGGACTTCTTCTTTAGGAAGCTATCCAAACCTTTTTTAAACCCCGCTAACTGCTTTTACTAAATTCTCTGGCAACAAATTCCAGAGTTTAATTACACACTAAGTGAATATTTTCTCCGATTCGTTTTAAATTTACTACACTGCAGCTTCATCGCATGCCCCCTTGTCCTAGTATTTTTGGAAAGCATAAACAGATGCTCCACATCAACCCGTTCCATTCCACTCCACTCATTATCTTATAGACCTCTAACATATCTCCCCTCAGCCGCCTTTTCTCCAAGCTGACGAGCCCCAGCCTCTTCAGCCTTTCCTCACAGGGAAGTCGTCCCATCCCCTGAATCATCTTTGTCGCCCTTCTCTGCGCCTTTTCCAATTCCACTATATCTTTTTTGAGGTGCGGCGACCAGAATGGAACACAATACTTGAGGTGCGGTCGCACCATGGAGTGATACAATGGCAATTATATCCTCATTTCTGGCCATGCAGAAAGTGAACCACTTGCTACGTGGCCATTTTTTTTTGGGGGGGGGGGGGCACACTTACCGCCATCCACTGTGGCGGTAAGGGCTCCCACGCTAACCCAGCAGTAACCAGGCAGCGATTACCGCCAGGTAAGCACTGGTGCTACAAAAATAGAGAATACTTTTGTAGCACCAGACATGTCGTGCACTGGGGGTAGGATTGGTGGTAGTTGAGGATTGGTACAAAGGAAGTCTGTTGCTGCGTGCCAACACTTTAGTAAAAGGGCCCCAGAGTATCTTAAATGATAAAGAACCACCACCAATGGAGTGAATGTGTCCAACATTTTAGCTGTGGGAAACATTTTTCCAGTAGAATAAAATATAGATTAAACTCTGCCTAATTAGTATTCCCTCCAGTATGTTGGATTCAAGTTCACCTTTATTTTAGATGTGTTAAATTTCATTCTACTACAAAGGACAATTTCTGCATACTTAGTCCCACGCAGAAGAAAACAATCCTCCGCACAGGACAAGCCAAAGGAAAAAGTCACAGCGAAGGAGACAGAGAAGATGATGGCAAAAAACTTCTACTGAACTCTACAAAGTTCACAGCATTAGTTTAATTTTTAAAATGTGGACGTTTTAGAGAAGGCGCTTGTCCAGTTGCGACAACGTACCACAGAGGTAGGAAGCTCATCTTTCCACAGCTAAGTCTGGTTTGCTACCAGTCCATTTTTTCAGAAGATTGTTATGTCTTCCAGAAATTATTTAAGCAACAACATACAGGGACTCCTGAGGCAGGCCTGAGCGGCCGAAACACGACTTGTGTCGAGTCCACATTTTAAGAATTAAACTTATGCTGTGAACTTTGTAGAGTCCACTAGATATTTTTTGCCATCATCTTCTCTGTCTCCTTCGCTGTGACTTTTTCCTTTGCATACTTAGTCCCACCAGTAACAACAGCCACTATATATGAAATATCCGATCTACAGTGTGCAGGTTCCTTTTGAAGCAGTTCTAATAAGTAGCTGGCTTTTATGTACATGAACTGTAACATATGATTGAGGTAATTAAAGAAAAATGCTCTGGATTCCTAGAGTCCATGTGTCACCCACTGCCAATAACATTCCAAACACACTCAAGAGGGTTGTGTCTTCTCTTCAAAACCATAGTTGGACCAAGTTTAATTTCCTGTAACCACATAACCTTACAAATTAGCCAAGGCTCATCATAGCACCAGGAGGTAGTTTTGCTATTATGTTCAGTACTTCTGATTTTAGCCTTGCAATGCAGCGATAAAATTTGCAGTGTCTTCCACTCGTTTTAGTTTCATTTTTTCCTTAAATGACACTGAAGTTCATTTCTCTTTATTGTTTTATTTTAATTAAAAGAACTTGCATACCTTTTTGTATGATATACATGTAAAATCCTATTTTAAATTCTGAAAAGAACAGCAAGGGCCCTGTGTACTAAGGTACACTAGCATTTTTAGTGCATGCTAAAAATTAGTGCGCGCTAACCGGTAGATGCGCATAGGAATGTTATGGGCATCTACATGGTTATTGCGTGCACTAAAACGCTAGCATGCCTCTAGTGTGGCTTAGTAAACAGGACCCTAAGCCTACCTACTATTCTACCAAACCCCAGATCCCAAAGCAGGGAAGTCAGCTGTAGCATACTGACAACCCGTTTGGTTCAGTTCAGTGAAACCATTATAGGAAAAAAAGGAGCCCTTTTACTGAGTTGCAGTAAGAAATAGCCTTAGAATACTCTTAAGCAGGTCTTTCTTGAATGCTAAGGCCATTTTTACCATTGCTGTAAAAAAATCCTTTTTTCTATTATTTTCTTTAATGGCTTTACCCTGTTACCTTTAGGGGCCCTTTTACTACGCCGTGGCAATAACTGGCCTGCGGCAGTGAGAGCGCATCTTTTGGGTGCAGGTCGGGCGACTTTTTGCCGCATCCTGGAAAAAGGACATTTTTTTAAGGGGCCGGAAAATAGACATGCGGCAAATAAAACCAGTGTGCATCCATTTTGGCCTAAGGCCTACCGCCACCCATCGACAAAGGTAAGGTCTGATGCACTACCTGGGCGATAGGCATGCAGTTTACCGTTGGGTAAGCGCCACGTGGTAGAAAATAGAAAATATTTTTCTACTGCGTTTTCGACACACGCCTTGGTAGCTGGGTGGTAATGCGTGTGCTGGATGTGCATAGGCCCTTATGTGCCTATGTAAAAGGGCTGCTTAGTGCATGATCCAAAAGCACCAGGAGCCTTCAGAGACGGGACACAGTTCTTTACTGGAGAAAATCAATGTTCCAATGTGGACCCAACACGGGCCGTGTTTCGGCGCACAGCACCCGCGTCAGGGGTCAACTGTGTTCAAATGCCAAGTTTCTTCCCTACAAAATAGGGAGATGATCCGTTTGGATAGTGAGTAGTTACTCGATGCGTCGGGAACATAAACTCCCTTTGTTCCTTAATGACACGGCCCGTGTCGGGTCCACATTGGAACATTGATTTTCTCCAATAAATTACTGTGTCCCGTCTCTGAAGGCTCCTGGAGCTTTTTGTTGTATTTTGGACTTTGTTGTGTACTTTGAACCCTCTCTGTACTGTTACATCTCCTTACTGAATGGCCATTTAAAAAATTACTGTGGGAGCACGTATTGCCACCTATTTAGGAAGGGGTTAGAGCTCCCGTATTAATTGTGCATTAACCAGTTGATGTGCTAAGGGTTAGCACAGGAATGCCCACTCTCCACTCCTTATGCACCCCCTCAGAAGAATAGTCACAAAAAATAAATACCATGTGGTATGTATGCGCACATGCCAAAACTAACATGGAACACTTTAGTGGGTCTCGCATTAGGCACTTTTGCTGGGTTAAGTATGTGTTAACGCTTAACACAGCTTCGTACAAGACCCCCAAATGACTATCAAATAGTTAATGTCATTCAATCTCAGTAGGGCAGTATGAGAATTAAACCTCAGTTTTGTTCATCCCTAACAAACTACAAATTTATACTTTCCTCAAGTGCATGGAACACACATTTGAAACCAAGATTGTATAAGATATTAATGATCATGATAATGGAAAGTTACAGATGGCCTGATATCAGTAGTGTTTTTAGAGGTAGTCAAATGGAATGAAATCCCCCACTTGTCCACAGACTTAACAATAAAACTGAGAAAGCATGACACATCTGTATGTTCTGAAAGACCCACATGGATCACCAGTGTACTGCGTAACCATAGTTTCATTTTCTACCTCTTTTTTATGTGACCATTAAGAATATGAAATAAAGAAAATATTTCGATTCAAAATTTTTTTTAAATTCACTATATTTTCTTTGCCACTAACACTTTTGTTTTCTTCAATTCACACAGTCTATCTACAACATTTACAATATCTTTTCATGGCAGCAAAGTAAAAATCATGAGCACTTGTAAACATAATGCAAGCTACATACATTTTCAGCTGGAATGACCCAACGCTTCAAACTCATAGGTTAAAGCAGTGTAATGTCATTTTAAAAAACTTTATTAAAACAAACTGTTAAAACATTCAATTCTGGTGAGCAAAGAGAATGAACAAAACAAGAGGGCACTTCAGAATTCCTGCTTTCCAAAGAGAGGGCAACAGAAAGCTGAACAGAAGCTGTATATAAACTGATAGAGAACCCAAAAACTCAATAGCTACAAAAGGAAAGCCTTCATTGACAAAAATACATAAACTCTGTTTCAATTTCTGGAAATTTATTTAAAAAAAGACTGAAGAAAATAGCTTATAAACTAGGTTTTATATATATTTATCATTTTTTTGATTTTTGAAAATAAAATCTATGGCAAACATCCAACAGTAAGCTGTGGCAACTCAAAGGATTTTTTTCCTCCCCCTTAACCCTTTTAAGTGCTCATATGATGCATGGGATCTTCCTGCCCATGCCGCAAGACTGAACAGAGGTTGGGTGAAAATGTTACTGGAGAGGGTTTACATGCAGGGCTCGGTACTCAATAGGACAAAAACTGCAAGTCTTCACTTTCTGGTTGTAGAGGTGCCACGCCAGCCCAAGCTACTGGCCACCCAGAGAATTGTGGCACTACCTTTCAGAGCTGGCATTCTTTTCTCATTGTGAATGTGCAATTTGGTGTTTTGCATGCCAAACCCAGGACCCCCCCCCCCCCCCCCCCAATACATCTAATCTATTCCTTGGAGGACTTGTTTCAAGTATTTCCTAGTGAAGCACTTTTGAAGTGATCCATCCAGATAAAATCATTTTTCTACTTGTTAAGGTGCGCAGCATAACCTTTTATTCTGTATAGAATATATACATAGTTTTTTTTAGTGTTTCCAATCAAAACATGAGGATTTATTTGAAACTTAAAAAAAATGTACAGGTATGTTTTCATCTGAAATTTAAAACTATATTTTGCACATGAATAATACCAGATTGTAATCTATGGTCATGAAACCAATCTGAAAGTGTTACCAGAGTTAAAATAGAAATGTGTTCGCACCATGAGAGAACTTTGAAGTATACATCCAGTTTGATATTTTGGGTATTTCCTGGGGGTGTGTGCACAGAAACATAAACAGATGTGGAGGAAAAAAACATGTAAACAAAAGGATCCGAGAAAGGTATGATACCTGTATTGCTTAACAAGGAAAAAGCAATAAGCAAGAAAAAGATTTCTAGTTTTATGGGTTCAGTTAGTCACAGTCATTATTGAACACACAAGTGCATATACACAGAAATAAATAGATGCTAAATAAACAAAAAAACAAAATAAAATCACAGCTACTAAGAACAGCTTTGGGTACAGACTTCTAGTTTGTCATGTGAGAAAAGCCTCAAGGAAAACACATTACAAAACATATAAATAATACAGCTCAGATCCAGCTAACATCGAAAAGAGCAAGCTCCTTACAACATCTTTTGTGATGTGGTCACCTTCTGGCTTAGGTAGAATACACACATATTTACATGAGATAACATCAAGAACTTACGAATTTGGCAGGATTTCCACACAACACACCCTGCCTCCTTCCTTCAGCTTAAAGCAGTACTCTTCATTAGGGGGCCTGTTTGCCATGCGCCAATCCAAAACTACCGCAGACTACCGCAGGAGCCTGGCAGTAGTTCCCACCCCTAGTGTGGCGCTATTTCTGGCGCTACAAAAATTTGATAGCACCGGTGCTTATTTGGCAGTAGTCGGAAGTACCGTGCGCTGGCCCGGTTACTGCCGGGTTAGCGCAGGAGCCCTTACTGTCACCTCAATGGGTGGCGGTAGTGCTCCCCCCTGAATGGCTGCGTGGCAAGTGGTTCACTTACCACACGGCCTTTTTTTCCAGAAAAAATAGCCTTTTACCTGCTATGGGAAAAGGGGGCCTCAGTGCAGGTCATAAACACGCACTGATGCTAGCACAGGCCCCCCCTTTTACCACAGCTTAATAAAAGGTCCCCTAGCTGAGATACGCTACATGTAACACAGACAAGTGGTAGCGATTCTTCGCATTTCCATAGGGAGAGGACACAATTAGCTCAGTTGTAACTCAGATTGTGTTCCCCACACACAGAACCATTTTATCATACAGCATGAAATAACACCAAGGAGGATAAGATAACTTTTGTGTGTGCTATGTTTTCTCCACTGTCTGAACCGCATACAAAAATATATCCATGGTGCCATCTTTTAAAACTAAATACATGTCCTCTTGAAATAATTTATCATGTGAAATGAAATGGGGATGTGCAGACATGGGACAAGATAAACTTTGTGCATCAAGACCCCCGTTTATGAGGCGTGCTCACGTTTTTAGCGCACGCTAAACATTAGAGACAACCAATAGAATTCCCTATGGGGCGTCTCTAAACGTTTCAGCACACGTCTAATTTATCGCCTGCTAAAAAGTGAGCGCGCCAAGAGATTTTTGGAGCCATATTCATTTCCATACTGGCCTCTTTAAGTTGAGCCGACACAATAGATTTAAAGAAAGCAATTAGGAAAGGGTATGTCAAAATCTTTTTTTTTTTGGCTCTTCAATTCATTGTGTCTCCACATACTCCACTCCTGTCTCTTCCCCTTCACAGGTGCTAGTGATGGCCATGGTTCAATAATGAGAAGATCGCTGATGAAAAAACTATGTTAAGCAGTTCATCTAAACAGAGCCTCCCCAGCCTGTCATGGAGATCCCACAGCCCAGCTGGGTTTTTCAGGATATCCATAGTGGATATTCCTGAGATAATATGCATAGAGAGACACAACATAAGCAAATTTTATCTCATGCACATTCATGGAAAATTGGAAGCCTGTTCTAAATATTCCTGTGGGGGCTGCCTATTTTTTGGCCAGCTAATAAAATCAATCCAGCCAAATGTAGCCACTGTGCAGGGGTAATAGCTTTACTCTGAAGGATCTAGTGAGCTTGACTCCTGAGCTGGCTGGCTAGATCCCTCCTGAAATATTTTGTCCAAATGTCACTGTTAAAAAGAAAGATAGAGTTGATGGAAAATAACTTGAAACACAGGAATCTAGGAAATGAGAAATTCCTGAAGTTGATGGGATGTCACCTACTAAGGGTCCTTTTACGAAGATGCAGCAAAAGGATAGCGCATGTATTTGACCTGCAGAGGTCCCCTTTTACCGCAGTGGGTAAAAGGCTGTTTTTTAAAAAAAGAAATGGCTTTGGTTGAGGTGGTGGTAAGGGCTCCTGCGCTAACCCGGCGGTAAACGTGGTAGCATGTGGCACTGCCCGATTACCACTGCATAAACACCGGCGCTACAAAAATATATTTCCGTAATGCCAGAAATGGCGCACACTGGGGGTACTTCCTGTTTAGCGAGTGGTAAGCCTGTATTGGGTTTACCGCCGTTTAGTAAAAGACCCCCTACATTCTTTAAGAAATATATGATGGAATTGCTGTAAATTTCTCAGGAAATTTTGTTCCCTATAATAGGTGGCTTACTTTCTTCCTGAAAAGTCTGATTTCACATCTATTAATTCTTCTCAGCTTTGGAGACTTCAGATCTTAACATCACCTCTATGTAGACATTCTTGTTGTCTTTGTTTTGAAGTCTGATAGGGACTGCATGTAGCTTATCATTGAACAGATTAAAATTATTTCCTGCCAAGTTAAGATTCGGGCTACACGATGTCTCAGGAGCTACACAGGTGGCAAAGAAAGAGACTGGCTATCTCCACTTGTTCTCAACTTGCTATTATGAAGTCTGAGTTCCCGGAAAAGCAGCTATATTTTTGCAGATAAGAGATGGGGTTCAGTTACCTGAGGTGGATTCTATTTTTGATGCCTGTACTTCTGAAATCCTAGGACAGACAGGAAGGGTAGTATCAGTGGCCGCTGAGAGCCATAACTGGGCCCGGGGCAAGACTGGCCCTACCTGGGCTGCCTCAGCACCGCCCCACCCCCACTTGCACCAGCCCCCCACCATTCGAGGCCGCCCGCTCCCTTACCTTCTGTGTCTGACTGCTCTTGCGTTCTGGTTCACCAGGTTATTGCGTTAATGCAGTCATCTAAATAGAATCCACATGCGTGGAGAACTCAGTAGGATCCCATGGGATAAATAATAAAAATAAAGGAGTGGGAAATAAAAAACAGGCTTATCCAAAAAAACTCTAACCACACCAAATGTTAAAAAATCAAACAAACAATATTTATTAATTTTCTTTAAAAACAGAACTCATTAGTATATTCTTTAAAAAATGACTCGACCACACGTTGTGTTTTCGCCTAGTGGCCTACATCAGGGAGTCTTGTGACCGTAGTGAAAAAAAACTCACTAATTGGACGATAGGAAAAATCTCAAGTTTCAAATGATAAGTAAAAATCTTGAGACACAAAACCCGTGAACTAGTCTTGAAATAAGACCGCTGTAAATCAACACTTCCATCACACGGGTCTGCATAAGCTGTGGTAGGGCATGCTATGTTTTAGAGCCCTCCAGCTGATGGAGGGCTCTTAAAACATAGCATCTACCGCGCTTACGACAGACCCGTGACTAAAACACCATTATATTGAAGGTGAGCTCAAAATCCCCCCCAAATACTTTAAGAGTTAAAGAGATAGCCATAGAAGCAGCATACGTGTTGGCCGTGTTTAAGACACTCAGCTAACCGGGACCCTGAAGCAACCTATGCGAAACGCTGGCCATCGTTGGCCTGGGGGGCTTCTACACAGTATCAACAGTGGTGTTTTGGCTCTGAATCTGCACATCACACCAGTGCTATAAAATATAAGTGCTGAACATTAGTTTGTGCTACACCGCATAAGAAGTGCATTGTTAAACAATAAGGGAATATACTCTTTTTGGAAAGCTCTTTGGGAAGGTTTTTGCCAATGATGAACATTAAGCGATTGCATTGATCTCTTTAGCTCTTAAAGTCTTTTTTGAGATTTTGAGCTCTTTGAGGCTTTTCCTTCCCTTCAATATAATGGTGTTTTAGTCACTTTTCATTGAGTGGATTTTGTATATTGTTTTGATTGTACCATGTGTAAAAATAGCCCATTTGTTTTCCCAGGATTGTCATTTAAGAAACTTCTTCCTTGAATCAACCTCCAACAGTACATGACCAGAATACTATATAGACTTTTGGGGACTAACTGCAGCAGTGGCAGAGTTTATGATTGGTTTTGATAAGCTGCGCCGTAAGATACAAATGAAACTATAGAAGAATCATGGTCAGCCTTCCATTTGATGACATTGATGTACACAATGGAAAGCCCATTGAAAATCATTTACAACTGAGTAGGGTCATGCTTACCCTTAAACATGAATCTGTGTTTTTCAGATAAAGGCTGCATTTTGTTTTACACATTTGTAACTCCGATAAACGCACGCTGAATTTTATGCTTTGAGCATTCACAGATGTATGCTTTGCCTGATGGCCGGACTATATCTATTGCAAGGAATTCAAAAAGTGTACACCAGATTATAGCCACCCATCAGCATGAGAAGTAGGTCTGGTCACAGCAATAACCTGTTCAAATTTCTGGGTAACATCTCCCAACCAATGAACAGTAAACCTGTCCCATTTTCCTTGGGAAGCCGATATTCCATTTAATGACAGCTACACCAACTTGATTTATTTTATAGGTAGTGATTGGTGATGCATTTTAAAATGCAGGTATCTCACATTAAATTCATTAATAAAGAATCCTTCAGCCAGAAAACTAATGTGAACTTCTGATTTCAATGAACTATGAATCTCTCTTAATCCAAACCAAAAAATACGGAATAATGATGCAATACAATACAATATTTCAATTTATAAGGAGAATTGATGACTTCCATTCTAAAACACTTAAGCTAAAGTGGGTTTGTGCTATCTGAAAAAGCCCTGAGAATGGAATGGACAGTCTTGTCCCTGTTGAGCAATCATGAATTGACACTACTTTCTATCATTTCCCTTCAAGAATGCATCCATTCACTGTATTGTATTGCATCAATATAATGCACCAATAATCCAGGTCTCTACTGTATTACAGATCATAATGAAGACAATTTTCAGCAGGCTCTAAAAAAGTAAAGGTAAGGAGGAACACGTGTCACCTCTCAAAATGGTAAATATACTTACCTAATTTCCTAGGCAGGTATAAGAAAAATGGACATACCTTCCCATAGCTGTTCGCCCCACAAAAATAGTCAGTGCAAGATTCACGGGTAGTTTTCCTTTTAAAACTAGCAGTGAATCAGTGGGTAGTTTCCTTTGCACTTGAATTGCCTTTGTGTCTTAATCAACAACAACAAGCAGCAGCTGATGGTAAAATCTAAGTGGAGTAAACTTTACTATAAATTCTCTACTGCGTGATACTCTTTAATTAGATATTAAGGGCCTCTTTTATCAAGCCGCACTAGTGGCTCCCAGTGCGGTAATACCGACAAAGCCCATTCACTTTGAAAG
Source organism: Microcaecilia unicolor (assembly GCF_901765095.1). NCBI lineage: Eukaryota > Metazoa > Chordata > Amphibia > Gymnophiona > Siphonopidae > Microcaecilia > Microcaecilia unicolor. The sequence goes on along the minus strand of NC_044033.1, from coordinate 261,538,500 downwards.
GGCTCTGTCGGCACTGCCATGTGGGAACCACTAGCACGGATTGATAAAAGAGGATTTAATTAAACAAATGGTCAGCATGTCGATGGTTCGGCAAGTAAACATATACAACAAACCACTCACTACTATTGGTGATAGCTTTATAATTATAGAGATGGGCACTTTATGACTCATTGCATTTTAAATAAATCTCCTGCTGATGAATACTGTGTGTGCACACAACTTATATTCACTTGTAAGGAGCAGCTGTTTTAATGTTGCTCAAATTTAAGTTATGCATGTTGTGCTACTTGATTTCCATGCCCTTCTGCAAATCTGGCAGTTGCTCATCTAGCAAAAGGGACTACTGTAATTATGCTTAATTAACCCTGGTCTTTCTTAAAGTCTGAGATATAGAAGCTTCCAATATTTGTCCTACAGCTGTATTTTCCTTGTTTTTGAATTCATGCTGCATACCAAACCTTCTCTCTCCTGAATAGCTTTATACTTCAAAAATGTTGAGACTTATAGTTTATACACTCAACAGGGAAGATTTGACATACCATACCGTACAGGGAGAGAGCTTACAGACATTCTTAAGTATCACTATTTCCATTCACCATTTTACTATCCAAGTATTTTAAGCAGTTCTGAACCTGGGTCAGTATCATCTTATCTGGAGAAAAACAACTAAAGAACTGACATTAAAATCAGTTGGAAATTTGGCTTAAAATACTGAAACCATTTGAAAATATTTAATCAAATTACTTTCAGATACATTTTATAAACAGTTATAAAATTCACAGCTATGAATGGAACCCAGAGCCATTTCAACAGATTTTAATATATGGAACAAAGAAAATAATTTTGAATGAGCGAATGAGTGCAAAGATAGACATCAAAGCGTCTCCTTGCCACAATGGATATGGATTCACACTGTGTATCGGCGGCGCCAGTGCAAACTCCCAGCATGCAATGTGCTTCAAACTGTACTGTTGGCAATTGTTTCCACTGCAAAATTAAGTTTATCCTTTTGTTTTGCACTTGGACAGGAGTATGGTAGTGAAATAAAGAATACTTTTGAGGGGTCCATCTCCTTAACTGTGTGCCAGCTCTTTTATATGGATGCTCCAGTCTTCCCAGTTCTTTGTTCATTGAGATGATAGTACAGGAATTTAGTTTTTTTTGTATTAATGGTAAGGATTTGCAGAGTTCCACAGATGGCCAGGCCTAGACCAGCTCTTAAAGGCCCAGTAAGACAGACATGGATTTTATTTAATCCATTTCTTGCACCCCTGATTTATTGCCTCCACCCCTGCAGGAGGGTAAAACACCGGTGGTGGACACAACAGCTCAAAAAAACTTTTGGCATATGAAGTTTCAACATGGGAATGGTATCACACTGCCCCTGCTCATATTCCCCACGTGTTCTGTGTGTCCTCAAACGTCTTCATCACTCATTTTTCCCCAATTACAAACCAACTCACAACCGAGAGCCAAACTTTTGAGGTTTCCTTTTTTTTTGTTTCAATTTAGCACTTCTCAGGTAAACCAGTGCATGATTTGTGCTAGGAATCAACAGTATCTGATGATGTATTCCCTCCCCAACCTCAGATGTCCTACAGAAATACATGAAGGAATAAATGGATGATTCTGTTTTCTTTCTTTCTTCAAGATGATTTTAAACAGATGAAGGGGAACCTGTGTTATCAGAACTGATACCACTTCTTGTCTTTGTACTTCAACATCATCTAAAAAAAAAGAAACAAAAAAAACAAACATGTATAACAGACAAGTAACAAATTTCATCTTAAAGTGTCTCTCTCATCAAACATAAATGAGGAAAGGCATCAAACTGCTCTTACAAACTTTAGCTCTATGTAAGGATAAAGAGAAAAGAAAAAGTTATTTCTTGTGCTCTCTTTACGGTTGAAAAGAACAAGTCCTACTGTTACGTATCATTCCTAAGAATTCTCGTGGATCTGAGTCAGAAATTTGGGTCTGCAGAAAAAGAATGGAGGTCCCCCAGGTTTTCTGAAGGATCTGCTCAAAAGATATTGCACATTCAGAGCTTGTAATGTGCCTCTAATGAAGCTTATAGCCTAGGAGCACAAACCTTCAACAGATAGCTAGAAGCGCCTTCCCCTCTTCTGAGGTGCACGTTCACATATGAACGAGAAATGAAGGCTAAGGGGAAGAGCAGAAAGAGTTTGTCAAGACAGAATTTAAAGGTGATGGTTAAGGGCATAAGAGGTTTGTATTATTACAATAGAATATAGGGTTATTGTACCCTATAAACTTTATGGCAAGCTCCAACTTGACTGGATGGAGGTTTTATATAATAATTAATGTCTTTGGATTGCAAATCAACTGGAAATCAAGTCAGTTTGAAGGCATGTATGTTTAGGTATTTATGTATATCCAATAAATGAAGCACCACAATCTATGATCTGCAGTAAGATAATTCTGCACACTTCCCAGATGAGGAGGCACTGCTGCTTTTACATTTTAGACTCATTGAGACTTGAAAACCTTTATAAAAGTATTAGAAAAAAAATAATCTGTCAGACAGCATAATGAATATTCTAAGGCATCAGCCAGGGGTCAAATCCTGCTTCTTTCACCAATGTTCCTTGTGATCTCGGGCATATGTCACACTTCATTTACTCAAATAGCCTCATTTAGTAACACCCATTAACATTTTAATGCAGTTTAATGTGATGTAAAACCCACTGTTTCAGAAGCAAATCCATGTGATTCACATGTGTATCATATAGGCATGTAAATATGGGTTCAGAAAGTTGCTATTTACGTGTAGAGATCCACACCAAGCAGTGAGTTCAAGGAGAATGCCTTGGGTGGGAATACAAGTCTATTGAGAAAAATTCCATGTCAGGTTTTACATCATCTCAAAGGCACATGCGAGTTTATAAAAGTGCTCATTTTGGCAAAGGCTTTACATGAGTGATTAAGGAAGCCATTCTTGTCAATTCCATGTTAATTTCCTCCAAGATGAAACCAAATTAGATTTGTAAAACAGTGCAGCCGACAACGCCATGTGCCGCCATTCAGTTTTTGTCTATTTGCAGAAAGGCTGCTCCCGCTCCAGGTGCTGGCAAACACATATGCGCTTTTCAGAAAAGGTTCTGTGTCGGCAGTTCCATTTCTAAAACACCACTGGAACTGAGCACGATCCACCTGGATGCCTCAAGTCCACTCTCTACCTTCTATATAAAATGGGGTTCCATGTACAAGTGCCATTATTCTTTATGGGGCCTAGTTAATAAACACATAACTTATGTTAATGCCCATTATAAAATGACGCTCTTAGACTGTAAGGTCTATAGAGCAGGGACCTACTAACTGTACCTGAATCTGATCCCATTTTCTGCTCAGATTTTGAGTAATTCAATTTAAAATTCAAATCCAATGGCAGGGTGGTATAGTTGATGCGATTACGTGATCTCACCAAAGATTTCAACAAACATAAAAAAATTCCAACTAAACTGCATTGGTTTCTTTTAAAAACATGACATTATATAAATTTAACATGATACAAAGTGCAATAAAATATTTTGAAGCACTTCAGCCACAATGCATTCTGTGTTCACAACATTTTTAAAGTATATCCTGTCAGGTGATACTAATTACCATGACATACTGTCTTGTAATACAACATGATAAAACTGTGTTTTCAATGGCCTTACCTCATGAGCGTGTTTTGAGAAAGCATCAGCACTCGCTAGCATAGCAGCTGTTCTTTCCTCCAGTTCTCCTAATTTTTGACCTCTTTCATCAAGAGCCATCCTGGTGCGTGCAAGTTCTCCAACTACTCCGGATGCTGCCCCTTTAACCCCTTCAATGCCACCGGGTCCTGGGATATGCTGGGCAAGGCTTCTGGGTGGCTTTCCAGCTGCTGATTCTCCAACTGACATGGTGAGAGAGGAGGACACCAAAGAAAGCAATTTGATTCAGAGGAAAAATAAAAACTTCAGCATCAAAAAAGCTGTTATGACTATGAAATCAGTTTTTGGTGCCAATTCTCAGTTCTACATAGGGTAGAAATATTTGCCCTGATATTTCACAGAGGGATCTTGGACATTCTTTAATTGTCTAATCTCATCAGAGGTTTCACGCTCTTTTCTATTCCATGATGACCACCAGCACTGACTTGAAAAAATTTTCCTTTCATCTTCAGAAACAGTATCATTTCAGAGCACACCCACCATTTTATCTTTACTATAACCTTATAGGAATGGACATTCATCTGAAACAAATGCTGTTCACTGTCAAGAGCACACACTATCCCCTGGATTCTATATAGCATGCCTAGAGACCTGCACCAAAATATTTACGTATTCTATAACAGCATGTGTAACTTAATTGCCTTAGGGGTCCTTTTACAAAAGTGCATAAGGGCCTATCGGCATTATTGCCCAGCTACCATGTGCCCCGAGCAGTAATTCTGAATTTGGTGTGCGCTGAAAACACATGGTAGAAAATATTTTCTATTTTATACCGCATGGCGCTACCCAGCAATAAACAGCAGTGGGCGTGCACTGTATGCCTATTGCTTGGGTAGCGGGTGAGACCTTATTGCTACGTCAATGGGTGGCGGTAAGGTTTCGGGCGAAAATGGATGCATGCTGGTTTTTATTTTGCCACATGTCTATTTTCTGGCCCCTTAAAAAAAAAGCCCCTTTTCTAGGATGCAGTAAAACTGGCCGGGTGTGCACCCAAAAGATGCGCTCGCACTGCTGGCCACTTTTTTGTACCGCAGCTTAGTAAAAGGACCCCTTAACAAGCTAATCAGCTTTGATAACAGCAATTAACAAGCAATAATGAGAACTAATTGGCAAGAACTAGAATTTACGCACACAACTCGCTAAGCGTATTCCAAAATGCATTGCACCTAACTTTTAACGTGTGCAGGCAAAAGATGCATGGTTATAGGTGGGGCAATGGGATTTTGTGGGCGTTCTGAAATTTATGCACGTAGTTAAAGATTTAGGCTCATTGTGCCTAAATCTACGTGCTGGAATTTACGCCATGTTTTAATTGGTGTAAATGGATGTGCACAGTTTTAGGCACTGGGATATCAACTAAGCATATTCTATATACTGCACCTAAATCTAGGCGCTTATAGAATACGCTTAGGCAGAAATGTTTTCTACGCGGATTTTTTAGGCACCATATATAGAATCCCCCAGTATGTGCACACAGTGCATGCTCTCCTTAAACAGTGTACACTATTTGTACATAATGCACACTCTTTCTCAACAGCACATGTATGAGCAATAGTTTGTGCATGCATTGAGAAAGAGTGTACACTCTTTAAGGAGAGTGCACATTATCCCTCAAATTCTTTTCTTTAGTTCAAATCTCTCTCTTTTTTTAAATTTTCCAGAAAAAGAAACACAAGAAACAAGCAAACAATAAACCAACAAAATATAGGTATCTGAGGTAATCATATGAAATTTCACATATGAAGCACAAAGTCATCCAATTTAGCTCAATATTTTTTTGAGACACAACCATCTCTCAGCCTTTCAAGCAATACCCCTTCATATTTATGATATAGGCATACAGTATTCCACCAATGCATCATTGTCAAATGAGACGTATCTTTCCAGTGTGTCACAATATGTTTCACCGCAAGCACATTTAAGGAATCAAAGAGCCTTTTATGGGCTTTGGCTAGAGGTTGGGTGAGGCCTACTCAATTCCAAATCACAACTCTGTACATAAGAGGTCCCTGCAGAGCAAAAATGGCAGAAATATTACTCAAGAAGGTACAAGTATTTACCATATGTGAAAAAGTACCTATCTGTAATTTACATGTCCAACATCTGTTTTTGCTCCTGAACTATATTTACTAACCTTGACTGGAGTTCAGTAATACTTGTGGAGAAGGAAATAAGAAAGTTGCCGAAAGGATGCAGTTCTTAAAAGACATTAACCAAATTTTATTCCACCTGTATAATCAAGATCCCTTTCCCAAATACTCTGTATACCCACCAGAGGACTCTTATTAGTACAATGCAAATATTTATAAAATTTTGAACCAGCACGGGGTAGGTGAGAAACCCTAATAAGAGCACTAGGAAGGGGTCATTCTAAAGATACATCTGAGAGGTACAGACCACTGTTGGCAAGGGAATGGTGTACTTTGACCCACTGATAGTGCTGATTGGCCAGTAGGGCATACCCACCCACTATAAGCTGATGGAGATACAATATCCCACACTGCTGCCAAACCTTCTTGCCACCTTTTCATGAATCCAACACAATTCAGCATTGGCCATCTTCTGCTTTTGAATGGAATATGATAGGACACGGCCGCAAAGTACAGCCTTAAAGATGTCCCAACAAACAAGAACAGATGTATCCCCAGGGTTGTATATAAATCATTATTTATTTATTTAAAAATTCCTATGCTGCCTACAACTAAGTGGCTCACAATAAAATGTACACAACAAAATCATCTTACATCAATCAAAAAACTAAAAAAATCATCCCCACACTTTTACAAAAAGGTGTGTTCAACAATTTACAAAACTAAATCATACTGTTACACAATCTTAGAGTGCCAGGTAAAATATTTCAAACCTGTGAACCAGCTATGGAAAAGGCTGTCTTCCCAGTACAGGCAAATTTCACAGAATGCAAATCTTTTGTCTCTAACAACATCGTATGTTCAGACCGCAAGTTGTCAGTTGTCAGAAATTACCGAATATATTGTAGAAATTCCTCATCCTGCTATAAACCTACATTAAATCACCATTGTCATGAAATACGAACCGTGAGTTGCCTATCAAACACACAACTCACTGCTCCATGGCCATGGTTGAAAAAGGGGTATAATGTGTTGTTAACAAACGTTTGGAAACCAAAAAGTAGTCCAAGCAGGAGTGTCATGAGGAAGTGAATAAAAAGTGAAATCATACGTGGTTGGATTCTGAGAGTTCCTCCTTTCCTAGAAGTTGCATCAAGTCTTGTAAAGCCCACTGACAACTGGTGTCATGTAGTCGGACTTTAGATCTACTTTCCTGAATTAAACTGAAGTTCCCATCTTTGATTATAGGCAAGTTTCCATCCTCAAGAACAAGTTCCATCATCAAGGATCTAAAAATGAAGCCAAGATCACAGTCGGGGCATATACAGCTAGACAGCGCACAAGCTGGCTGAATATTTGCAAAGTAACCAGTGCCCATCGCAGGGGCGTAGCCAGACACCCAATTTTGGGTGGGTCTGGGCCCAAGATGGGTGGGCAGAAGAACCCCATCCCATCCCATAGGTGATTTGGTCTCTCCTCTCGCCTGCATGCCATATGGTCTCTATCCCCCCTCTCCTGCACACCTTTTAAATTTCAAATTTTCACCGGCAGTGAGGAGCAACTAATACACACTACTCATGTAGGCCCCACATCCTTCCCACTGATGCAGCTTCCTGTTTCTGCATAGGCGGGAATACGTCAGAGGGAAGGCTGTGGGGCCGGTGTAAGCAGTATGTATCAGTCGATGCTTCCTGCAAGCAAAGATCTGCTATTTATAAGGTATGCAGGAAGGGTAGTTGTTGGGAGTTTTCAGCTTGGGAATCTCTGCTGGCCACATCATAGGTGTGCTGCTACTGGTGGGCCTGAGCTCAAAGTGGGTGGGCCTGGGCCCACCCCAGCCCACCCTTGGCTACGCCACTGGCCCATCGTCCTTCAGGGTCCACCTTATGCAAGAGTAGGATAAAGGGATTGTTTCAACACAGCAAGATCTCAATTCCTGCTTTATGATGGATCCCAGATGCATAAGCCAATATGCAATAGGACTTGTCAGTAAGTTTTTCAGCATATTTGAGACGTGTCTCTTCATGATACACGTGGAGGGGCATAATCGAACGCGAATGCCTATCTCCATGGGTGTCTATGTCCAAAAACGGGTACGTGAAGAGGCGGGACAGACCGTATTTTCAAAAAAATGGACGTTTTTCAGCTGGGCGTTTGTTTTTTTTAGCGATAATGGAAACTAAAAACGCCCAGCTCAAAAACGTCCTAATCCAAGCCATTTGGTTGTGGGAGGAGCCACGATTCGTAGTACACTTACCCCCCTGACATGCCAGGACACCAACTGGGCACCCTAGAGGTCAGTGCGGTGGACTTCAGACAACGCTCCCACATGCATAGCTCCCTTACCACGGGTGCTGAGCCCCAAACCCCCTCCCCCAAAACTCACTACTCACAAATGTACAACACTACCATAGCTCTTAGGGGTGAAGGAGGCACCTACATGTGGGTACAGTGGGTTTTGCAGACCTCCCATTTACCAACACAAGTGTTACAGGTAGGGGGGGATGGGCCTGGGTCCGCCTGGCTGAAGCGCACTGCGGTACCCACTAAATGTGCTCCAAGGACCTGCATACACGCAGGCCTCTAGGACTTGTTGCTGCTATATAACATTGGCACACCAGTTGACACCTGAAGACTAATCTCTCCGAAAATGTCCTTTATTGGAATAAACACACTTACTACTACTACTACTACTTAACATTTCTAGAGCGCTACTAGGGTTACGCAGCGCTGTACAAATTAACGAATAAGGACGGTCCCTGCTCAGAAGAGCTTACAATCTAAAGGACGAAATGTCAAGTTGGGGTATATGAGATTTCCTGAGAAGAGATGTAGTGATTAGGTGCCGAAGGCGACATTGAAGAGGTGGGCTTTGAGCAATGATCTGAAGATGGGTAGGGAGGGGGCCCGGCGTATGGGCTTGGGGAGTTTGTTCCAAGCATGGGGAGAGGCGAGGCAGAAGGGGCGAAGCCTAGAGTTGGCGGTGGTGGAGAAGGGTACTGAAAGGAGGGATTTGTCTTGAGAGCGGAGGTTATGGGTAGGGACGTAAGGGGAGATGAGGGTAGAGAGGTAAGGAGGGGCTGCAGATCGAGTGCATTTGTAGGTGAGTAGGAGAAGCTTGAACTGTATTCGGTATCTGATCGGAAGCCAGTGAAGTGACTTGAGGAGAGGGGTGATATGAGTATATCGGTTAAGGCGGAAGATAAGACGTGCGGCAGAGTTCTGAATGGACTGAAGGGGGGATAGATGGCTAAGTGGGAGGCCGGTGAGGAGTACTCACAGTTAACTGCAGATCAGAGGTTGTGCCCCACTGGCAACGAGTCTCCCTGGTACTAAGATGAGCAGTAGGTCAGAGCTGGCAGAATGCTGTACAATGCCCTCTTTCAGCCACATTGAAGGGAAGATCTAAGTTCTGTAGCGTGGCTAACACGTGAAAGGGATCTAAAACTGGCTTACAAAAATGGCCACTACCTCATGGACTACCAGAAACAAAACAGGGCACACTCTGACCCAGTAAGCAGGGGGAAAACACCATGGGAGTAGAGCCTACCAACATCGTGAGCATTTGCTACAAGCTAGTGGAATCACGGAACCCAATACCCTACACCCACTACACTGCATTGCTGATGTGACTCTGCAGTGCCCTTAACAGAAAAGGTGTCACACTCACCCGAGAGCCACATCAGAACCAGGGAAAGGCTGTCAGAGGATAGAACACATTCTGATGTCATGGAGGGTGGGTACCACAAACCAGGACTCAAAAGCCACCTACTGCGAGTAAGTGTAGTAATAAACAGTTATTTCACCCGTATGTGATCAATAATTTTTATGTGTAGAGTACCCTCAGATATAAACCACCGTGACTGCAGTCAATAATGCTGCTACAACGTGGCATAGCACTTCTTTCATTGGGTAACTCTTACTATATTTTTTTTGGTAAAGAGCAACCTCTGCTCATATTTTTTTGCATCCCAATCACCACAGTGCTATAAAATCACTTATATATTTGTTTAAAAAATTACATGTACTAGGTGAAAAAAACTGTACACTTATCTCGTGAGTTCTTGCCCCTCTGGCAGAACTATGTTGCCTTGCTGAAACAATTAGCAATTGCCTTCCCCTGGATCCGCCAGAGGGGCAAGAACTCACGAGATAAGTGTACAGTTTTTTTCACCTAGTACATGTAATTTTTTAAACAAATATATAAGTGATTTTATAGCACTGTGGTGATTGGGATGCAAAAAAATATGAGCAGAGGTTGCTCTTTACCCAAAAAAATATAGTAAGAGTTTACCCAATGAAAGAAGTGCTATGCCACGTTGTAGCAGCATTATTGACTGCAGTCACGGTGGTTTATATCTGAGGGTACTCTACACATAAAATTATTGATCACATACGGGTGAAATAACTGTTTATTACTACACTTACTCGCAGTAGGTGGCTTTTGAGTCCTGGTTTGTGGTTATTAGCAGTTGAATGTTACCAGAGACATTGATATTGTGAACTCGTTTTCTGATGGAGGTGGGTACGGCATTTGAGGCTAGCATAGAGGCTGGAAAAAAAAGTTTGTAAAGTGGTTTTTTTTTGGTGGGAGGGGGTTAGTGACCACTTTCGGAGTCCAGGGAGGTCATCCCCATTCCCTCCAGTGGTCATCTGGTCAGTTGGGGCACTTTTTTGGGACCTGTTCGTGAAAAAAAAAGGGTAAAAAAAAAAGTGACCCAAATCATGGTAAAAATGCCTTTTTTTCAAATATCAGCTAAAGACGCCCATCTCTCCTCGGCCGATAACCATGCACCAGTTCTGCCTTCACCCAGCCTCCAACACGCCCCGTCAACTTTACCCGTTCCGTGACGGATTGCAGTTGGAAATGCCCAAAATCGGCTTTCAATTTATACCGATTTGTGCGCCCACGGGAGAAAGACGCCCATCTCCCGATTTGGGTCGCAATATAGGCGTTTTTCTCTTTTGATATAAGCTGGATAGGAGAGCAGTTTCTCCCTCTTGATGGGATTATTAAGACCTTTAATGTTCAGAGTGGATTTTTTTTTTTATAGAGGAGCAAAATAATAAAAATAGATCTATATCTATCTATAACTTTTCAAAGATAAATGCAATCAAAGACAAACTTTGAAAAGGTAAAGACGGTGGACAAAACTTAAACAAGATTAAATGTACAATTAAGATACAAAAACATAAGAAAAAAAATAAACCACAAGTTTTTCCACTTAATAAGTCCACATTATGGGGAGATCCAAGAACACAGTACTAGAGGAAGAGAGTAATCAAAAGGAAAATGAAAACTATCGTTATAGCAGGATACTAATCCATAAATCAAACAGCTCAGTGTAACAATTGCAGAAACCTGTATATGTTAAAAAGAGGGAATAAATAAACCATTACTCTTCAGAAAACATTCCAGTTGAGATGGTTCACAGAAAACATAAGAATGATTTTCAAGGACTAGCACACATTTACATGAGTACCCAAGTCAAAACTTCCCACCCATGTCTATTAATTGTTGCCAAAAAATCAAGAACTTTTTTCTTCTAATTTGTGTCCATCTATGAACATCTAGAAAAATAGCATCTTCCCACCAAGAAAATTTAGGGTCATGTATTAAAAAAAACGATGAAGCAATGTTTCCTTATCTTGGAGGAAGACTAAAGATATCAACAATGTTCTTCCGGATGTGACCTCATCCATAGAACTTTCCAATGTTTCAGTAACTTTTAAATTACCTGAGGGAACTTCCACCAATGGAGGTTCTCCAGATTTTGCTACTTTCTTAGAAGACATACATGGTAAGAAGTATATCTTTTAGAGGAGAGAGACAGCATCAGATAGGTAATGCAATGTCTACTTCAAAAAACTATAAAATAGATCCTTTGGGGAGATAGTTAACATTTGAGGAAAATTAAGGACTTTCAAGTTCAAATGTCTTATGTGATGTCTAAGTCAGACTGTGGATGTTTTGCGCTAAACGTTCCAAATCCAAATAGGAAATGTAACCATTTTCGAAAAAGCAAAACGTTTTTTGAAAATACAGTTTGTAACATCTTTTTGTTCTTTGTGTGATTTTCAGGCCATAAGCCATTGGAATGTAGGAGGGGCCATCACTTTTAGTAGACTGTTCCTCCAGACATTCCAGGAGTGCAATGGGTACCCTAGGGTACACTGCTGTGGACTTCATGTAAATGCTCCCAGGTACACATCTCACCGTTGCTCCCTTTTCTCTCTTGCTGAGCCATCCAAAATACACCACCCCAACTCTAAACCACTACAATAGCCCTTATGGGTGAAGGGGGCACCTATATGTGAGTATAGTGGGTTCCTGGTGCATTTTGGAGGGCTCACAGTTTTCACCACAAGAGTAACAGAGAGGGGGAGGTATGGGCTTGAGTCCTCCTGTGTACAGTGCACTGCACCGACCACTAGAGTACTCCAGGGATCTACATGCTGCTCTAATACACCTGGCTATAACAGCTGAGACTGTCATAGAGGATGGTAAGTAATATTTTTATTCACATTTTTTGGGGTAGGAGGGGGTCAGTGACCACTGGGGGAGTAAGCTGAGGTCATCTGGTCATTTAGGGAATCTTTTTATGCCTTACTCATTCAAAAAACAGGTCTAGAACAAAATGTTGAAGTTTCAGTCCTGGATGTTTTGGTTTTGTTTCATTATAGCTGTAAAAGTCCAAGTGTTAGGAACACCCTAAGCCCACACTCATCTCACCACTGGAATGCCCCTGATACACCCCCTTGTGATTTGGACGCAGTGTAAACAAATAGCATAGTTAGATGTCTGCAAAATATGTTTTGAAAATACCGATTTGGACGTCTCGAGAAGAAATTCATCCAAATGCTGCTTTATGACATTCTTTGGAATTTTTCTCTTTCGAAAATGAGCCCCCAAATTATTGAAAGGCTCCACCTTTCAGTGCAGGATCAATTTATCTTGAAGTAAAGTAGTCTGTGTATGCTGGACTTATTGAAACTGAGTACTTAAATCTTCAACTTTAGTATGAGAGTCCAGTATCTTTGTTTCCACTGTTTGAATCTTCATTGTGTTGGTCTGCACCATGGGGGTCACTCCAGAGCAAAGACTTTAAAGAGCTTCCAAGGCAGTCCAAATAGATTCCAAACTTATCTCTGCAGGTCTCACCAGTGGGGTGGAAAGTTGTTGAAAATCTCCTCTGTGTGACTGACTATAGTTCCATCCGATGGTGGCGTATTTCCATCAATCACTGCCATGCTGGAAATTATAGAGGAAAACTCTTGCGGCTGTTCCCTGCTCAAAGCTGCTCATTGCTAAGGAACCATCAAAGGAGTCAGCAATGGGGCAGACGATTGCATCCTCTGTGCTGGTGGAGCCGCTGGGCCAGCGGGGCTAAACGAAACCTCGCTCTCAGGGCCTGGGCTCCTCTTCCTGCCCAGATCAGCCGGTATACTCTGGGAATCAGCCATATATTTATTTCATTTTCCGCAAGTGATTCCTGAGGTGACTATGTGGTTTACAATGTCTATTACAAGTACTTTGCACTTTCCCTAATGGGCTCACAATCTGTTATATATTGTACCTGGGGCAATATATTTATAGCTAGCCAAACAGGATGGGAAATGGTGCCTCCATTTCAGTAAATTTCAAACTTGACAACAGCCTCTGATATCAAAAGCAGAGATTATCATGTATGCAGCACGTCGCTCTTCCAAGAACTGACGTACCTCCGGGTCCTCAAAGATTTTGGTACAGTTATGCAGTGTTACCCATAAATGGACTGGATAAAAAAGCCTATACTTAGCACCAACTCGCTTTAGTTGAGTCCATAGAGCTAGCAAATGCTTGAGTTGCTTCTGTGTCATCGGGCTAAGATCCAGAAAAATCAACAATTTATGCCCTGGTATTGCAGTGGGGATTGGGCTTTAACTGCTTGTAAAATCTGCCATACCTGTGGGTAGTGCAAAAATTTAACACTGACAGGACATGGATAGAGAAGATCATCTTGTGATTGTGGCACAGTTCTTTGAACTCGTTCTTTATCCATACGCCTGGAGAATTGTAATTTTAGAATCTGAGCCAGTAACTTCTCAAGAACGCCCATTACATCCTGGTCTTCAACCTCTTCAGAGGTCCCAAAATCCGCCTGTTAATTTTGACCAGGGCCCGTTTCAGTGTCTGCAACTGCCGTTCATGGCGATAGATTTTAGTCAGCTGATCTGTATGAGACGTTTATTCTCCAGTACTTCAGTCTGTGATGTCATAGCTGCTAAATTTTAATAGCCACTACCTCTCCCTTCAGCATGACCAGGGCTGTGCCAGTCTGTTTCTGCAGGTCCTTTATTTGAAGTATTTCTGCGAGGCCTGTCGACAAAGTCGCTTCAAAATCATTTGGAGCCCTGGGTTTCCAAGGGAAAAAGGAATCAGGTTTCAATCGCTTCAACCCAGGACCCACAGTCAATGTAAAGTTAAGTTTGTAGGGCTTAAGTATGGTCATTAACGAGAAATGTCTTCGTTGACCACTCTTTCCCAATGAAAATTAGCACAAGGTAGGAAAAATTGCAGGGCATACTAGGAGCCTCGGCACTAAGCTGCTATCTTAGAACAAGTCCTCCTAAAAGTCCATTAACCCCCAAAGTTGGGCACCAAGTGTTCTTACATTGAATACTTGGTAACACACAAAATAGTTACGTTGGCACGTTTAAAATCTGAGAATGGTTAACATCATGATGACTGCTGCTATTGTTTACAAGCATCAAAACCAGTGCTAATTCAAGTTGTTTTGTGTATGTGTGTAAAATGAGTTCACTGGTCACGTGATCTCTTCAGATTATCGTTGCACCCTACAGGACCCAGGTAGTTCACACTGATTTAGTAGATACTACTAAGAGATTAACAAAGCTATCTGGATGAAAAAACAAAACAAAAAAAAGAACTTAAGCTGAAGTACTCTGATGAATTGAACTAAAGTGCATCTGTACATAGGAAATCTGACTGCGGTATCTTTCTTCATTTTCAAAGCTGTCACCTCCACAGTTTAAAGTTAGGTCTTCCACACAGTCAATTCATATGTTCATGTTGGATTTGTGCTGATCTTTAGGATTCTTTTTTATTACAAGAAGCTGCACTGGGAAGATGTTTTAATGTACATGGGTATCCACACGGCTGTGTAATGAAGACACAGAAATAGACCCCATTTTTGGGGATGGATAATTGGTTACTTACTGCACATGTATTAATTTGCTTCTTGAACTTATTGTAATTTGTGTTATATTCTGTACATTATTATTCACTTTATTGTTTGTTTGTAAGCCACATTGAACTTGAATCTATTTTGGGCTAATGTGGGGTATAAATGTCATGAATGAATGAATATATATATAAATAATTTGCTCCAGGAATTCTGGGGTCATCTTCATCTCACCCAAGACTTGTTTTGCATCATTCAAATCTACTATAAAAAACGTTTAGTGATTATCATATGGAACTGGTCCACTCTTTCTCTACATGAGGTAATCCCAGAAAGGTTCATCTGGCATTTTCCAGAGGCAGGAAATGTATGGGAATATTATGCCTCCTCTGTGCCCAGACATCAGTGATCACTCCAGTTAAGAGGAACTTGTCTTGTGGTTCAAGCTCTATCTGTTCAGTGATGTGCTGGAATGAGGAATTCACGCATCTCTTCTCATCTAAAAAATATGCACTGTCCACTATGTCTTACTGTAGCTTTATAAACTGTATAAACCGTATGTTGCTAATTGCCCTTGCCCATTGCTTTAAGAAGGGAAAGCATCTTAAATTTGTTAAAGTCCACCTCACCGAACAGAGGAGTTGCTTCAGATATCAGAAGCTTGAGACTCCCATGGTCAACTGCTACCTGCAAAATGCTCAAATTTTCCCAGTATCTACATGTTCTGCATTATTGATCAAGCCAGCTCATTTGGGTGCAGGGATGAAGGTGAAAACAAAACAGCTGGTTTAAATGTGGGGACTGAGTAGAGACTGTTGGCATCATAAATTTTCCTCCCCCATGATTATTATATTGGATAGTTCATCTTTTCCCCATTCTAAATTTTGAAGTTGCTGACTAATCGGATTGTATGATACTCCTATAGCCTCCATTTTTCCACATCATAAAGGGTTTATATTTTCAGTTTCTGATTGGTTCCCTGTATAGCAGCATTCTGATTGGTAGGGATGTGAATTCATTTGAAACAACATGGGAAATATTGTCATAGGTCATTTTTTGCCTGAAACTACAGGAAGAAACCCAATATTTTAGGGTTTTTCATGTGTTGTAGCGTGCAAGCTTCTGAAAGAGTGCATATTACTGGAAATAAGTACACACTACTTATAAAGAAATAATATTGCTCCCAAAACAAAAAATGTAAACATACCCCCCCCC
Source organism: Microcaecilia unicolor (assembly GCF_901765095.1). NCBI lineage: Eukaryota > Metazoa > Chordata > Amphibia > Gymnophiona > Siphonopidae > Microcaecilia > Microcaecilia unicolor. The sequence continues at coordinate 261,522,288 of NC_044033.1, read as the reverse complement.
CCAAATGATTGTAAATGATACAGGAAACTAAACAAAACAATAATTTGTTTGCAGCTTTGGCACTTTTCCAAAATGCTGTAGACAGGTTTGGTCACATCAAGAAAAACACAATGCGAAAGCATGAATATATTCCTCATGAGCATACTGATGCAGGTTATGTTTGGCAATCAAAACTGACCTGTGTTGAGTGTACTATCGAATAAATCTTCAGGATTTCTATGCTGCATCAGTGGCTTTATTATCTAACAGACATTTGCTCTGTTTTGTAAGTGGAAGAGTAGCCTAATGGTTAGAACAGTGGGTTGAAAACCAGGGGAAACCCAAATCCCACCGCAGCTCCTTGTGAACTTGGACAAATCACCTAACTCTCCATTGCCTTGGGTACAAAATTAGACAGTGAGCCCTACAGGGTCAGAAAAATACCTACTGTACCTGAATGTAAACTGCTTCAATAGCTTTTGAGCTTGCAAGTGGTAGTGGAACCACGATATAACGTGCCCCACAATAACACGAATCCGCATATAACGCTCCCCCCCTTTTTTTTTTTTACATACAGCTCCTTTTGCAACAGACAAATTTTTGGTTCAACTGTGTTCATGTTCTATTTACCCCGCTATAACGCGACAGAACATTTAACACAATGATATTTTATAGATCCCAATCATAGTGTTATATTAGTTCCACTGTATATAAAAGTAAATAATTATAAAATAAAATACTGAAGTTCCTCAATTTTCTTATATGTCGATTTGGTATTGTGCTGAGAATCCACCTCTGAACAACTGCTGTGATTTCAAATGCATATGATAAAAAAAGCCACTCACTGGGACATGTTAATTCGGATTCAAATTTAGACATCATTCCTCTTTTTCATCCTGTATGAATACATGTATATAGAGAAAAATGGCCATGTCCGGTTTTCCACCAGCTCAAAGGCACGCATGGGCATTACAAAAGTAATGCCCATGCGTGCCTTTACATGAGGAAATAAGGGAGTAATTTTCCTTAATCTAAAATGAAACTAAGTTAAATTTAAGGCACGTATACATCTCGGTTTGTAAAACAGGGCAGCTACACATGAAAGTGGTGCCATAGATGTGGAAGCTGTGAAATTTCTACTTCCATGTGTAAATGCCAACACCTTCACATGGAAGCTACTGGGTTTGTACTGTTCATTTTTTTCTAACATGTGTATTTGTCAAATGGCTGTTCCCACTGCACATGCTGCCAAACACACATGCACTCCTGCAGGTACTTTAGAAAAGGCTCTGAGTAGGCAAACCCTTTTCTAAAATATCATCCAACTTGAGCATGTCTTGACCCAGGCGACTTCATTCTGATCTCTATGTTCTATGTAAAATGCGGCTTCACATGTACCTGCTCTGTTTTTCTTTGGTACAAATGTCACTTTGGTTTGAGCTGAAGGAATGAAAACAGAATAACTTACAGAGGTCTTCCCTGTCGAGAGACTGTGCACCTCCTCCAAATAGTCCTTTAAAGAAACCCCTGTTGGGAGCTTCCGGCGTTTCCACTGGCGTGAAGAGTTCACCCAACATTTCCTTTAAAATAAAAGCACAAGGCATTAGATATCATAGTGAGAAACAAAGTTGTGAAAATCCATACTTGCACACTCAGACAGTTTATCAAAAGGCTAAGTGATTGCTTATCTCTATGGAAAATGAACTGATTCCTCCCCCCCACTGCCCATTGTTGTAGCTTAAGAGAATATCAGAATTTACAAAAAGATAAGTGTGTCACACAGCTGGGCGACATTTCCATACAGGCTAATTTATATGGCAGAACAAGGTGGTTTACATTCCAAAACAATATCAGGCAGAAAACAACTACAATCTTGGGACAGGAAACAGTTTAGAACAATCATCCTGAAGAATCAAAACCTGGAGAAGAAAGGTTTGTGGCAGAGAAGGTGGGGGGGGGGGGGGGGGGGGGGAGAGGACAGAGAATAGGAGAGAAGATAAAATAGGGAACAAAATGGAAGCAGAAATCTCAGAAACAAAAATTCCTTAGGTATTATTGAACATTTGGTGATAGAGTCAGGTTTTTAATACAGACTTGATACAGACTTAGTATTGACTGAACAGATAAAGAAAGGGAGCTGTAAAAAAGATTTGGGGCCTGGGAGATTTAAACTGTGGTCATTAATAGAACAAAGTAAACGGGTATGATAAGGTATAGTGAAAGTTGCTAGATGAAACCCAACCAAAAAGCCCTGAAGGTGAGAAAAATAATTTTAAAAATAACACGTTGTTCAATTGGCAGCCAGTGATACTGTTTCAGGAGAGGGGAAATATGATCGGTTCTACTGGTGTGACATAACAGCCTAATAGCTGTGTTCTGAAAAGACCGAAGTTTCCTCAGGATGTACCTCTGCAGAGATTAAACTGTTTCAAGTGTGGTTACAAGTACCTGGCAAGATCAAAAAACAGTACAATAAATTTTAAGCTGCTTATCTTAGAAATAAGCAGTGGATTTTCCCCAAGTCCATCTTAATAATGGATAGATAACCGGGGACATATTGGTGTAAGGCTCTAAAGGTCAATAGTAGATTCTTGAACCGATAATGAAATGATACAAATAACCAACAAGACATTCAAGGAGAGGACTTGTATAATCAAAGAGATGATCATGACAGAGAAAATGGGCTGTTGTATTCTGTACATTTTGTAAACATTTTAGTCTATAAACAGGATATCAGCAGAGACTATATTACAATCCAGTTTACAGAATAGAAATGTGTGTAACAACATGTGCATCATATAAAAGAAAAATAACTGTGGAATGTTTGTAAATAAGTTTGTTTTGAGCACACTCGAGATATGTGGGGTAAAAGTGAAGTGTCCATATTATCCGCAAGTATCTAAAGGAATCAATTGTTGTAAAAAAAGAATTGAAAAAGTAAGGTATCATAGAGTGGCATTTTGGGTCACCGGTGAACCAGAAAACAGTTGTTTTTGAACAGCTAAGTTTGAGATGGTGATTAAGAAGACAACCAGCAATCAGAGTTAAGCAATGCTGAAGAGATGAAAGGTCAGAGCGTCCACTTTTACACAGCTCTTGCATGTGAAAATGTCTAGAATACTATCAGTTATGAGCGAAAGATAAATGAAGGGTAAGAGGGAGCAGATTCCAAAATGTTGGAGCAACCACACTGAAACTAAATGTTCTTGCAGAATGTGAATGAATTTTAAGCCTTCTGGGGAGAGGAAAATACCTGCTATACCTGAATGTAACTCACTTTGAATTACAGAGAAAGACGTGTAAATCCAAATCATTATCCTATAACAGACTTGTCCAACTGACAGCCTACAGGCCAAAATCCAGCCCACCAAGTGTTTTTTTCAGGCCTTCAGAAACTTGGCAATCCTTGTGGTGCTTACAGCAGGATTCCTGCTTCTTCACCATGACATCCAAAAATGGCCTTAAACTTGGCAAACTTGAGAAGAAAATGAGAATCAGGCAGTGCTGGAAGTTCAGACTTGCAAGACTTGAAACCGTGAGACTGACCTGAGCTTCCAGCACACGCAACTCAAGCTTGCAGAGAGCCGTGTGTCAGACTTGTGGGTTCTTGTACCAAGTAGAGCACTGCTGAGCCCGGTAATCGGACCAGGGTCTGCTTGGCAGCCGGACAACCCCGGGTTTCACCTGCACTGACCGCCGTTCCCCAGAGGTGGAGCTCCTAGATGCGGGCAGCCTGCAGGACTTACAAGACGGAGCTAGAAGTGGGGTGGTGAATGTATCAGCCAGGCAGGCAGCAGGCAGGAGAATGATCCAGGTACAGGCAAAGTCAATAGGCAGGCAGCAGGTAGGGGAGTAATCCAGGAACAGGTAAAGTTAGCAACGAGGGACAAAGTAGAGAAGAAGCAAACTACAGAGCAAGTAACACCTACCAAAGTAGAAGCCGCAGCATTGAGGCAGGGAAGGGTTCCACAGAAATAGTGCTGGCATCAGGCATTCACTGGAAACAGCTGAGAAGGAGAGTAAGGGAAGCAGCCAGGCATTCAATAGGGAAAGAGCAGAGAAGGCGGGACAGAGAGCCCATAGGTTAAGGGCTGAGAGATGGACAACCAGAACCCCAGTCACGGGGATCCAACCCCCATGGAGCAAGGACGAAGGGCAGAGATGCTGTGAAGGGAACCCTGGCCCTACACCGACAGAGGGAGTGCCATTACTGGCAAGGTGAGGGGCGTGACACAGTGTTCACTCATGACCCCACCCCTCCATCCACAGTCTTCACCGTATCTCTTTCCCGTCACCTAGGTGAGGGGAAAGAGACAGGGTGAAGAATGTTTGGGGGGAGGGTCATGAGAGACAGCAAGTGAAACTGGGTGAAGTCTGGAGAGGGGACAATGCTCCATTGTATTTTCTCACTATTTGAGTAAACATGCAGTAAAATCTGACGGTGCGTGTTTCGGCCCTCTGAATGTACAAAATATAAAATGTGGCCCCTGATAGAAAAAGGTTGGAGAAGCCTGTTCTATAAGTTGTCTCAATTTTTACTCCTTTATTAAAAACAAATCTTTCTTCACCCTGCCTACATTTTCTTCTGAACATGCTTCCATAAGTAAGTGAAATACTGCTAAACTAAGGTAAAGTTGCTTTAAAGCTGGAGATACTTGTGTAACTTATAGTACTCTCTAAGGGGCCCTTTTACTAAGCCGTGTAAGTGCATATGCGCATCCTATGCGCATCAATTTTGAACTACCGCCTGGATACTGTGTGGCCCATGCAGTAATTTCATTTTTGACACACATCTACTATGGGTGACAGAGAATATTTTTTTATTTTCCGGCGCACAGCGCTAATGGGGGCAGAAATTGGTATTGTACGCGCGCTGACAATTACCACCTGGCTAATGCATGAGACCTTACTGCTAAGTCAATGGGTGGCGGTAAGGTCTCAGGCTCAAAATGGACGTGTGCCAATTTTCATTTTGCCGCATGTCCATTTTCGGCCAGAAAAAAAGAGAGGCCGTTTTTTGCAGGTGCACTGAAAAATGGACCTGCGCGCATCCAATAAACGCGTCTACACCAGCACAGGCCACTTTTGGTGCACCTTAGTAAAAGGAATCCTAAGTTACACCAGTGCTCTGTCCAGACCCCACCCATGTGTACAACTACCTCCATAATACATGCTGTCAGAGTTATACACATAGTTAAAGACTAGCAAGTAGGCGCAGATCTGGCTCATAAGCACATATATGTGTTCTAAATATTTATACACGTAACTGGCACATGAATGTTACCACCTACTTATAGTCTCACCCCCTGAATTTATAAGAAGAATGGGTCATGGCTCCAACACAGCTGCATAACCATATGCTGGATTTTTTTACCTGCAGATTTTCACATGTTTCTTGACTATAGGTGATCCTCTGGATTTCTGTCGGTGACACTAGGTATAACGCTTGTCCATTGTTGGTGAAGCAGAATGTTCTGGCTATCCGCATGTTGGTAAGTGGCAAGTAATTTACATCCAACAATGGCCTTAAACTTGGCAAACTTGAGAAAAAAATGAGACAACAATCAAGAAAAAAAGAAGGAGATCTGTTTCTCAAGTGTACTGCATTTATAGTGACTGTAAAAATATCGGCTTGCGACAAAACACACTTTATACTCAGCTAGTTCATGAAAAATTAATTTATACTTCCTTTCAGCAATGGTATCTGGCAGCAAGAGTCAAGATAAACTGCCTAAAGATGCCATAAAGCAGCAGTATTATCAATGATCATTTGGATTTCTATAGCATATTTCAACAAAGCAGGAAACTGCATTGCTTACCAATTTAGAACTTTAAAAACATAATGCCAGTGTTGGGTCAAGGGGTTGTGGTCCTGCTTTTTACAGTGCTGAGAGAACATCACTTTGCTCTCCTCCATGCTCGGCTGCTGGCAACACACCAGGTTTAAACCCAAGAGCAAAAAGTTCCTGTTCTCACACTTAAACCTGCTGGTGGTCGAGCAGAGAAGAGAGCACAGTAGTAAGAACAAAACATGCTCTTGATGTTGTGAATGGTGAGCTGGTGAAGCAGGCTTTTGGTGCCCTTGAGCCGACCTTGAATCCTGCAGACAACTGGCAGCACATTTCAGGCACCTGGAATGCAAAAATGCTTTCAAAGAAACGGGGGAAGAAGGAACATTATCACTGTTAATACACAGTTGAATAGTAGATGTAGACACAGGGAAGCATACTTTGCAATTAACATTAATTGCAACTAAAACTAGAATCTAACTGACAGTAGAATATTTATTCCAATGTCACTTCTACAGCAAATGCTGGTACCATTCATGCAAAGCTGGTCCGAGCAGCAAAATCAACAAAGTTTCTTGTACTGTCAACTAAGGAAGAGTTTTTAGCAATAGTTCAGACTTGTCGCCAGCATGGGAAAATCTCCATGTTTCTTCAGTCCCAGATTAATTTTAGTTTACTACATTGAGATTAGATCTGATCAACTTTGTCTGTCAGGGAAAAATGTCTGAATAACCTTGCTACACCATGATTCTGACGCCACAGCCTATTACAGTAATGATCAGAGGGCAAGCTGATAGGATAATGGGATTCTATTCTGAGAAATTTGAATTTCAGATAAGGATCTGATATTGTAGGGTTTAAAAAAAAAAGAAATAGTAATTCTTTATCTCATGGATATAACATTAACATCTTTCCAGATTTGTCTCCAGCAAAGCAAGTGGCAAGAAACAATTTATTTCAATGTGCCCTTGGGCTATTTCATTAGGATATATTTTTTTTAATTTTAGTGAAGGTATTATCATCAAATTCTAAGGGAAATGTTTATCTTTATTGAACCAGACTACGTGAAAGAATTTCTTCAAAACAAAAGCCTCCACCTAAAGCCACCAGACTAAGTTTCCAAGTATATTTAAGTCTTGATGTACTGCTGAAGAGAAGGTTCTGTCGGTTTACAATAATTATTAATAAATAAATCTGCAATTGAAAGAAACTACAATGAGGACAGGAAAGAAGATACTCACAGAAGAAATAGCGACTCCAACATACAGAACATCATCACAAGATGGCAACCAGGCCAGCAGGCTGCAGAAGTCGGCTCTAATCAAATGCCTTAGCAAATAAATAAGCTTTAAGTTGGGCCTTAAATGAGGATACGGAGGCCTCCTGCCTAAGTGTCTGGGGGCAGCATTCCAAAGAAGGGGACCCATTACATGGAAAGTTCGAGAACGTATAGAGGATAGGCAAACAGTGCGGAGGGATGGGACCTGAAACAGAGATTCCTGAGATGAATGGAGCATTCTAGAGGGGCAGTACGGTACTAAATATTGCAAAAGATGGGAGGGTTGACCAGAGTGGTAAATTTTATAAACTAACAAAGGCACCTTATAGGAAACACAGAATGAGACAGGCAACCAGTACTCCTCACAGAGTAAAGGAGTCACATGACCAAACTGTTTTGCTCCAGTGAGAAGGCGAATAGCAGTGTTCTGGACGAACTGCAAGCACTGGATATCTTTCTTTTGAAGACCCTATAATAGTGCATTATAGTAGTCAAGGCCAGTTAGGACAAAAAATGAAGAAGGACTCTAAGTGCCGATGTAGTAAACAACCAGAGGATCGAATAGAGTTTCCATAATTAGAAGGGACAGCTACATATAATCCTGGCAATATGAATATGAAATGTCAGTGTCACATCCAAGATGACTCCAAGAACTTGAACTGATGAAAATAGGGTGAGGGATGTTCCAGCTATTGTTACAGACTGAATTAAAGGCTGGGGTTCCAGATGAGTTACTTCATATTTTTCTTCTAAAACGGGGTTCCTTAATGTTAAACTCTCAGGCTTTATTCTTTTTTTCAATAATTTTATCTTGATTTCTTAGCAGATATGAAAATTGAAATAATGAAAACCACTTGAATTTGAAAGTGCTTCTTTACGGATTAAGGACTGGTGTTCTGATGGCAATCCTTTATTTCCACTAGTCAGCTTCAGCTAAAGATCTACAATGTATTTACTGGTCTTGGTTTCTCGTTTTCCCCAGAAATCATACAGCAGGCCAGTACAATATAACTACTGTACAAATAAACTTAAAAGAGATTTCATGAAGACTGCAAAAGTAAAAAACAAACAAAGAAACCCTGTTCATTTAAAAGCAACTGATCCATGCTTAAATCTAATGAAATTTGCAAATAATAAAATGACAAAGGAAAAAGCTAACAATTATAAATTGCTACTTTCTTTTGAAACGTAAGTGATCCCAGTTTTTCTTTTGTTGCAAATGTCACAGGTATTCATCAGTAGAATGTCATAATCTTCTACACGATAACGTTTCCTATTCATGCTTTACTTATCAGCCTAAAAAATCGGCGCTGAAATTAGTGCCAAGCATATTCTATAATCTGCACCTAGATTTAGGCGCTGATTATAGAATATGCTTAGTTGATATTTCAGTGCCGATATATGCAAGTATCCATTTACGCCAAAGAAAACCTGGCGTAAATCTCAGTGCATAGATTTAGGCATACTGGGCCATATTCTATAACTAGGCGCCTACATTTTGGAACGCCAATAAAACACCCATTTCCCCGCCCATAACCACACTCCTTTTTGCCTCCACACGTTAGACGTTTGGCGTACATCATTACAGAATATGGTTAGTGAGTTGTGCTTCTAAATTCTAATCAGTGCCAATTAGTGCTCATTATTGCTTGTTAAGTGCTGTTATCAGTGCTCATTAGTTTGTTAAGCCAATTAAGTTAAGCGCAATGCTATAGAATCCACACCGATTTCAGCGCCTAAATCTACTCACACTATATAGAATCTGGGGGTATATGTATTGACTGGAAACATGTTAAAAATAATGATAGGATTTCTGTTATACTCCACATGCCAATCTATAAAGTTCACATCTTACTTATAATTTCAAATACTATATATTTACAGGTGAATATATAGCAATAAGACAAGACAGGCTGTGCTTTCTTTGACCACTGCATAATTAATTCATAGTATGCGTTTTGCGGCACACATGATTTTAAGGTCAAAGCAGCATTAGAATGCCCAGTTATGCATATTCCATTATGCTACTGTACAATAACGCGGCCAGTAAAAATTATGCATATCTGATGTTGTACTGGATTTTTGAGCTGGAAAACAGAACACCAGCATGACATCACAAAACAAAATCAGACAGCTTTTACTTAACAGGGAACACCTTACTACCATATCAGTAAGAAATAACATGGTGGAGTGTGCTGTCAAAAGTTACATACCCTGGGTCATCTAAACATCTATGTAGCCATGATAAATGTTCAATATTTGGTTTTCTACAAAGAGGGCAATTTTAACACAGGTCTCCTAGGCTAACAGGGCTGGAAGCTGCCTATTTTTTAGACATGTGGAGGGGCATTTTCAATATGTCTAAGTCCAAGTTTGGTTGTTTTGCGCTAAATGTCCCAAATCTGAATAGGGAATATAGCCATTTTTGAAACAGCAAAACAACTATCTTATGGCCACATGCTGGATGACTTTCTGCTCTGTGCGTTTATCATTTTGCCGTTTAAAAAAAAACAAAAAACAGCGGTCCAAGTGCAAAGCACACAAAATCAAGCCACTGGGATGTAGGAAGGGCCAGCATTCTTAGTACACTGGTAACACAGACATCCCAGGAGAATAATGGGACATCCAAGGAGAATAATGGGGCACCCCAGGGGGCATTGCTGTGGACTTCATATAAAGGCTCTCAGGTACACTTCTTATCTTTGCTCCCATATCTTGTCTGCTGAGCCCTCCAAAACCCAATGCTCCCAACTGTACACCACTATAATAGCCCTTATGGGTGAAGGGGTCACCTATATGTGGGTACACTAGGTTTTTGGTGAGTTTTGGAGGGCTGACACATTCCACCACAAGTGTAACAGTTAGAGTGGGATATGGGCCTCAGTCCCCTTCTCCACAACTGCACTGCACTGAGCACTAGGTTACTCCAGGGACCTGCTATAACATCTGAGGCTGTCATACAGACTGGTACATACTGTTTCTTTTATATCTTTGGGGAGGGGGTGGGCGGGGGTCAGTGACCACAGGGGGAATAAAAGGAGGTCATTCCTTTATTCCTCCAGCAGTTAATTTATCATTTAGGGCACTTTTTTGTGGCTTAGTCATTATTATGGCTGAAAAACGTTTAGGTCTTAGGAACGCCGAAATTACATCCCCAACACGCCCCCTTAAGATCTGGACACACTGCAGATGAACAGCATAGAAAAATGTCTTGAAAATCAGTTTCAAAAATACCAATTTGGACATTTTGGAGAGAAAAACAACCAAATGCTGCTTTATGCCATTTTTTCTCTTTCGAAAATGAGTCCCATAGGTATTTATGTGTCTTCATAGAATTCTAGCACAGTTTCTGCAAAAATCGCATCTAGCTTAAAGACACAGAAATTGTGCCTGCTCGACAACAGGTGTAAATGGTATGTGTGTACAATTTGTTCTGCTCAAACTCAGCTTCTGAGTGGGCCTACTGTACAAGCAACACACCAGCTTGCACCACTCATACTTTTAAATGTGATCTAATTTTATAAAAACCCATTTATGCATATAAATCAGCATTCAACATACAAAAGTGATTTATAAAAATACCCTGCAAATGTTTTTCCCATAAATTCCCCTTCTACAGTCAGCAGTATTAAATGTTTCCCTCTTCTGAGCAGCTCTTCACAGTCTTTGTGGGCCAATGATATCAAGAACAACCTAAGAGTTTCACAGTGTGTTGTACTCTTCTCAGAAATAGCCTTTTAAATCTGTGGTAAGGCTCTAAAGATATTTTGTGAATCCACATCTTGAGCTGTTAACAAAATGCACAGTAAAAAGTCAAATAGTAGGAATAAATAGACAATGGAAGATAATGAGGTGCCAAGAAGTACATGTGAGAAGGCAGATATGGGCTCAACCTCAGAAGAGGAGATATTGTTCCTGGTATATTCATGATAGAAAAGGGCTGACCTATAGGCCACTGGTACCCAAACCCAGTCCTCAGGACACACCCAGCCAGCTGGGTTTTGGGGATATCCACAATGAATAATCATGAGAGAGATTTGTATATCAAGGAGGCAGTGAAAGCACATCTCTTTCATGCATATGCATTTTGGATATCCTGAAAACCTGACTGGCTGGGTGTGCCCCAAGGACTGGGTTGAGAAGCACTCCTATAGGTAACATTAATTTTAACCTGAGCTTAACCTATACTACAGATTCAGCATACTTTTTCGTGAACCTAATTCAGATCATAAACTTTGGTCCTGGATCAGGAGTCTTTTAAGCATTTACCAATCCTATCCTTTCCAGTCAGGGTTTCAGGACTGTCACAATAAATATGCACGAATTGGAAAATATTTGAGACCCAGGTCATGCAAACCTAACACAAAAGCTACTTTCCTTCTTTCTCATTTATGGACACGTTATTTATGTTTCTACATTTTTAAATCAAACACGTGAATAAAGTTCATCTTACCTAAAAGTCATTATATGTCCATTGGCACAGAAACATGCAAGGCAGATACTATTACTCATTGTTACTATATCCCCACGCAGAACAAATGAAGTCTCTGTTATATTGTGTTTATAAATGCAGTTCTGGGATGGCAATACGATTACTTTTGCTTGCTTTTCTGAGCATATCACGGCATATTGGTTTTCACTGATTTCCTGAGAGGAAGAAGGGGAGACTGAAACTGGCCGCCGCTTTTTCGATTTCTCTTTGTCGTCTTTGTCTTCGGGCATATTGGTTTCTCTCCAGGATTCAAAGGGTGGTGGAATTAAACATCCTGTAGTATCCAGAAAGGCCATTCTCAGGACTGCCCCTTTTAGCCTCAGTATGGTTCCTATCAAGCAAAAGATAAACAAGCCCTAAGAATCAATGCAAAATTGTTTCATCTTTCAATGTAGACATTTAAAAGTATTTTTGATAAGGTTACAATGTACTAAGTTTCCATATTTCCAATTATGCACCATCCTTTTCACCAATTAGCAGGTATTCCTAGTTGAAGTTTGTTTTGGCTAAGAGAAATTCTCTTGTATATAATTTAGAAGGATTAGGTGCTGTTTGTATGTGTGTAAAGCACATTTACATATACAAAATTGGCGTATGCTTATAGATAGCAAGATGTGCTTAGTTGTGTACAATGACGGCACATATCCTTTTGAAGACAGCATAGCCCTGGATGTGGTTTAGGAGGACATTCAAGGTGTATTTTACAACAGCAATGCACATATATCCTGGAAAATGTTCCTGCCAGCTTTCACACCTGGTTCAAGTTGAATGTTACTGTGGGCTAACTTTTCATTTTGGCCAGGGCTTGGGAAGAGAAGTTGAGGAGGGAACTGTGCTTACCTTTCTGGTGATCAAAACTACCTTGAATTTGCATGAATGGGAGTTTTGGAGGACAGATCCTGGATATGCAGTTTTGCAGACAATGAGGGGCATAATCCAACGGGGACGACCATCTCTAAGGACGCTCCGGTGAAGGGGCGGGGAAACATGTATTATTGAAACAAGATGGACATCCATCTTTCGTTTCGATAATATGGTCGGGGACGCCCAAATCTCAACATTTAGGTAGACCAATGTTGAGATGGTGGACCTTAGAGATGGTCGTCCCCGGTTTTCGACCATAATGGAAACCGAGGACGCCCATCTCAAAAACGACCAAATTCAAGCCCTTTGGCCGTGGGAGGAGCCAGCATTCGTAGTGCACTGGTCCTCCTCATATGCCAGGACACCAACCAGGCACTCTAGGGGGCACTGCAGTGGACTTCACAAATTGCTCCCAGGTGCATAGCTCCCTTACCTTGGGTGCTGAGCACCCCAACCCCCCCCCCCTAAAACCCACTCCCCATAACTGTACACCACTACCATAGCCCTTAGGGTTGAAGGGGGGCACCTACATGTGGGTACAGTGGGTTTCGGGTGGCTTTTGGAGGGCTCACATTTACCACCACAAGTGTAACAGGTGGGAGGGGGGTGGGCCTGGGTCCGCCTGCCTAAGTGTACTGCACCCACTAAAACCTGCTCCAGGGACCTGCATACTGCTGTGGTGGAGCTGGGTATGACATTTGAGGCTGGCATAGAGGCTGGAAAAAATGTTTTTTAATTTTTTTTAGGGTGGGCGGTCATCCCCAACTCCCTCCGGTGGTCATCTGGTAAGTTGAGCACCTATTCGAGGCTTGGTCGTGAAAAAAAAAAGGGACCACGTAAAGTCGACCAAATGCTTGTGAGGGACGCACTTCTTTTTCCATTATCGGCCGAGGACACCCATCTCCCCGTCCTGCCTTCGGTACACTGCCGACACCCCCCCCCCCCCCCCCCCCCGTGAACTTTGGTCGTCCCCGTAACAGAAAGCAGTTCAGGATGCAAAAAAATCGGCTTTCGATTATGCCGATTTGGGCGACCTCGGAAGAAGGACGCCCATCTCCCAATTTGTGTCGGAAGATGGGCATCCTTCCCTTTCGAAAATAAGCTAGTATGTCATTTATATGCCTAAGTAGCAAAACCACTGCTTAGACATGTAAGTAGTGCTACTTGAATCTTCAAAGTCCCATCTGATGCCACTTAGTTTTAGTATATTCCCTTTGTAAAATGGCTCCTTTTGATATGTTCGAGCCTTTCAGAAAATACTATCGCAGTTGCATACACACAGACCTGTTTTCTGAGACAGATATCTTATACAAGATTGGGCTGTGTATCAGTTCACAGCCATTCATTAAGATTGACACCGAATTGATCTTTCAGAAGGCCAGCTAAGACTCTCAGTAAATCCCTTCAGCAATGTATAGCTGTAGAGGCTAGGACCCTGCTTATATAACTATGGTGAGAGCTTGGTTTAACAACTTTCTGCTATTACTAAGGACAGTGCTGTGTCCCAAAGAGAGCTGCTTTTTCTAATAATTTGTTCAAGGATGTGTATCGCAACCTGATTCTCTTGTGCTATACCAAGAATTCAGGTCAGACCAACCCAGTCCTTCAGAACCTGTTTAGAGTCTGGGTTCTTGGAATTTCACCCTTAATGAAGCAAACTGGATGTCCTTGTGGTTTAGAGGGTCAGAAAGCCCAGAACAAGGGGCGGTGCCTGTGGACCACGTGCTACAGCCAGAACTGTCTATAACTGGTATGTTCAAGAATAATATTTGTCTAGTGCTATCACTAGAGCTAGTGCGGTCACTGGATCTGAGCTAGCATCCCCCTGATATGATCTCAAGCTCATACACATTCCTGCTGCTTGGGGGATTTCGCTTCATCTTCTTGCCCGCATTCTAGTGAGAGGGACTCATTACAGAAAACAGCAGCTGAGGATCTGACATCTCTGATACCCAGAGATGGCCTCCCCTATCAGGTTGTAGCCAAGCTCTCTATCGTAATGGGAGATAACCAGAAATCTATAATTGGGGATTATGTTAAGTGTGCATTTACTCTATATTACTTTTACTTTTCCTAAGTTACTTAAAGGCTCATTTTCAAAGCACATAGACTTACAAAGTTACATAGGTTACTATGCAGCTCATTTTCAAAAGAGAAAAACATCCAAAAAGTAGCATAAATCTGCATTTGGACGTTTTTCTCACAAAAACGTCCACATTGGTATTTTCAAAACCAATTTTTAGACATTTTTCTATGAAGTCTGTCAGAAGTGCATTCAAATAACAAGGAGGCGTGTCAGGAGCATATTAAAGGCAGGATCTGGACGTTCCTAACACTTGGTCGTTTTTCAGCCATAATGGAACAAAACAAAACCGTCCAGGACTAAAACTAAGACGTTTTGAGCTAGGTCTGTTTTCATAACGAATAAGGCACAAAAGGGTGCCGTAAATGACCAGATGACCACTGCAGAGAATCAGGGGTGACCCCCCAATACCCCCCCAGTGGTCACTGACCTCCTTCCACCCCCCACAAATGTGAATACAAATATGATTTAGCAACCTCTATGACAGCCTCAGATGTCAGAGCCAGGTCTATTAGAGCAGCATGCAGGTCCATGGAGTAGTGGAGTGGTCAGTACAGTGCAGTGCACCACAGAGCGGGGGACTCTGGTTCCTATCTCCCTCTACCTGTCACATTTGTGGTGGAAACTGTGAGTCCTCCAAAACTCACCAGAAACCCACTGTACCCATATATAGGTGCCCCTTCACCCATAAGAGCTATTGGCTGTGGGCAGTGGGTTTTGGGGGGGGCTCAGCAGACAAGATAAAGGAGCAACGGTGAGATGTGTACCTTGGAACATGTTTTTGAAGTTCACTAGGGTGTCCCATTTATCTGGGATGTCTGGGAGACCAGACTGCTAAAACTGCTGGCCTCTCCTACATCCCAATAGCTTGATTTTCTACGTTTTTCACTTGGATGTTTTATTTTTTTTTTTAATGGACCAAAATACAAAATGTCCAAAGCATAGGACCTTGTTAGAAACAGTATTTTCGAAAACAAAAGATAGACGTTTTTCTTTTTGGAAAACGACCTTCTTCCTTATTCAGATTTTGGACATTTTTTGCAAAACGTCTAAGGTTGGACTTCGCCATCATATAAAAAATGCCCCTCCACGTAACTTTGTAAGTCTAAGTGCTTTGAAAATACACCTCAGTGTCTCTGTTCTGGTTCTGTTTTTGTGTATAAAGTTGCCTGTGTCGTGGCTTGTAATAAAGTTGATTCTATTTTTATAACCCTTGGGCGTTGTGTCCTACACTTGTCAGTATAACCGGGGCTGTGGACCTGGATCTATAAACCAGGGTACTTGAGTGTGACTTCTAGGGTGCTGTCTGTACTGTCCTTTTGTAAGCAGTGATATCTGTATTACCCCCACAGCATTAATGGAAAAAGTTCTTATCCTTTTAAAATGTTAAAGTCTGGAATGAATAGAAATGTAATATGGATAAGGGGTGTAAAAGTAAAAGCCAACCTTTTCTAACATGTAAATTTCATTTGTAACAAACTTTTTAAACACAGAGAAAGCAAATAATATATTACAAAGAAGAAGAATACACCTCCACTCTAACTTTCCTATTTATATCTGTATTGTGCAGCATCTACTGCTATAAATTCGCACTGAATGGTGTGCTAGAGCAGGTGACAAGATGAGAACACTGTTAGATCTACGCAAAAATAAAACTCAGGCATAAAATAAATTATGGATAGTAAAGTGGGAGGACTTCTGAACAGCACCCTTAGAAACAGATGATTTTAATTCCTGTTGTATGTACATACCGCTGGGGGAGACAATAACCGGTTGAAGAAGTCTTTGTTCTCCTCCTGGGGGAAGGTTGAGTACGACAGCTAGTACTGTACCCAGCGTAGTCCCAACCCATAAACATGGGGAAGTTGATGTGTCAGTCTTCCTGGTGAAAGTCTCACAGAAATGCAGAGCTGAAATTGCTTCCCGGGATTCTTTGTCAATGCTGGTTACACTTGAACTCCGAGATCGGCTAAAGTTGTTGTCTCTGACATCTAAAAGCATTTCAACTAAATTAAAAAGATGTCCAAAACAAAATTTCAAGCTGCTATTGAAAAATAAAGGTGCACAAACATACAAAAAACGTAAAAGTACAAGCACAATGTTCAAATTTGCAAATGTGCTACAGTTTGTAGTGTTTGATTCACTTTCATTTGCACTTCTGTTTTTAGAAAAACTGGAATAAAGGAAGAGGTTATCAAACTGTGCTTATCAAAATAATTTTCAGAAAAATCAGAAACAGGAATATAACATAAGTAATGGCAATAACTCTTTCTTTAAAAAAAGCCATAATATACTTTATTGATATTTTACTGATGCAAATGTACTTTTGGCATAATGTTCTAATATTCTACTAGCTATTGTCTTCTTGTTATAGGGACCCTATCAAAGCTGAAAAATAGAGTAGAGGAATTTGAACATTAAATTATACTGATAACAGTGCTGCAATGCATTGAGTGCAAAAGAGGAAAAATAATCCATTGTACCATCTCTTTTATTTTACATCCATCTTCTCTATGCTACAGTAGCAAAGATATGCAAATTTAACCATAAAGATTTATCAGCTTCTCAACAATTTACCTAATTCCATGCTTTTAATCAAATGTTGATATTACCACATCTAGGGCCCTGTTTACTAAGCTACGTGCAAATGTTTTAACGCATGTTAAAAATTAGCACATGCTAACACTAGAGACACCCATAGAAATATAATGGTTGTCTCTATCAATAGCACGCACTAATTTTTAGCGTGAGCTATAAAGTTAGCACATTTACAACACGGCTTAGTAAACAGGGCCCTTAGACTATTGCAATTCACTTTATTTATGTTTGCCTTCTAGGTTGCTGAAGAAACTTCAACTTATTCAAAATATTAAAAAAGATTATAGTGTTTCACAATCTCTTATTAAGCTTCACTGGTTTCCCATACGAGCTCATACAATCTATAATGTAGCGTGTGTTGTATTCCAAACTTTTTATGGACTTACATCTGAGTTAGTGGTTTATTTGTTGGAAAAGCCATCATTTAGATGATCTTCTCTATTACAAGACCAATTTTTATTGTTATCCCCCTATTAAGGGTGTACGCTGTAGGCAATTGTTTGATTCTTTGTTTACATATCAAGTGACATCTATTTGGAATTCATTAGAACCGAACCAAATTACTTATCTCTTCATAAAAAACTGAAAACTGCTTTATTTGATAAATTTTGAACAATTTATGTAATTTATTTGTATATATTAGTGTCTTTTCTGTTTTAAAATTGTAATTCCCAATGATTATACTGGTTTAATTTGATAGTAAACCGCTTTGGACTTTGTGGTGGGAATAAGCGGTAAAGAAGCTCTGTATTGTATTAATCTGCATATCTTTGCTGATCTGCCACAGCCGAAAGTAGAAGATATCCACTGTGATACTGAAGCTTTGTAAAGTTTCATAAAAAGGCTACATATAATGCACGGCTTAAGTCGATAGGCAGCAATACCACTGGGGTACAAAGATTACACATTTTCAAATTCCTGATTAATTGTGAAAGTCCCTTTAACATTAGCTCCAAAGAAAAGTCAATAGCACATATTTACAGACAGTATATAACTTTCCACATCTATAATTGGGTTTTATACATAGAGTTATTTATATGATGCTATGCCAGATATATGTAAAAGTATGTATAAACAATGATCAAACACATACTTTTATACATATTAAAAGTAAGTGTCCCTGGGGCAGATTTATGGTTTACAAAATGCAAAAGTATACGTATAAATAACACTTGACAGACACATGTGTATATTTACAACTGCTTCAGAGCAAATGCAAATACATTCATGTGCCGTTACCACTGCCGTTAACTAAGAGATGTTAACTAGTGTCACGCCATTTCGTCACCTGCCAGCTCTGTTTGGACATCAGACATAGCCATGGGCAGTATGATGACTTCTACTCTGCTTCATCCTGGAAGCTGGATAGGACTGAGAATCTGATCCTTGAATGTTTTAACTCTGTTTTAAATTAGACAACCGTGCACAAGGAATCTAGATCTGGCAAATCATGACGCAAGTTCTCTTTTCATTTCGGAACATCTACTGTGGAAAATCAAAAGCTTTCACAACTTTTATGAAATGGATAGAAAGAGTGAGTAGTCCATCTACAAGATTTCTATGCTATCCTGATACCAAGCACAAGGTCACACTCAGAATGTAAGATTCTAAGATGGGAGGATTATTTAACTTGAAAAACAGGAAAAATAAAACTTTGTTCTTGAAAACTATTTTCCTCCTCTCATGGTTTCTAAAATCCATTTCATAAAACCAATAACACACTTGAGGGCAGTGGATTGTTATGAATATCAATAATTCATACATGGCCTTGTGCCAGACAAGCCAACTGAAGAACGCCTATATTCTTAACAAAACCTGTCTCACCGTGCCTTATTGTTAAATAGATTGAACTCTTTTCATCCAATTTGAAATATAAATTTCATAAAATAAGACAACATTCAATATTTGCAGTTAATTCAACCAGCACTTCATCACTGGATTAAAGGAGGGTTGCATTAGTTTGGTTTGTGAGAACTGGCAACATTTTTTATGTTACCCAGGCAAATTAAGCTAGTAGAATCAGGTCACAATTTGAAGGAGAAATGATCTTTTTAAACTATATTTTATCTGTCTCAAGTCATGCTACACTAGTCTTTGCAATGGTGATCAGGGTGAGAAGTGAACATTTACTGGACTCAAATTCCATTCTGCTGTAGGGACAATAGAAATAAAATGTGCCTTGTGGCAGATAGTGCCCATAGTAAGAGACTCCCTTAGTTATTGAACCTTTATATCCCTTACACATCATGTTTGTACATTAAAACAACACTATTAGAACAGCTGTATTTTAGCTGGTGAGTTCACATATGAACAGACTATTAGAAGACAAGAGGGATGCACTGGTAGGCTTTATTAGAAAAGTATGTAAGAATTACTTTTGTGACACAGCAGCAGCTTCATCCTGCTCCTTTGGGCTTCGGGTTTAAATCAGAACAAGGGCTAGTATTGAGCACCCTGTACCTTCATGTGTAATTACCTGGGAATTCTTTTACTTAACTTTTATCCCTTCCCATCTCACCTTAGTTCAGTTATTGCAGTGATGGTCTTTGGCTAGGCATCATACGCCAGGGCACCTTCTACAACACTGCAGTAATGCACTAGGATTTTGGACTGATTACTCACCTTTCCAAAATTAAGTTCAAGGGCAATTCCGTTTCAGGTATAATAGGTATTTCCTTGCCCCAGAAGTTTTCCCACCTAAGTTCACACCTGAGGCAATGGAAGGTGAAGGGACTTGCTCAAGGTCACAAGGAGGGTCGGTGAGAGAAGCAGGATTTGTACCATGGCTTCTTTGGCTCTCAGCCTGTTACTATAATCGCTGGGCTAGAGGACAAACAGAACTGTTTGAATAGCAGACAACTCCAGTCAGTTGCCCTTAAATTAAAAGAATGGCTGAGTCACACTGGCTCTAAAGAACTCACAAATGTGATCATCAAGTGTCAGCTCTGATTCCACTTCAACTAGGAGAAATTCAATCTAACCAATAGATGTTGCCACTGTGTGAAAGACTAGGACTCCACTCCACTCCACTTTACATAGGGGCCATACATCTGCCATCTTTCATCTCATCTGTGTGAAACTTTAGGGTTCTGTCCAATGACAACTACTTTTTAACATTTTCCCTGTCTTGCAATGTCCTTCACGATTCTGTTCTTCATTCAGCTCTTATCTCCATACACACAAATTGAACAATCATCTCTTTCTAATAGTTTCTAGCATTGCTATGCTGCTGATGCCTAATTCTTTTTCCTGCTCTGATATTCAAGTTTCAAGTTTATTACAGACTTTCTATCCCGCCCAACAGAACAAATCATCTGGGCGGTGTACAATCTAAGAAAAAAGAGAGGAGGAACTGACATACAATACTGACAATGAAACAAAAGCAACTAGGGTAGAACTACAATATAAACAGGAAAGAGGGGAAATATGGGAAAAAAAACAATATGGTAGGGGAGTCTGTCGGCCAGGTATGAGTGACTTCATCTGAAGAAAACTAGGTATAAGCATGCTGAAAGAGGAAAGTCTTTAGCTGTGCTTTGAAAAGGGGTAGTGAGGTGAGTTGTCTAAAATGAGATGGTAAGGAATTCCATAACTTTGGGCCTCGAAATGAAATATAGTGTGTCTGCTGTCTATAGTCTGATATTGTATTTTCTGGACCCATTCTGTAATGTCTTCCCCATTTTGTGACTGAACCCTTAAAAATGCTCTTTTTTCACACTCACCATTATTTTTTCTCCCTCCTCCACGTTCTAAGTTAGGGTTGTCCAAACTCAGTCCTCAAGGGCTGCAATTCAGTCGGGATTTCAGGATTTCCCTAATGAATATGCATGAGATCTATTTATATGCACTGCATCCATTGTATGCAAATAGATCTCATGCATATCCATTGTATAAATAATTAACTACTTGTTGATAACTGTTTATCTGTTACAGTCTTATATTTACATTTTTATCAGTCTGTGGCATGACTCTCCTTTTTACAAGTCTTGCTGTGTACTCCAGCTCAGATCCCCTTCCTGGTTTACATGGAGTGCCAGTGTAAACAAAGAAGGGGATCTGAGCTGGAGTATGCCACGCTTTATTGAATCCCATGGAAATATTAAGGGATAAGTACGATACAGCATGATTTAGTGCGAGGAGGAGAATATCGGGCGATTTATAAGGACAAATGGAACACCAAGATCAGATAGATTTTGCAATATCGCTGAAGGAAATATAGCAAGCTGGAAAACGCAGCAACACCTGTAAAAAGGAGAGTGATGCCACAGACTGATAAAAAAATTTAAATATAAGACTAACAGATAAACAGGAAAACATAAATGGAAAATTACAAGTAGTGTATTGCACGGTCTCCAAGTGTGTAGTGGTGGAAACAGAGAAGAGAGAGTGAATGGTATGTATGAACATGTATGGATGGAATCCATGGGAACTACACAAATAATGTAAAAGTGGATTTTATTTGCATTGCGATATCAACAAATAAAAAAAGAAATTGAAGTTATCAACAAGTAGTTACTTAATTGTTTATACTATTTAATTAATGTAACCAAGAAAATAGGGAGAGATCTCATTATAGGGACTTATGCATATTCATTGGAGAAATCCTGAAAACCAACCTGGTGAGGGCCTAGGTTGGACACCCTATCCTAAGTCAATATATTCTATGCTTCTTCCCATCCAATCTCCTGACAGAACCTATAGATATCGTTTTGGATTCTGCTCGGTTTCCCAAACTGTCTATCTAAAGCTTTTAATATTATATCACCCTGTGGCTCGCCTAAAT
This sequence comes from Microcaecilia unicolor, assembly GCF_901765095.1. Lineage (NCBI taxonomy): Eukaryota > Metazoa > Chordata > Amphibia > Gymnophiona > Siphonopidae > Microcaecilia > Microcaecilia unicolor. The sequence continues at coordinate 261,500,421 of NC_044033.1, read as the reverse complement.
CATCATCTGCTATACATATCATAGCTTGATTCAAGCTGCAGAATTGATGCAGATGCCAGGAGAGAGTGGCATCTTTTGTAAGGACGGTTTGCCCTGAATCAGCATGGTGAAACATGGCCCATATTGGCGCAGGTCCAGTCTTAAATGAAAATGAACAAATTAAGATATTTTTTATAAATTTCTGGAAGGTTTTGATACTAAGTATGATACTGAATAATAAAGAGCTTTATTGAAAGTAAGTTTGAATCAAGCTATGATATGTATAGCTGATGATGAATTAGGCAAGCTACAGGGCATGTGAAACGAATCGCTACCGAGGCTATTTCATGCCTTGAATAATTAAAGTTGACCCATATACAGTGGTGGAAATAAGTATTTGATCCCTTGCTGATTTTGTAAGTTTGCCCACTGACAAAGACATGAGCAGCCCATAATTGAAGGGTAGGTTATTGGTAACAGTGAGAGATAGCACATCACAAATTAAATCCGGAAAATCACATTGTGGAAAGTATATGAATTTATTTGCATTCTGCAGAGGGAAATAAGTATTTGATCCCCCACCAACCAGTAAGAGATCTGGCCCCTACAGACCAGGTAGATGCTCCAAATCAACTCGTTACCTGCATGACAGACAGCTGTCGGCAATGGTCACCTGTATGAAAGACACCTGTCTACAGACTCAGTGAATCAGTCAGACTCTAACCTCTACAAAATGGCCAAGAGCAAGGAGCTGTCTAAGGATGTCAGGGACAAGATCATACACCTGCACAAGGCTGGAATGGGCTACAAAACCATCAGTAAGACGCTGGGCGAGAAGGAGACAACTGTTGGTGCCATAGTAAGAAAATGGAAGAAGTACAAAATGACTGTCAATCGACAAAGATCTGGGGCTCCACGCAAAATCTCACCTCGTGGGGTATCCTTGATCATGAGGAAGGTTAGAAATCAGCCTACAACTACAAGGGGGGAACTTGTCAATGATCTCAAGGCAGCTGGGACCACTGTCACCACGAAAACCATTGGTAACACATTACGACATAACGGATTGCAATCCTGCAGTGCCCGCAAGGTCCCCCTGCTCCGGAAGGCACATGTGACGGCCCGTCTGAAGTTTGCCAGTGAACACCTGGATGATGCCGAGAGTGATTGGGAGAAGGTGCTGTGGTCAGATGAGACAAAAATTGAGCTCTTTGGCATGAACTCAACTCGCCGTGTTTGGAGGAAGAGAAATGCTGCCTATGACCCAAAGAACACCGTCCCCACTGTCAAGCATGGAGGTGGAAATGTTATGTTTTGGGGGTGTTTCTCTGCTAAGGGCACAGGACTACTTCACCGCATCAATGGGAGAATGGATGGGGCCATGTACCGTACAATTCTGAGTGACAACCTCCTTCCCTCCGCCAGGGCCTTAAAAATGGGTCGTGGCTGGGTCTTCCAGCACGACAATGACCCAAAACATACAGCCAAGGCAACAAAGGAGTGGCTCAGGAAGAAGCACATTAGGGTCATGGAGTGGCCTAGCCAGTCACCAGACCTTAATCCCATTGAAAACTTATGGAGGGAGCTGAAGCTGCGAGTTGCCAAGCGACAGCCCAGAACTCTTAATGATTTAGAGATGATCTGCAAAGAGGAGTGGACCAAAATTCCTCCTGACATGTGTGCAAACCTCATCATCAACTACAGAAGACGTCTGACCGCTGTGCTTGCCAACAAGGGTTTTGCCACCAAGTATTAGGTCTTGTTTGCCAGAGGGATTAAATACTTATTTCCCTCTGCAGAATGCAAATAAATTCATATACTTTCCACAATGTGATTTTCCGGATTTAATTTGTGATGTGCTATCTCTCACTGTTACCAATAACCTACCCTTCAATTATGGGCTGCTCATGTCTTTGTCAGTGGGCAAACTTACAAAATCAGCAAGGGATCAAATACTTATTTCCACCACTGTATCATGATCTAATATACTTCTATAGTTGTGTCCTGGGATTTTAGTGGCCATTGAAATTTTAGACATCTATTTTTCTAAAATTGCCATTCATACACCAGCACATGTACGTCCATTTCACCATATATTTTAGAAAAATCTCTACATCGACAGAGCCTGTTCAAAGATACTAGCAGAACTTCAGATTTCCCTATTTTGATGTCTAAATTCTGATTTGGATGTCCTTTCTAAAATGCCACTCCAAATTAATGGAGACTCAAATATGGGAAAAGAGAGTGAAATATCATTAGCTCACTGGTTGCAGGATCTAAAACAGCGTGAAGGAGAAAGAGACTTTTACAAAAAAATGGTCACATCCTTTGGGTGACTAAAGAATTAGATTAGAGGAATGCATACGTGTGTGAATTGAAAATGTAGACTTCCATGTATGTCATCAGCGTATCATAGAGTGCTTGCTTTTGTATTGTTTTATACTGTAGAGTATCCTTCTGAGGAAGCTATTTGCGAAACTCTGCATGAGAAAAGGAAATACGCTATTGAGATTTTCCCATTTGGAGTTAAGTCATGGGAAAGTAGGAGTCATCTTTACAAGCCAGAGTCATCCTTATAATTTGCAACAGCTGAACTCGAGGAAACAAAGGATTGGTATTTCAAGGACACATTTAGATTCATTTAAAGGTTGAATGCCAGTGTGTGTGGATCAACACGTACGAGTGCGACAGTTGCAAGACTGCCTGAGAATGGACACACAATCATTGGGACATTGGATTTGAGGTCAATATCGTTCCAATATATTTGTATACTAGTAGAAAAAGCCCGTTTCTCATTGAAATGAAACGGGAGCTAGCAAGGTAATCACCTTCTGCCATTAATGTTTTTAAGGGAAGTTCCAGCGTCCTCCCTCCCAATTCCAGGGTCCCCCCTCCCTCCCAGTTCCAGAGTCCCCCCCTCCATCCCTCCCTCCCAGTTCCAGGGTCCCCCTCCCTTCTTCCCAGTTCCAGGGTCGACATCTCTCCCTCCGAGTTCCATGGTCGTCGACCCTCCCTCCCTCCCTCCCTTCCAGCTCTCAGCTCTGGTCCCGCCCTCATTTCCTGTTTCTGCAAGGGCAGGACCAGAGCTGAGAGTCAGAGAAGGGAAAACTGAAGTAAGTGCCGAGCCTAAGCTTTTTACCGTGCAAGGTAAGTCAGGATGACTTTTAAAATTCGGAGGGGGCCTGGAACTGGAAGGGAGCGAGGGAGGGACGACGACCCTGGAACTGGGAGGGAGGGGGGATGGACGACGACCCTGGAACTCGGAGGGAGGGAATGAACTTCCGGTGGGTGAATATTATATGCAGCCTTCCTTGCCCTCCGAGGGCGGGGCAGTGAGACCGAGTGCGATTGCCTGTGGTTGGTCCCTTCTCCTTCTGATGTCGTGTTTGTTTCCCTGGCAACTATACAGAGTTCCCTCGAGGGTGGGGCGATTATGAACCCTACACGGCTTCACTGCCACGCTGCCATGGAGTCAGCTTCAGAACGTTGGAGGTGCGAATTATTATATTAGATGATACAGTGAGTGCGATGTGAACAATCCTGGTGTTTTAAAGATGCTATGCAGATATGTACTGTTAGGAATATTTTCTAATTATTATTTCTAAATAAAGAATGTTGTGTAAAGCACTTCCGTTTGCATTTAGAAATGGGACACTGAAGCTAAACAATTTAAGAAAACATTATTTTGAGTTATTGATCTTTATGATTTGAAGTGGTCCACTGTGCTTGATATAGGGTAGGTAAGATACAATGCCAGAAAATTGAAAATCATCTGCACAGGGTGCCGAAATCTGTAGAAGCAGTATGTGATACATGATGAAGAGCTGATGTGCACTGACCAGGAGACAGACCTCAATGTGAGGGACCTCAAAGTAGCTAAACTGTGTGACATTGTGGTGGCCAGAGTCAGACAGATGCTAGGATGCATTGACAGAAGTATAACCACTGGAGAAAAGGAAACAATGACTCTTCATAGGTCACTGATGAGGTCTCACGTAGAGTATTATGTTCAGTTTTGGCGGCAAAATATAAAAAAAAGTTATAGAAATGGTCCAGAAAAAGGCAATATAAATGGTCCCAAAACCTATGAGATTTACCAAGACATTTATTACTTGCAAGGAACATCAGATGATAATCAACACACTGAAAATAAAATAAAATCCCAGTTACAAAATAAAAAAATGACACAACCTATACATAAAAATATCAACCACTAAAACTAAACTAAACTAAAAAGCTCAATACTAATAAATACTCCCATCCCCACAAAAAATATGCAAGCTTAAATGCTTGTTCAAAACATCATGTATTGAGCAAAGACAGAAAGGGCATACTATTCCAGAACTGTATCAGAATGCAAGAAAATTCTGTTTCTGGAAAGACGTAACTGACCCTTCATAGAAGGTGGGGATTCGAGGAGAAAGCAATCCTGAAACCATACAAGGTGATTTTGTGAGTAAGGGACCAGTTACTCTCAAATATAAAAAAGATTCAAAGCGTGTAGAGAGTTACCTGCAAGGAATAAGATCTTAAAATGGACTCTGAAAGTCATTACAGACCTCAGTCTGTCCTCAGCTGGACTCCACCTGCTGTCCTGGCCCTGAAGTCAGCCACCCAAGTATGTTCACAAGCTGTTTCCCCACAGGGACAATATCAGACCTCGCTCTGGACAAATGGTTCCACTCTTTTATTTAAAGGCACTGGTCTTGATTATGTTTCCCATCAGTCTGTCTGTGTTACTAGATGGTAAGCTTCATAAAGCAAGAAATGTCTATTAAGTGGATTTGTAAAGTGCTGGATACACCTGTTAGCATTATCTAAATGTCAGTAACAATCCCTACCAGAACTGGCAGTTAATACTTCGACTGTATACTTTTAACTCATTGCAAGTGCTGCGATTCTTTGGTTAGGAGACCAAACTATAGCACATTGCAATAATCCAGGTGAGACATCACCATGGCGTGAATGAAAACTGACGAAGGTTCTGTGGAAAGGAAGGTCTTAGTAGTGGGAAGTATAGAGATTACAACAAGCTCTTTACTACTATGGAAGTCTGTCTTCACATTCAATTTAGCATCTAAATAAACCCAGAGACTACAAACCTCCTTAGGTGACACTGAAGGACTTCAACATTTAGGCTGGGGTGACCTGCATGGACAGAGCATGAGTAAAACCTTAACTTCAACAAGCATGAGGGAAGGGGGCAGATCTTTGTTTTTTTTTGTTTGTTTTGTTCACTACAGCACTATTAACCTTGGTGGCTGTGGGGATTTTTACAAACTTGATAATGAAAAGGGATGGGGTGCTGGCTTGTGCACTGATGTGGAAACAAAGCTGAATGTGATAGGGGCATGTAATGGCCTACTCTAAAAAGTGGTAGAGACCACTACTATGGAAGATTCTAGGCATGTTTGGAACAGATATGGAAGACAATGGTGAGGGTTGAGTACAAGATTTGAGGGAGCTGGAATTGCATTGCATCATGGATACTTCATGATTACCTAATGAAAATGAATAACTCTCTATTAAACGGATATGGACAAATACATCTAGTGTGTTCTCCACCACTCTTTTATTTATGGTTTTATGTATTAGTTCATTTTATCTTTGTTTAGTATCCTTTTGTTGCCCTATCCTATGAGTTGTAATTGTTCCTTGTCTTTCTAATTGTTGTATCTGTTTGACTTATTTTAATTTTTTAAATGTAAGCCGCTTAGATTCTTAATTAGATTTTGTGGTATATCAAATAAACTTGAATCTTGAAGGACTATTTTGGTCTTTATCTTCCACCATTTACTGCATAGCAAAATACCATTGTTAAACACCCTAAGGCAGCAGAGCAGTGACTACTCCCACCCACCCATTGGCTGTTTCCTATGAGGCCTCATTCTTACAGCTGTATTCCATTTAAAATCCAGTTAGTTTAGTTATTCCCATCATGGCCTCCCTGTTGAACCTCAAAGCCTCATACTTGTCTTTTGTCTACTAGTATTGGGTATCTAGCAGTGGGAGAGCATGAGAGACAAGAAAACAAGATAGTGAAAGTTATAGTGCCTTGAAATATTCATAGCCTTGTATAATTTTCACATTCTGCTGGGTATATATATATATATATACACACACACACATAGTGCAATCCACTTAAGTGCAAGGGTCTGGGACCAAAGAAATACATGCAGTTAACCGGAGCATGCACTTAACTGTTGTGACCCAAAGAAGCTTGACATATGATAAACATATGTACAGTACTGTTTATTATACGTACAGTATACAGTCTCCGTTAACTGACGTTAGACATACTTGAAGTAATCAGTCATAGTCCTCTGAGTTCCATAGACTACGTCTGCCAGACGGTAAAAACTGTCATAGCACTGACGTCCTGTGGCCTCCAGATAGGCCCGCACGGTGTTGAGACTCTCCAGCGCTCTTGCAAAAGTGACAGGAGGTTGTTGAATTTCGTCAGCATGTGCCTCGCTGCTCATTTCATCATCAGCCATTGCCTGTGTGTAGGCGCATATCTCAACATCAGTTTTGTCAGCTGTTTGTAGATCGTAATCAACAGCTTCATAGTGATGAAACTCCTCTTCAGTAACACTGGCTGGGATGTCAATAGCTTGTTCATCTGATGCGTTTGCAACAGCTGCATCTGTTTCGTCCCTCTCCACATCCCTAACAAAGCTTGTCCGCTTGTAGCAGTTCACAATGGTTGCCTGTGTAACATGATTCCAGGCTTCTTTCTGCATTTGTAGGGAATCCAACAGTGATAGATTACAAGCCAATTCAACAGCACGTTTATCCTTGCCAGTCTGGTCATCCATAACACTCATCAGACGACGTAGCACAAGAGCCCGATAATGTTGTTTGAAATTGGCTATTATGCCCTGATCCATAGGTTGGATCAGAGAGGTAGTGTTTGGTGGCAGGAAGACCACCTTGAATTTAGACAGCCTGACATCATCACTGTGTGCAGCACAATTATCACAAAGCAACAAAATCTGATGCTTTTGTGCCCGCATTCTAGTGTCTAACTTCTTTAGCCACTGCTTCCAAATTTCCCCAGTCATCCATGAATTTGCGTTAGCCTCGTATGACACAGGAAGTCACTTAACATTCTTGAAGCAACGGGGCTGTTTGCTCTTTCCAATGACGAGTGGTTACAACTTCTCACTCCCATCCATATTGCAGCAAATGAGGATCGTCAGTCGGTCCTTTGATGTTTTACTTCCTGTAGTTTCGGCTTGTTTGAATGCAAGTGTTCCATCAGGAATCGCTCGCCAGTAGAGACCGTTTTCGTCAGCATTGAAAATGTCATGAGGTGCAAACTCGTTCAAGATGGTAGGAAGAACTGAAACAACCCAATTTTCAGCACCAAAGTTATCAGTGTCTTGTGTTTCACCATGCTGTTTCTTGAATTTTATGTTGTTCCTCTCCTTCCATCTTTCCAACCATCCAACAGTGGCTTTGAATTCAGTTAGTCCAAGACTTTCAGCTAGCTGATTAGCTTTCTCCATAAGCAGTGGACCACTGACAGGAAACTGTCTGCTCCTGACTTGTGAAAACCACCGAAGAAGAGTAGCGTCTACATCCTCAGCTTTTCCCGCCCGTTTACGTTTCCGGTGTGGATTTGTATTGTTTTGCCAGTCTTCCAGAAGCTGGTCTTTCTGCTTCAAGATACGTGAAATTTGACTGGGATTGACACCATATTCTTTAGCAATAGATGCTTGACTTTGTTTGTTTTCTAATTTTTTAAGAACTTCTATTCGTTCAGCCAGTGTTAAAGTCTTACAGTTGCGTGACGACGATGACTCCAATGTACACTCTAACAACATTCTTTTGCTTCTTCTGCCTGTGGCAGTTAACCAATGAGATTTCGAATTTACCGCCCCTTTGTCATGGCTAATCGGCTTCCATATTCCGTATGTGCACTTATGCGGAGTCTTTCCTGCAGAGAAGCGGTCTTAAACCATGCATATAAGCGAATCTTGCACTTAATCAGTGGTGCGCTAAACCGAAGTTTGTCTCCATAAAAATTGATGGCGCCAAAACCGGGACCGAAGTACGGCATGCAGTTAAACAGAGCATATGCTTATCCGACATGCACTTAAATGGAGTGCACTGTGTATGCATATGTGTATATATATATATATATATATATATATATATATATATATATATATATATTCCAAAATAGCCTTGTATAATTTTCACATTCTGCTAAATATATATATATGACAGCAGAATGTGAAAATATATATATATATATATTCCAAAATAAGTATGAGCTTGTTTCACTGATGTACATCATCTGACACCAAGCAGAATGTGCTGTAAAGAATGGGTGACTTAAGCATTTTAGTACAATATTACCCATCATCGCCCCCTAAAATGCAGGAAACATGTGTACTTCAATGCACTGAATTATAAATTCTATTTAAAAAGGGATGTGGGTTGTATTTAACGATATCTTAGGCGATGTTTACTAAAGCTTAATGTGTGCTAAGTGCCATGCAGCCCATTTTATTCTTATGTGCGGCTATGTGGAACTTGGCACATGGTAAGTTTTAGTAAAAATGGCAAGCATGGCCCCTTGGGTGAGAAAGATTTTATATATTATACCTGTATAGTTTCAAAATATGTAACTTCTACTATATTCTTACTGTACACTGCCTTGAGTGAATTCCTTCAAAAAGGCGGTAAATAAATCCTAATAAATAAATATGATTTATTATTGGCATCCTAAAGAAAAAAATAGTACAAACACTAGGCTTTTAGAGTGAAAACTGAGGCCCACACCTATTTTTTCTAATGAAAACAATACCCAGCCTATAAAAGGACCTGGCCATAACTCATATTTTGTGGAACTAAGGGGTCCTTTTATAAAGCTGTGGTAATAAGTGGCCTGTGGAAGTGTGGGCGTGTCTTTTAGGCACATGCTGGGCCATTGTTTACAGAAGCTGGGAAAAAGGCAATTTTTCATGGGCTGGGAAATGGGCCGTGTGCTAATATTAAAACTAGCGTGTGCCTATTTATGTCCTGAGCCCTTACTGCCACCCACCGAACTAGCGGTAAGGGCTCACGCGCTACCCATGCGGTAACCATGCAGCGCACGCCAACATCGGTGCTCTGCCGGCTACCACCGGGAACGCCCACTGTGGTAGAAAATTACTTTCTACCACGGGATTCAGCGCATGCCAAACTCGGAATTACCGCTGGGCACACGCGCTACCCCAGCAATAGTGCCGACTGGGTGCTCACTACCCACGCATTAGCCTTCCCACACCTTTGTAAAAGGACCCCTAAGTAATACAATATAGGAATGCAGGGGCACAACTTTTTGACAGTTTTCATGCATTCTGCTGAACTTGAGAATCATTTTTAAAATCCTGCACAACGTACTATATTCCAGCGTGACATTTCAGTTTAAAGGATTATGTATGACAAAACTTTGCATCAGAAAGTTGCATTAAATAAACGATATGCAGAACTTTGACTTTGGGAAAAAAATTTAATAGGATTATTTATTACCAAAATATTATCTCCAGGTTAAATCACTGTTAAAATAGAAACTTAAGTAAAATGAGATCAATATTTAGCCTGCAGCCGAGTGCATAAAAGAAAATGAATAATTGATTGATTTAACTTAATGTATAATTTTAACTGGCCATCTAAGTGTCAACACTGCAGATTCTGGCATAACTCTAGATGGATAAAAACGATTTAAAGTTATTCCTACTACTGTGTTTAGACTTGGGCAATAAGTAGTCTGGACAACAGTTACATATCACTATTTGCTGGATAAACTTTAAGACCTAACCCAGCCATGTTTATGTCAATGGATAAAGTTAATACAGCTTTAATTAACTTTATCTATCCATTGACATACACAGCCAAGAGTTATCCGTTTAAGTGCAGTTGGTGTTTTAATAGTGGACCCAAAATATCCTTCCATAAATCACATTTTCAGAAATTAGACAAAACAATGACACTGATAACAGCTCTTTCTCCTGCAAAGCTTTCTTATTCATATTCCCCCCATCTTGAGCTAGGGTTTCTTTACTGGAAAGTGGTGGACTGCAACACATTTTTTTCCCATTCAAGAGGGACGATGGGAAAGACAGTTTTCTGAAGGAGCATGTCTCATTTAAGTTTGAGTTTTATATTACACCTATTTTCAGCAAATATAATCTATTTTTCAAATATTGAATTCACTGAGAAGAGAGACGGTAGGAAATAAGTGCTTTCGAAACACTCACAACAGTAAAGAAGCATTTTGCCTTGGCTTATGGATACCGGATTGGGTGTGGAAACTTGCATATTCATCTGTCTGGAATGGCAGAGAACCAAACACATCCAAGGAGAACAGCAGTGGTGGTCCAGGGAAGAAGGCGACAACTGAGAGTTCACAACCAGACTTTTATTAAAGAACGACCCTACTTGGCCAAGTTTCAGAACTAGTCTTCATCAGGGGACAAACAAATTATACCATCATAGTCTTCACGGTCTTTAATGTTAGCCTAATAAGGCACAAGTCTATGAAACAATCTCCTTATAGCATAAATGATCCTCTGTGTACAGCATGGTGGATCGTTTATGCTATAAGGAGATTGTTTTATGGACTTGTACCCAGTGCTTTTTTTGCAGAAAAAAGGTGTCGGTACTCATTATGGGTGGGGGCACTACATATGGCCCCACCCCTATGATATAAATTCAAGGATTAGATTCACTCATTCAATTGGTTGTGAGACAAAACATAACGTGAATCAAGAAACACATTGATAGACCACTTCTAATGTAAGTATGGAGATGAGAGGAAAAGCCTCATACTACCGTTGCTCTGCTCGGTACAATGACCGGAATTACTTAAATAAATTGGAGCACTACGGTGAAAAAGTAATCATAAGCTGAAAAACCTCTCTTGAATCTCGTCTGTATAGTAACCCCAAAAAGTTATTAGCAAAGTCTCCATACCTACATTAGAAGTGGTCTATCAATATGTTTTGTCCCACCCCTATGATAGCCACACCCACATTAGCCACACCCCATATACCAGCCATGGCATATATAAAGACATCATTGAAAATATTATACTAGTATAGGAGAAAAAATAACATGATTTTTTTCATTATAAATAATTTCTGTAAGCTGTTACAACTCCAGTATACCCAGTGCAAAATAAGACAGCAGATGTAAATTCTCAAATTGGACATATTCCAAACAATAAATCCGCCAACTCCTCCATCCATCGATGTCCAGCAATTCTCCTCAATCTCCTGCTCTCCTCTCCATCCATTTCCAGCATTTCTCCTCTCTCCCCTGCCCTCTCCTCTCATCCATGTCCAACGATTCTCCTCTCTCCCCTGCCCTCCCCTTCCATCCATGTCCAGCGATTCTCCTCGATCCCGTCCTCCCCTGCCATCCATGTCCAGCGATTCTCCTCTCTCCCCTGCTCTCCCTTTCCATCCATGTCCAGCGAATCTCTCTTCGCTGACTTCCCCTCCCATCCATGTCCAGTATGTCTCCTCTCTCCCCTGCCCTCCCCTCTCATCCATGTGCGATTCTCCTCTGCTCCCTGCCCTCCCCTCCATGTCCAGCGATTCTCTCTTCCCTGCCTTCCCCTCAAATCCATGTCCAGCGATTCTCCTCTCTCTCCTGCCCTCCCCTCCCCTCCATGTCCAGCAATTTTCCTCTCTCCCCTGCCGTCCCCTCTATGTCCAGCAATTCTCCTCTCTCCCCTGCCCTCCCCTCTCATCCATTTCCAGCGATTCGTTCAAACCCCAGCCCCCCCCCAGCCTCAGCTCCCCGACTTTCCGTTCGTGCACCCGTGCTCCCTGCTTTGAAATTGTTTGTTTACCCGAAGTTGTGGTGAACCGGCAGTAAAAGCAGCAGGCAGGCAGGCAGGCACTGGCCTCCTCGTCACTTCCCTTCCCTCTCAGCGCGTCCCACCCTCGTGGAAAGGAAATTACATCAGAGGAAGGCAGGATGCGCTGAGAAGGACGGGAAGCGATGAGGAGGCGAGCCTGCCTGCCTGCTGCTTTTACTGCCGGTTCACCACAACTTCGGGTAAACAAACGATTTCAAAGCAGGGAGCACGGGTGCACGAACGGAAGGGAGCAGGCAGGTGAGCCAGACCTCAAAAAAAGGTACCGGTACGCCATACCAGTGCGTACCGGCACAAAAAAGCACTGTTTGTACCTCATTAGGCTAACATTGGAGACTGTGCTGGTACAATTTGATTGATCCCTAATGAAGGCTAGTTCCGAAACTGGACCAAGTAGGGGACTTGTGCCTCATTAGGCTAACATTGAAGACTGTGATGGTACAATCTGATTGACCCCTAATGAAGGCTAGTTCTGAAACTTGATTAAGTAGGGTCATTCTTCAAGAAAAGTCTGGTTGTGAACTCTCGGTTGTCTGCTTCTTCCCTGGGCTATGTCTGCTGCTCTCCTTGGACTTCTTGTCTATGCAGATGTTTTCTCCTTTTTCCTTTGCAGAGAACCAAACACAACAACAACTGGTATATGGAACAATATCCTAGCAGTGGTCAAGTTTCTACCTCTGACAGCTGGGATATATCTTGAACTAAGAGGACCAAAATAACTGGACTAACTGGATAAGCCACCTGCTCTTTTCCTGCCTTTTTTTTTCTGTTACTTTGTTTTGCTACATTATATTTTCTAAAACTAGACAAAGTAAGAGATTCAGGGGCATATAATAATTTCCTCCTGATATTTTATACTACCCGATGTTGCCCTTTTACATTCTTACTGCAAATTAATGCCACACATGTCATCTAGCTGTAGAGGGTTGATGGTTAGATGCGGTAAGGCACCTGGATGGATGGTTGACTACATGGATGGAAAATCAGCTTTTTAATTTTTGCAGAAAAGTATAGGGATTTTCAATGTGAACAGGAAAAATACATTAACATGATTTAAAACATTTTAGGGTCAATATTCACCTCGCAGCAATCATTTTGCTGACTGCCACCAGTATTATGCCTGGAAATTCAATGTCAGACCATGTCCAGGCTTTGGCATTGAATTTCCAGGTATCTGGAGCTGGTTACACTAAAGCCAGTTTTGGGCCCCTTTTACCAAGCTGCGGCAAAAGGGGGCTGGTGGTGGCATTAGCACGTGTTTTACACAAGTGCTGAGGCCATAGGCAGTCGGTGGCCCAACTGTTTGGGGAGACTAAAGGGGGCGGGGTTAGGGGTGGAGCCAGGGGCGGAGCTTATAGCCACAATTAACACAGAAAAAAATAAGTAAAAATAAAATAGTCACAATTAATACCTTTTATTAAATTTAGATATTAGATATGTATCATATGTCAAAGAATAAAGTGGTTGCTCAAAGCATATACTAACCACAATCACTCAACTGTAAAACACTATGCACAAATTTGTGCAAAAACACACTCAGAATCTTGCTGTACCATAACACTAGGCAGACCCAAATACACCAATATACCACCCATATGGAAAATGCAGACCGTCAACAATATGAAACAAGGGATCATAATATCACAATTCTCATGTACAGCCACAAAACACCCTTTTAGGGTGGATAGTGTTCACAATGAGCTCCTTTTAATAACGACTATATGTAGATCCTTCAAGAGGTAGTGTGTCATGATTTAGGCTCTAAAACCCTTTCTGATGATTTGGTGCCACCTCAGTAAGGCCAATACACAATCTCTCCATTGCAAAACACTATACACAAACTTGTGCAAAAACACACTCATAACCGTAGCAAACCATAACAGCACTAATTCCAAGGACAGAACGAGCTACAACCTTATGCGTGGAAAAGCAGCACTGTAATTACACCGGGCTCTAAAATACCAGTACGCAACCTAGTGAAAGAAACAACAAAAAAAGGGCTGCAAATACTACACACTAGCAGAATACTGCACCTTGATCACACATGAAAAACACATGACAACAGATATGACACAAGGAACTAGAAATAAAAATAATATGAAGGCAAAATACTGAAATGGAAAGTTACCTGAAGAAGTCAGACTCAGCATGCAGCAATACTAGAAAAATTGAAACTTACATGCAAAATATCACAGATGCACATTTCCAAAAGCTGACATATTCCAGTTAATAAATTCTGAATAAAATACTTTTTTCTACCTTTGTTGTCTGATCATTTAGTTTTTCTATTCGCTTTGGTCCCAGTGTCTTCTTTCCATTTGATATTTTTTCTCTCAACATGTCCACCATTTTCCTGTGTCCTTATGCGTCCTGTCTACCATCTTTAGCACTGTCCCTATCCTTTCTCCAGTTTCAGCATCTGCCCTCAAAGTGTTCCAATCCAGCCCTTAAATTCAGCAATTTTCCCTCCATCCATATCCAGCATTTCTCCTCTCTCCCTTCCACTCCATCCGTGTGCATCTCCTTCCTTTGTCTTTCCTTCCCTCCATCGTTGTCCTACATTTCTCCTCTCTTCCCTGCCCTCCACTCCATCCATGTCCAGATTTCTCCTCTCTTCCCTCCATCCATGTCCAGCACCTTCCCTCTTTCTCTTTCCCTTCCATCCAGTGTCATCCCTCTTTCTCTCTCCATACTTCTACCCATTACCCTCTCCCAATCCTTCCGTCTATTGTCTCCCTCCATCCATTGTCTCCCTCTATCTCCCCTTCCTTCTAAACAGTTCTTTCTCTTGACCCTTTTCCATTCAGCATGTCCTCTCTATCCCCATCCTTCCAGTGTCTTTCCTCTTTTCCTCCCTACCCTTACGTCCAGTGTCTTCCCTGTTTCTGCCCCCTCCTTCCAGCATTTTCCCTCTTTCTCCCTCCTTTCATTCAGCATTTCTCCGTCTGACAGCTAGGATCTCCCCCAGTTTCTCTCCAGCAGCTTCTCTCTCTCTCCTGCCCATGTCCCCTCTTTCTCTCCCCATCTTTCCACTAATCTCTCTCTCTCTATGTACCCCTCTTCCATCCAGCATCTTCTCTCTGGCTCTCCCCTGCTCTCTTCCATATCCCCTCTTTCTCTCCCCATCTCTCTCTGGCTCTCCCCTGCTCTCTTCCATGTCCCCTCTTTCTCTCTCCATCTCTCTCTGACTCTCCCCTGCTCTTTGGCATGTCCCTGGCTCTCCCCTGCACTTTTCCACTTTCTCTCTCTCTCCTATATCCTCCTCATGCATTTCTCCTCTCCCTCATGCATCCCACCTTTCTCTTCCCTCACTCTCACTCCTTTCTCCACCCCCCCTTTTCCCATTCCCTGCCATTGCTTTCCTTCCTCCCTCTTCCCCTTAGATGTGGCACCTCACATCCTCTCCACCCCCTTTCCCTTTTGGTCTGGCAGCTGGCTGGCATGATGCATCGCTCCCTTCCGGACTAGTTCGGTATCGCTCTCCCCCTCCGCTCCTGTCATGTCTTTGAACTTCGAGGCTTCCTTCCGGTAGCAGCAGCAGCATTGGCAGTGATGTAAACGCTTCTTTCAGCCTGCCCCGGAAGCACTCTCTGTACAGTTTCCCGCGTGGGAGGGATGCTGTCTAGAGAAGGCTTCCGGGGCAGGCTGAAAGCAGCGTTTACATCATTGCCGATGCTGCTGCTGCTACCGGAAGGAATCCTCAAAGTTCAAAGACGACGTGACAGGACAGGAGCGGAGGGGGAGAGCGATATCGAGGTAGTCGGGGGGAGGGTAAAGATTGCACGCACCAGTCGGGGGGAGATGTTCAAGGCAGCGGGAACTGCACTCGGGGCGGTCTGCCCCGCCTTTGCTGCACTTCTGGCTGGGGAGGCTTAGCCTCCCCAAGCCTCTTATACCGGGCGCCTATGGCTGAGGCCCCCTTTTACCGCAGCTGGTAAAAGAGAAGTCTTGCCTTTCTGAAGGAAATGGCCATGTGGCAAGTAAAGCACTTGCCGCGTGGCCATTTCGGGGGGGGGGGGGGGGCCCTTACTGCCACCCATTGAAGTGGTGGTAAGGGCTCCCGCGTTAACCTGGCAGTAACCGGGCAGCACGTGGTACTGCCAGATTACTGCTGGGTACACTCCGGTGCTACAAAAATAAATTTTTGTAGCACTGGAAATGATAGCGTGCTAGGGATGGGAGGTACAGCCGGGCTGCAGTGGTAGCCCGGTGGTACTTCCTGTATAGCGAGTGGTAAGCCCGCATTGGGCTTACTGCCGCTTAGTAAAAGGAGCCCCTAGCACAATATTTAGCACTTAACCAGCTATAAGCCACTCCATAAAGATAGGAATGACTTTCATGCGGTCATATTTATACTGTGACCTTGGCCAGTAAAGTGCTGAACATCGGCACTTAACTGCCCATAAATAGCTGGTTTTGCTTTAAGCACTAACTAATTAAGTGCCACTGAAAATGACCGGTTATCCCCAAACATGCGATTTAACCGGTCAGTTAAATCACTTTGAACATTGACCTCTATATTGAAAACCCATCCTGGACCAGCAAGATTCCTTCTCCATGAAGGTTGTTAATAGCTCATCAAAAGCAGTTAATTGTTGCGCAAAAGGTCTATGACTTTGACATGTGATCCTAAAGTTTTCTGGTGAAATTTGACTGCTTACACCAGTTACAATTTGGGTTTAGACCATATCGTTCAACAGAATCAGTTTTATTGGCTATTGTTTCTGAGATAAAAACATTATTTGCATATGGTAAATCTTCCATTCTCCTGCAGTTTAATACTGTAGATTATGATATATTACTCTATAAATTAAGCTCATTAGGAATTTCAGGTAAAGTCCTGTCTTGGATAAGATAATTTCTTCCTTATGTAAATCACTCTATGATCCATGAACATTAATGCACTATCACTTTGTAATCTACCCTATAATGTACATGCTATACCACTTTGTATTTCTCAGATCCGGAAGTGGCGACTGTCACTACTACTACTACTATTTAGCATTTCTATAGCGCTACAAGGCGTACGCAGCGCTGCATAAACATAGAAGAAAGACAGTCTCTGCTCAAAGAGCTTACAATCTAATAGAAAAAAAAAAAAAGTAAGCAAATCAAATCAATTAATGTGAACGGGAAGGAGGAGAGGAGGGTAGGTGGAGGCGAGTGGTTACGAGTCAAAAGCAATGTTAAAGAGGTGGGCTTTCAGTCTAGATTTAAAGGTGGCCAAGGATGGGGCAAGACGTAGGGGCTCAGGAAGTTTAGTCCAGTCGTAGGGTGCACCGAGACAGAAGGCGCGAAGTCTGGAGTTGGCAGTAGTGGAGAAGGGAACAGATAAGAAGGATTTATCCATGGAGCAGAGTGCACAGGAAGGGGTGTAGGGAAGGACGAGTGTGGAGAGATACTGGGGAGCAGCAGAGTGAGTACATTTATAGGTTAGTAGAAGAAGTTTGAACAGGATGCGAAAACGGATAGGGAGCCAGTGAAAGGACTTGAGGAGAGGGGTAGTATGAGTAAAGCGACCCTGGCGGAAGACGAGACGGGCAGCAGAGCATTATGTAAGCATTATGTAAGCCACAATGAGTCTGCAAATAGGTGGGAAAATGTGGGATACAAATGCAACAAATAATAAATAAATAAATAAAATGCAGACGCTAAAGTAGGGATACAGTGTAAGAAAATTCATATTGAAAGGGGGATTTTTCTTGTTTCACATTCAAGAATGTCAGAGAGAACAAAGAGTCAAATAGTAAACAAGGAAAGTTATAATCTGGCTAATTAACAGCTGTGTTTCTAATAAAATGTTTATTAATGCTGACCCAAAAATAACCGGTAGTCAATCCAGCATCAGTGAGTTCCTAAATTATGAATTATGTACAGTGTTCCGTTTTGAAGTTCAGTGCACCCACAATTAGGGCTGCCACCTAGATACAGACTCACTTGACAGGGTTGATCCAGTCTTGGGTTTACACTACTGTATTCAGGGACTTATAGTTCTAATTTCCCCATTGCATTCCATAAGAAAAGCAAGATTACAAGTCCCTGCATATAATGGGGTAAAACTCTGGATTGGATTGATCCTGTCGGGTGAATCTTAATCCATTTGTAACTCTACCTACAGAACGTGAATTGCAAATACATAGACTGTAATGGCAGATAAAGACCACAATAACCACGTAATGGGCCAGATTCTATATATGGCACCTAAAAAATCCACAAGGAACTAAGCATATTCTATAAGATTTAGGCGCGGTTTATAGAATACGCTTAATCAATACCATAGTGCCTAAATCTACACATGCCCATTTACACCAATAAAAACCTGGTGTAAATCTGTGCGCAAAGATTTAGGCGCACTGACCCGTATTCTGTACTTACACGTGGAACTTTTGGAATGCCCACAAAATGCCCATAAACACATCCCTTTTAAACTACGCATGTTTAGTTTGAACTGTGCAATTTACAATTTAGGCGCAGTTCTTTATAGAATATGCTCAGTGACTTCAGCGCATAAGTTGTGATAATTGCCAATTAATGCTCATTACTGCTTGTTTAGCGCTGTTAAAAATGGTGATTGGATTGTTATGCCAATTAAATTAAATGTGTATTCCATGCGGAAATCTAGGTATCATATATAGAATCTGCTCCAATATGCCCAGTTTGATTCATAGAAGAATAGAAACTATATGGCCTATCTGGCCTGTCCATCCATACCATCTACCATCCCTCCGCTCCCTTAGAGATTCTATGTGCTTGTGCTTTCTTGAAGTTAGATAGAGTAGTTGTGTCAGATGAGGAAAGGCCCTCGATGATGCGCAAGGCTGCCTGTTTGAATCGCTGCTGGAGCAAATTCATAAAACAATTAAAGAGTACTGTGGAAAGGGGGAGGAGAGGAAAGCGGACAGCAGGGAGCCCAAAGGCAGTAGCCCCACTGATGGCCTAAGTGGGAGAGGAAGCCAAAGAGGGAATAAGGCCACAGTTAAGAATCCAGAGGAGAGGAGAAGCTGCTTGAGGAAGATTCCTAGGAGGAGGGGAGGGAAGGGAAATGGAGAAATAATGGATCCACCGAGGCCATATTTTACATTCATCACACACGCATGCTATATGAGATTTTATTTTTTTTTTACATCCGCACTCAACTTGTGCGTGGGCATGTTATCTCCTGGATTCTATACATGGCATCCTAATTTGCATGCCTAGATTTGGATGTGTGCAGGATATTTGATTAACAAGCCCTTAACTAGCAATAATTGGGTGCCAACAACCAGTTATTGCAGTTAATTGGCATCAATAAGTATTTGTGCATAAATCTGGCTGTGCGCTATTCTAAAAGGCATGGTGCCTAAATCCCATGGTGCGCATCTGAAAAGGACGCATGTCAGGGGCATTCCAAAAGGTTATGTGTGGATTTTACAGAATACTGTTGAGCATGCCTAACTCTTGCGCCAGCACTTACAACTGGTTTCAGCAAGCGTAAGTCTGGCACCCAAAGTTAGGCACGAGATTGGCACTTAAGCACAACTCTATAAAGGGTGAATGCCCTTTACAGAATCACGTTTAGTGCCGATCTTTTCCCATGCCCGTTTTTGAGTGCTATTTACTGAATCTAGCCTATAGGCTTAGATTCTATATATGGTGCCTAAAAAGAGTTATTCTATAAGCCATATTTAAAGTTAGGAACGGTTTACAGAATAGCACTTATGCCTCAGAATCACACCTGTTTATATGCAACCATTTGTATCCGCTGAAACATGGTACAAATGTGTGCACCTAAATTAGGCGTGTATCGTTGTTATTCTATAACAATGTGCGTAAATGCTAGGAATGCCCCTGTTCTGCTCATGACCTCCCATTTCTATGTCTCTTTTTTTTTTACTTGCACGTAAAATTTAGATGTGGACCTGCACCTAAATTTATGCGCACAAGTTCCAGTTAATTCTAATTAGTGCCAATAATTGCTTGTTAAAAAGTCAATTATAGGCACCAATTTGCTTGTCATTCAATTGAATTGTGAGTATAAATTGGGCAAGCTCCTAAATCCGTGAGTGCAATTTTTGATGACTTTTATAGAATTAGGTGGTATACGCGTAAAAATACAGTACACATGTCAGGGGCGTAGCTACGGGTGGGCCTGGATGGGCCTAGGCTCACCCAGTTTCGTCTCAGGCCCATCCTCACCTTCTCCCACCCCCGCCGTAGCGCTGCCTCCTCTCCTGCACTTCGCGGTGTCTGTCTCCCACCCTCACGGCAGCGCTTTCAATTTGCTATCAGCGCTGCCTGCCTGACAGCTGACAGATGCGACGCGATGTCCTGCTGCTCCGGGGCCTTCCCTCTGCCGCGTTGATTCAACTTCCTGTTTACGCAGGGTGGATTGCATGCGGCAGAGGGAAGGTCCCGGAGCAGGACGTCGTCGCGCCGCGTCTGTCAGCTGTCAGGCAGGCAGCGCCGATAGAGCGCTGCTGCGGCAGTGGGAGACGGAGACCATGAAGTGCAGGAGACGAGTCAGCGCCACGGTGGGAGAAGGTGAGTGGAAGCAGCGTCGATAACTTTAAAGGTGCTGTGCACTGCGTGTGTGTGTGTGTGGGGGGGGGGGGGGGGGTTGGGGTTGTAGTGCCCACCCATCCAACCCGCTGGCCCACCCAAAAATTGTCTTCTGGCTACGCCACTGACACATGTAAATGCCTTTTTATGCCTGTCTAAAACGCAAATGTGTAACTTGCCAATCCACATAGGTACTCTAGTCAAAGTGTAACTGTAAAAATGTAAAAGAACTGAAGGAAAAACACTAACAAATTTTAAAAAAAAAGGAATATTTGAAGAGTGTATATTGTTGCTTTACATTTCCACTTTTGAAATACAAAGGCTGTGACTATCTTTTATAAACACAAAGGCTGTGACTATCTTTTATAGTTCAAAGTTTAGAATATCTACACTTTGGAGTGGAGGAGTGGCCTAGTGGTTAGGGTGGTGGACTCTGGTCCTGGGGAACTGAGTTTGATTCCCACTTCAGGCACAGGCAGCTCCTTGTGACTCTGGGCAAGTCACTTAACCCTCCATTGTCACATGTAAGCCGCATTGAGCCTGCCAAAAGTGGGAAAGCGCAGGGTACAAATGTAACCAAAAAAAAAAAAATCAAGAAGGATCAGAGATGACAGGGAATACATAGTCAATTGTTTGCCTCATAGAAAACACGATTAAAATAGAGTAATGGTAAAATGGAAACTCAACTAAAACCAGCAGAAACTAGCACTACTTATGTTAATTAGAACATCTGAAAGAGTAAACTATCCATATAAAGGCAACAAACACATTCTTTGTTGCCTTTTAGTATTGTTCTATTAAAAATTATTAGGAGAGCTTATCCTAGATCTAATAAACTAGACTGATGGATTTTGGTCCTTATTTTAGAAGCCCTTCTTCACAATTTATTCATTTACATGTGTGTAACAAATACATGTGTAAAACCCAATTTTAGAAAGCCAGTATTTATATGCACTATGTGTAGCTTGCAAAAAAAAGGATGTGATCTGGGTGGGGCTTGGGTGGAACTGAAATCTTATTTCCTAGTGCTTATTTCCTTTCCAATTTAAAAATAATTAAGGATTGAGGTCTATGCTGTTAATTGGCTGCATGCACATGTAACTGGAGAAAAAGCCTAATGGTTAGAACAGGGGGCTGAAAACCAGGGAAGCACACTTCAAATCCCACCATGCCTCCTTATGGTCCTGGGCAAGTCACTTAATTGTCCATTGCCTCAGGAACAAACTTAGGGGTCCTTTTATCCAGCTGTGGGAAAAAGGGCCCTGCACTAGTGCCATTTTCCCACACACCAGGGTCCTTTTTACTGCAGCGGGTAAAAAGTCCCCAGACAAACATGGCCATGCAGTAAGAGAACTCTCACTGCGTGCCCATGTGACGGGAAGCCCTTACCGTCACCCAATGAGGTGGCGATAAGGGCTCCCGCAGTAACCCTGGTTTTCTTTTCCCCCCGGAAATGGTGTGAGCTTCGGGCGGAACCACAGCGTGTGGCTGCGTTGGGCCGGCGGTAGTCCTGATATAGCATTCGGTAAGCCCACGTTGGGCTTACTGACACTTTGTAAAAGACCCCCTTAGACTGCAAGTCATCTGAGGACAGGAAAATACCTCTTGTACCTGAATTTAAAAAAAGTGTTGACATTTACACATGTACGCTTTGGAATACCAATTTCCACATGTAAATGTCAGCACTTACATATGTAAATTTCTGTCTTTTTTTCTGTTTAGCTTTTTAATGTGTATCTTTTTAAACTGGCTGCTCCAGCTACATGTGAAAGCTAACAGACATGGCCTCCTGCACGTATCTTAGAAAAGGCTCTATGCCGGCAGAACCTTTTCAAAAATAACATTAAAATTGTAGATGTCCTGGCCTGAATGTATCAATTCTGATTCCTAGAGTCTATCTAAAATGGAGCTGTTTATTATGAAGAACATGATGGCTTTCCATCATAACTGATCTATGAATCAACGATAACGTGCATGAATGATCTCAAAAGAAAGCTCTAAGGGTTTCGCAAAAATAAAAATGGATAACGATCTTGCTCTCTTGCTTGTCAGAGGGGAATGGGTCAAGGCAAAACATAGATATATAATGCCTGTTATATCCAGTGAAAAATACGCTGGTTTAATGCACTGCAAACAATTTCTGCATTAGACAAACCCATCTAAAGATCTCAGCACCTTCTTCCAAACCTAAAAATGCTTGCTCTCTCAAATTATATTTTAATAACTCAGAAAGAATTCTCTCTTTTTTTGGCTATAATCCTTCCATTCTGAATGGATAACTGAAACCAGGATCAAAAGAGACAAATATTGAATTAGCCAACAAACATCTTTTAAGGAAGAGAATGCTGAAATAGGAATTAACATGATTAGTGAATCAAACAAGAATAAGCACATTATCCATGTCTAAGGACCATATTCACTTTTTTTTCACATATTCACAAAATAGAGTTTAGTGAACAGGGTCCTCAAGTTGGTTTTTGGAGTTCTGAAGGGATCCGCTACCAAGAGACTGAGACGCTGACCCTCTTGTATTCAACTCACTCATATTGGGGGTTGAATGTGATCTCTCGTATTCTGGCCTTTTGCCTTTTGCTTTGAAAGCACCTTTCCTGTGTGCCTTATGTGGTGAGTGCTCTCCATTCCCTTTATTGGAGTAAAATATGAATATTTTAACAGGAGCAGAGTCATATGTACATAGGTTTCCACCTAAGCTCAGACTAGTAAAATGCTGAAAAAGTCTGCTTATTGTACAATGCATACACTATACACAGTGTGACAAAGAATATCTGCTTCCAAACTTGGGGCCTCTTTTACTAAGGTGCGCTAGAATTTTTAGCGTGCACTAAACGTTAGAGACGTCCATTTATTCCTATGGGCGTCTATAACGTTTAGCATGCCCTAAATATTAGCACACGCTAAAAAACGTTAGCGTGCCTTAGTAAAAGAGGCCCTTGATGAACATGTCAAGGTTCACATGAAATTATCTTAGTTATTAAGGAAAAATGATTGAACTAGAATTTACCGTAGACCATTTCACTCTAACACAGGCCTGATTCACTAAGGTAAGCTGACTGAAAACCATTCAGAGATGAACATACTGTAAATGAATTTGCAGTTGTTTCTCATGTCCTGGTCTGATCTTTTTGGAGTACTTTATTTTAACCTATATTGTATCCTGCTTTAAAGTTAAAAATATATTTAAGAAGTTTAAATCCTAGTTACGTGCTAGAGGTCCTAGGAGATCTCACCTCAGAACAGATGAGTATCTACACTGATTCCACAGTAAAGGCTTAAAATTGTGAATTTAGAGATGTGTTAGAGCTTATTGCTCCTGTAAAATCTTGTGTTCTATGTACCCTACAAAATCTGTACCATGGTTTATAAGTGACTCGTGAAACATGAGGCATCCAAGTCACCTTCAAGAGAAAACTTGGAAGGAGCTGTTTGCATAAAGTGGGTAAATTAAAACATAAGACATTTAGCAATGTACAATTAAAAACCGTGGCAGCAATGAAAAATGATTGCTCAGCTTCTTCCACTGCCCATATGAATTATTTCATATAGTGAAAGGGTTACTATACCACCCTTTGCCCTCTAGTCAATATGTAGAATCTCAAGGACGTTCCGACACGATTTATCCTTGGTATTTTAGATACAAACTGTACACAACAGGATACAGATTTTATGCTCCCAGATCACTCTGCACTATATTTTTATGAAACTGGTTTAAATAGAACCTTTTGTATTATTGTTGTTGGATGGTTGGAGTAAATGTTCAGTTCTCCCTTAGTGAGAGTGAAGTGGGGTAGATCAGCTGGCGGTGGACTGAATATCCAGGGCCAATTTATTATGTGCTGACCGCCGGAACTTAAGTGGATCTCAGTTGAATATTAGCCAGGATCCGGATAAGGGATGCAGGTGTCCTGTGCTTCCCCAATTCCCTTCCTTCCCACCAACCAGAACATGCTGAAGCTCTCCTTCCCACCACCTGAAAGAAGACGAAGACCTCCCCACTTCTGATCTCCTTTCCAGTCCCTCTAGGTCCATGCCCACTTTCCCACTCCCATGTCTATCTACAGTCCCTGGGAGTTCATGATAAATCCCACTTTCTACTGCCCCTAGCAGCAGCTTCATGATACTTTCTGAGAAGTGCGAGTTTGTTGTGGGGGGGTTGGGGGGCTTGGAATCTGAAGGGATAAGGGGGATCTTGCCTTGTTGGGGGGGGGCAGGATCAGAAGGGGGGAGGAAGGGTACGTTAGCATGTTCTGTGGGGGGAGGGGTAGCACCACTTTAGGCCAGGACCTGGAAGTTAACCGAGAATTTGCCAATATTCAGACCAGTGCTAGGTTGACCCCCCCCCTTATAGAGTTAGAACAGCCTTTTTCTGTCCTAAATTCATGCAGTTGCTCAGCCGCTATAGTGGACTGAAAATCACTGCTAACCAGCTAAGCTTCCACTCTGCCCTAACTCCATCCTGGATTGTCCACAAACTAGCCAGTTTCAACATGGGTGATTAGAGGGGATATTCTGCAGCACTGTCTGATTAAGAGCCGTTGAATATCCCCAGATAACCATGAACAAGCAATTTAAACCGCTTTGAATATTGTAAAGAGTATGTAGGCAACTCTGGGGAGCAGAAAGAAAAGAGGAGAGCAAGAAACTACAACTCCCCGCATGCCTCGGGGGAACCCTGGGCTAAGCAAGAATACCCCCGTTACAGGCAGGCATTCCCCAAGAAAGAACCAGAAATAAGGAACTACAACTCCCAGCATGCACCAAGGGAACTTGGGGATGAGAGAAACGATGGGCATTCCCATGAGTCACCAGAGGAGGGCCGCAGGGGAAGGAGTAAGGCTGATTCTCCAACCTGGTGGAAGAGGTGGTGGAACAAGTGGGTGGAGAAAGAAGGGACTCCAAAGCACTTTAATGAAGAAAAGGGTGAGCAGCTGGGAGAAGGGCGGGGTGAAGAGAATATGGATTGGGCACCTGAGGAGAGAGGGGAGGAGAGAGAGCCCTGCCCAATGGAGTTGACGGAACCGGAGAACACCCTGGAAGAGCCGATGGACTTCTCAGCTCTGGCTCAGCGAAAGCCAAGGAAGTAGCGGGGCCAAGCCGGGTCAAGCGGGAGGAGGTCAGGTAAGAGAGAGTGACTGACCAAGAGGGTGGGACCCTAGGCTTTGAGCCCGCGCAGAGCCATATTGTGTTTTGGAAAGCCTGGCTAACCTGAACTGTGTTTTGAAAGCCTGCCTAACCTGAACTGAGTTTTGAAAGCCTGGCTAACCTGGACGGTGTTTTGAAAGCCAGGCTGGGGTTTTAAAGCCTGGCTAAACTGAACTGTATTTTGGGAAGCCTAGCTAAACTGAACCGGGTGTTTTTTTTTCTTTGTGCTGCTCCTCTCTAGGAGAGGAAGAGAGAGGAAGCAGCTGCTGAAGCCTGGCCTGTGTACCTAACCGGCTTGAGTAAGGTAAACTGTAACAGGGATTTGTTTTGTGTTGTGGATCGGTACTTGAGAGAAGGAGGGACGCCCTTCCTATGCAATAAACAGCTTTATTTTGAGTTGGAGGTGAGCACGGCTGGAGAGTGTTCTTTTGTTGGGGGAGCTGCAACCTCGGAGTGAAGGGGAGCAACTTAACAATATCTACCCCTTAAAAAATAAGGATTTTAATGTGTGATCAAATTTTTATATATTCATATTTTTACCAATGTGTTTTATTATTTTGCTTTTTATTTTATTATGGCTTTGAGTTGAACTGTGCTCATGAAGAGCAGTACAAAACTTTAACATTTCATTGAAAATGAAACCAACCATTTGTGCACTTCATCCATGCCCTTTCTGGTTGGTGGAAATAGAGAAATCAGGTATTCTGGAAGCATTACGTTTAAAGGTAAAGCATGATTAAATGTAGGATCAATGCCTGGGATGATACAGGAAGTGATAATTTGCCCTATTATAAAGAACAAAACAACAAAACCCTATTCTTGCTCCCAAACTGCCAGAAACAGTTAGTGAGCCACTAATCTTCAATTTTTTTAGAAACATTATTGAGGTGCTGAAGCTTCCTAACTGGAAGAAGCTATGGATTAGTAAATTTTTATTAGCAAATGACAGTGAGAAGGTGAAGAAGGCTTGAGAAAAAAAAGTTGATGTGCATCCCACATACCGGCAAATGCCAGCCCTTCCCTTCACCCATGCTGGCTCTTCCTCATTAAGACACGTGTCTAGTAGTTTTGTTCTTAAAAATGTCTTCCATGCTGACAAGCATTAACATTGGGTGTATTACTAATCTGTAGTTTTCAGCTTTGCCTGTGGAGACATTTTTTACACTTAGCAATTATAGTGGCCTCTCCCCAATACTTAGGTCCTCTGGCATATTTTAATGATAGGTTATAGATTACCAGTAGCAGTCTTGGGTTCTGTACTTTAGTTACTTTGGAACTCTTGAGGGAATACCATATGGTTCTGGTAATTTGCTACTATTTACTTTATCAGTTTCCTCTACTGCCGTTTCCAGATTCATGTTGAATTGCTTCCGTTCCCCTGAAACATTTCCTTTAAAAAATGGTTCTGATGTGGATATCTCACCATATCAAATGCAAAGCAGGGTTGATATATGCTTGCAAAATTAAGGGGCAAGTTTACTAAAGTGCAATAGTTTTGCACTTACTGCACGGTAAGTGTTAAGCTGTAAATGTAGGGAGCATGTCCAGTATCTTCTCACAGAGTTACAATGCTGAAGAAACCTGCACTGATAGATCCGCTCTACCTGCTTCAGTGACAGCACATGGTAAGTTACTATGAGGCTGTTCTATAATTGGGAACCACCAGTTGTGCCAAAGCCACAGGCTGAGCGCCAATTCTATAACAGCCTCTGTGCACCAAGATGTTGTTATAGAACACTAGTGTAAGTGGCATCAGTGTGCCTTCATGTAGGTACACTCACCAGGTCTATGGTTAGTGAAAATGAGTGTGCCTAAATGCAGCATGTGTAAGTTATGCAAGTGGGAGCCCCACCTGATCCGCACCCATGCTCCTCCCCAGTGAACATCTCCCTTCCATTTACACTCTAAGGGGTCCTTTTACCAAGCTGCAGTAAATAGGGCCCGGCAGTAGCAGTGGGGGCCATTTTTGAAATGCAACAGGGCCTTTTTTATTGCAGAGGGTAAAAAGCTCCTAAAAAAGATATGGCCATACACATGAATGGTCGTGTGGGGGGGAAGCACTTACCGCCACCCACTGAGGTGGCAGTAAGGGCTCCTGCGGTAACCCAGCAATAA
This sequence comes from Microcaecilia unicolor, assembly GCF_901765095.1. NCBI lineage: Eukaryota > Metazoa > Chordata > Amphibia > Gymnophiona > Siphonopidae > Microcaecilia > Microcaecilia unicolor. The sequence continues at coordinate 261,472,751 of NC_044033.1, read as the reverse complement.
CTAGGCAGCACATGGCACCGCCCGATTACCGCTGGAATTACGGAATTATTTTCCGTAGCGCCAGAAATAGTGCACGCTAGAGGAAGAACTACTGCTGGCAGCTGTGTTGGGCCGATGGTAGTTCCGGGTTGTCACGTGGCAACACTTTAGTAAAAGGGCCCCTAAGACATCTGCGCATGTACTTTATAGAATACGGCTGAGCGTTCTGCTAGCACTTACGTGTGATAAGTGTACATTCACTGTGAACATATGGAGGTGAACTCTATATATGGCATAGAAAAAGTGCTATTCTATAAGCTGCACTTAAAGTTAGGCGTGGCTTACAGAATAGAACTTACACACAGGAATCGTGCCTAACTTAGGCGCAGCCATTTGCACCAATTGAAATGTTGTGCAATGTACACACCTCAATTAGACACATATACCCCCTTATTCTATAATAATGCATGTAAATGCCAGGAACACCCCCATTCCACCAAGACTAAGGTTATTTAAGGTATATTCAGGAAGCATTTTTAAGTACATTTTTATATGGATTAAGTAATGAGACTTTTATTGGTTATTTTGTTTTATTTCGGTTATGTTGTTTTGTGTGTGTTTCTTGTAATCTGCCTTTTTAATGAGCGGGCTATAAATGAAATATAAATTCATAAAAAGTGTGCATACAGTTTACAAAATAGGATTCTACCTTATGCATGTGCTTCACCAGAGCAGGTGTGATTTATATGGCTGCATTTTAGCCAAAATTTTAATTTTTTTGCAGAGGGGGCATGTCTGCTCACTAATTGGTTAGCACAGGATTAGTGCGTAAGCCCTTACTGCCTACAAAATAGCTATTTGCTAATCACAATATTAGCACATGGCCATTAGTTTGCAAAATTGGCCATTTTCTGGCTGCACTAAAAATGGCCTTAGAGTGCTGAAAGTTCTCCCATAAGGGCGCACTATGGCCACTTTTCCCCTCAGCTTAGTAAAAGGAGCCCTTTCTCTTTTAATAATTTTTCAGATAGTATTTATCATACTTCACGGTTGTTATTTTACCTTGGTTTTTGATTTTTTTTTTTTGGTTTAGAGAGAGTATAGAAACTGAAATAAATAAAGCCTCATTTCTGGGACACTTATCCCCCTGTTTACTAAGATGCACTATTGGCTGCCGTGTGCTAATGCCTACACAACCCATTCACTTTGAATGGGCTGTATCGGCATTGCCGTGCAGCTTCGTAAACAGGGGGGGTTAATAAGAGAAAAAGCCTTAGTGAATCAGGCCCATAATTGTTTAATATTTTTGGACATGAAAAATTAGTACTAAGCTGTTTGAATATTCAAAATTAGTATTAAGAAAGAATGAACATTCCATTTTTTAATCTATGCTCAGAAACAACCTATTAACAAACGGTAGCTTTATCTAATCCAGACAAATTTAGGGCCTGTTTAGTAAGCTGCGCTAGAGGCGCATTAGTGCTTTTAGCGAGCGCTAACCATTAGCGCGTGCTAACTGTGTAGGCGCCCACAATATTCCTGTGGGCGCCTACATAATTAGCGCGCCCTAATTTTGTGCACGCGCTAAAAATGCTAGTGCACCTTAGTAAACAGGGCCCTTAGTAAAGGAGATGAAAGTACTGTGAGACTGTAGTTCAGATTTGGTTTTCACATGTCCCAATTAGTCTATCAGGATTCTCTAATCAGAATTTAACATGAAATATGAAACATCCCACTTGAGTAGTTTTAATCAGGATGTGTGTGTATAACAAGAAAATAAACCTCATAATTACAATTTTTTTTCAACTTACCTAAATCAGGCTTTAGTTCAGTAGGTAAACTTAATTTTCTTGACATCTTTGCTGAAAAATAAAATGTACTCTTAAAAATAAGATATTTGATGTCAATGAGACTTTCCTCAAGCAGACTGTGCTGCACAGCTCTGTGGGATTAAACAGCCGCAGTGCTATACACCGCTCCATTCACAGGAGAGCTCGTAATCATGTTGACACTATCATTTCCTGCCAATTCTAGGTTTTCAGCCCTTTGGGCTAAGTACAAACATAAGATCCAAACCATGAGCTGAGGATGGTCCTTCCTTGGGCTTTTGGCTTAAACTGATAATCTGCTACCCAACCCCACTGGAGAAAAGAAAATATTATGACTAGAGCTGTACCGAATAGCATATTTTCACTATTTGGCTGAATATGAATAATGAAAAATATTTTTCAGGCAAATACGAATAATGGGCATTGAGCTTTAACATAACAAATAATAAAAGAAGAAAAGTGAAATCAGAGATCAAGTATTTATTTCAGTAGGATTTAGCACAGTAGAGCCCTGGATTATTTATATAACTATCTGGCCAAATACAAATAATGTATTCGGGGCCGAACCAAATCGAATATGAATATTTGGCACAGCCCTAATTATGACATTGGTTGAAAGAGGAGGATGATTAAATCTCCTGCTTAAAAAATACACTTTTCTGAAGCTAAACTGCAAAACAGATTATACTAGCGACTATAATCCATTTTCTAATGCAGGCAAAAATGGACTTTATTGTAACCTGCAAATCAATCTTCCAAGCGTCTGGCAGGTTACAGTTCAAAAGCTACTTAACTTCCCTTACCTGTCAAATTAACCAGACTCTGGCAGAAAGGAAGCTATAAAGTCACTCTTAGGGGCCCTTTTACTAAACCATGTAGGTGTCTACGCGCACCTAACACACGCTAATTCTGAACTACCGCCCGGCTACCACATGTCCCAAGTGGTAATTTCATTTTTTATTCGCGTCCAGTAGACGTGCCAGAAAACATATATATTTTTTTCGTCACGTGGCACTAACCAGGCGATAATTGGCATTGTATGCGTGCTGATAATTACCACCCAGAGACCTTATCGCTAACTCAATAGGTGGCGGTAAGGTCAATTTTCATTTTGCCGCACATCCATTTTCGGCCCCCCAAAAAGGCCTTTTTAGCAGGCACGCTGAAAAATGGACCTGCGCATATCCAATACACGCGTCTACAACAGCGCAGGCTATTTTTCGGTGCACCTCAGTAAAAGGACACCGTAATTTTCCCTGATTGCCAGGTCTAGAATTAGAACAGCAGTGATTAGTGAAGGATAGTCAACTCCAAAGGTCAGAATTCCAGGATATCCACAGGGAATATTGGAACATAATTTTATGATAATGTCAATTTATATAACACAAGGCTGCAGAGACAGCAAAGGTGATCCAAGTAATGAAGACCAGACGGGTTAATTTATTTTTTATTCTTCTCTCTACACTATTGCTTTCTCTGACAATATTGCCTAATTTTGCTTGTTTATAAGATTATGAGGCCTTGGAGAGAACCTTGTTAGGTTGTGTTCTGAAGAATCTGGTGGTAATGTTTAAATGTCTTGTCTTTTTTATGTATATTGTGATAAACACAGTGCCTGCCCTTACAGGAGGAGGCCGCCAGAGGGCGCTCTTCCACTGAAATCGGGAAAATGCCCATTCTGGTCACTAGAGGGAGCTCCAGGGGTCGAGCTGAGTATTGGCATGTATGGGCCAGTAGAGGGAGCTCCAGAGAGATAGCTGGGGGAGTGAGAAGAGACCTCTGGACCCAGATCTTTCTAGAACCAGAGGGGCGAGGTCTCAAGAGGTGGGGAGGTTTATTGAACACCTCATAAAGAGCTTCCTCTCAGTAGAGGAGAGAGATTTTTGCCCGAAAGAGAGAAGTTTTGCCCAAGGGAGAGAAGATGGGGGAACCTGTAACACCCAGAGCTGGAGGATTACTAGCAGGAAGGCTGAAGAAGGAGGCCTGCTGAAGGAGAACTCAGGGGAGAGGTCAGGAGAGGGTTCCCTCCAAGCCCAGAGAGGTACCTACCTGCTGGGGACCAGGCACTGGGTTTCTTGGGTAATGAACAATTGCTACTGAAGTGTTTAAAAAGAACAAACAGCTGTGGGGTGGAGGATAGGACCGTAAGGTTAAGGTGAATAAAAGAAGGTCCTATCCAGGGGAGGAGGCTGTTATACCCTGAGACCCAGATGGCCCCAGTAAATGGTCTCAGAGGGGGGGAATAGCAGTAACAGATTACTAGTGGGCAAGCCAGGTTCCCACAAGACTGTAACCTAGCTAATAAACTGAGTTTACATGCAACCGGCTAATTTGCATATCTTTGCAAGCAGAAAAAGCTGTGCTGTCTTCCAGAGAAGGGTGACCTGGGGGCCCCACCAGAAGAGCTGGTAAGGTGGGTCGGGTACCAGGGGATACAGCGGAGAGGCCGGGCCAGGACTGCAGGTTAAGGAAGAGGTCACCCTGAGGGAAAGGGGAGGACCAAACATAGAGGCCTGAATGAATGCAGTCACAGAGAGGTCTGGTTGCAAGGTGGTGCCCTGAGGCAAAAGGCTGGTGAGGCCAGGCAGGAGCCACTAGAGGGCCAATGCACACCAGAGAGCGTCCCTGTGGGGGTTACAAAGGGGACTATTCCAGATGGGACCTTGTTGTGGAATAACCCCCTGAAGACAAGGACACCAGAGAATCCCTGCTACCCTTGACCGTTGAATAACAGTGACTGAAGGTTGAAACCAAGGGAAGAGCAGAGGGTTGGTGAGACCCAGGCAATAATTGTTTCCCCAGGGAGGTGTGCAGAAAGGCCCTCTGACTACAGGCGGGTTCTGGGGGACTAGAGAACTCCAAGTGAAGCTTTGTGGAAAAGGCGTCAGTCTCCGGTGTGAGGAGAGTGGGAGCGGTCGAGTTCCAGAGGCAAGTCAGCAGAGTGCCACGACGTCTCCTGTGACATTCTTACAATATACATCTTGATCAGTATCTTTTTATATTGTTTTGATTATTGTGAGTTTTTAATTGTTTTATATTAATGTATATTTGTAGACCCTGATGAAGGCAAAGCTGAAACTCAGCCTCTTCAATAAAATTTGTTTTGGTGAACTCCCATCTGGTCTTCACTCCTTGGATCACCTTTGTTATCTGTGTTACCTTGTGTGTTAATATAGAGGTTTTTCTCCTGTTCTTCTGCAAATTTATATAACACAGCCAACTTGTATGTCTTACTATCCTAAAATCCTGGACTATCTATGGCACCTGAGACCTGAAGATAATGATCCATAGGTACAGAATAGGCAGGCCACTGTGGTCAAGGCCCTAATAATATTTTGCTTAACAAAGCATCAGCAACTACAGAGTAAGAGCAGGGCCAGAAAGTGGCGTTCCATTGCCCCTGTAGTTATCCATGGCTTAACATTTGCCAATCTCAGCTCTAACTAATGCTGTTAGGCCTGCATTGTTATGAGCACAACTTTCAACAAGTCCATCTAACCTTTTCAAATTCAGAATGTGATTTTGAAGATTCAGGATATATTAATATTCCTGAAATAAGGAATCATATCTTGGAGGCACTGCGAAAAACAAACTCAGGAAGTACATATCAAACAAGACTCAGTTTTTTCTTAATTTATACTACAGTCTTCCTTTTCTCAAGTCATAACATAGTAACATAGTAGATGACGGCAGAAAAAGACCTGCACGGTCCATCCAGTCTGCCCAACAAGATAAACTCATATGTGCTACTTTTTGTGTATACCTTACCTTGATTTGTATCTGTCATTTTCAGGGCACAGACCGTATAAGTCTGCCCAGCACTATCCCCGCCTCCCAACCACCAGCCCCGCCTCCCACCACCAGTTCTGGCACATTATATCCTAAAGCAAAAAATAAAAAAATATATTTTATTTACAGTTTGTTGTCTCTGGTTTCTGCTTTCCTCATCTTCTTTTCACTGTCTTCCTTCCATCCAGCATCTGTCTTCGCTCTCTTTCTGCCATCCAGTGTCTGCCCTCTCTAATGTCCCTTCCATCCACTGTCTGCCTTCTTCCTCTGCCCCTTCGATCCACTGTCTGCCCTCTCTCTCCCTTCCATCCACATCTGCCCTCTATTTCTGCCCCTTCGATCCACCATCTGCCCCAGTCTGCCATCTCTCTCCCCCTTCCAACATCTGCCCTCTCTCTCTCTCTCTCCCTTCCATCCACATCTGCCCTCTATCTCTGCCCCTTCCATCCACCATTTGCCCCAGTCTGCCCTCTTTCTCTCTCCCCCTTCCACCCACCATCTGCCCTTTCTCTCTGCCCCTTCAATCCGTCTGCCCTCCCTCTCCCATTCGTCCAGGGTCTGCCGTCCCTCTCCCATCCATCCAAGGTCTGCCATCCCTCACACTCCCCCTTCCATCCAGGGTCTGTCCCCTCTCTCTCTGCCCCCTCTTTTCAGCCCCCAGTTCCAGCCCCCTTATTCCACCTGCCCCTAGTTCCAGCCCCAGCCCACATCTCCCACCTGCCCCCCTTTTCAGCCCCACTATCCCACCAGTCCCCAGCCCTTTTCTCCCATCAGTCCCGAGCTTCAGCCCCCAGCCACTTCTCCCTGTCCCCTTTTCAGCCCCTAGTTTCAACCCCAACCCTTTTTTCTCACCAATCCCCAGCTTCAGCCCCAGCCAGTTCTCCCTGTCCCCTTTAAAGCCCCCATTCCCCACAGTTTCAGCCCCTGCCCCTTTTCAGCCCCCAGTTCCAGTACTAGCCCCCTTATCCCAACCACCCTCCTTTTCAGCCCCCAGTTCCAGCCCCCTTCATCCACCACATGCCTTACATCCCCTCTTTTCATCCCCAGACCCATTCTCCCACCTGCCCCAGGCATGGACCCATTTTCCCTCATGGCCCCTTGTCAGACCCCAGTTCCAGCTTCAGACCCCTTCTCCCATCTGAGCACTCCCCTCCCCAGTCCCCTTCTCCCCTCTGAGCTCCCCCACCCCTCCCCAATTCCCTTCTCCCCTCTGAGCACCCCTCTGAGCTCCCCCCCACCCTAATCCCCTTCTCCCCTCTGAGCTCCCCCACCCCTCCCCAATCCCCATCTCCCCTCTGAGCTCCACCTCTCCCATCTGAGCCCCCCTGACCCGGTCCCGTCCCCCCTCCGTCGAGAGCCGACAGAGTCCTCTTCTCCTGCCACCATCCTGCCCCCTTAAAAAAACCCATGCAGTGGCGCAGGCAGTGCCCCACGTCTGCCCTGCGTGCGCTGCGAAAGGAGAAAATTGCCTCGCTGGCGTCGGGCCCTCCCTCGCCGCATCCCGCCCTTGAGGGAATAGGAAGTTACCTCAGAAGAGGTAAACCCTTGGTACGCCACTGCTCTGAGTCACCTGATACATCACTGCTTCATTCTCAAAGTCTTAGATTTTCATTTCTTTTTCTTGTGCTTGTCTTTTATTTCCTTCTTCAGACCAAAACTTCACAGAAATGTTGCCTGAGTGACTGGCTCCATTTCTACTGATCAGGGTGTTCCACCTCTGGGTTTATCCCACTGCCTCGCATGAACCAGCAGTTCTGATTGATTTTCTAACAGTCCATGGATATAGTGGGGTAAAAACCAGGACTGGGTTCAAAATGGAGCCAGTTGTCCGTGCTTTGAGCCTCTTGTGCTGAAACAGAGAAGGCTCTGCCAGGGCTGAAGTCTTTTGTTTGCTCCCTACAATTATGAATAGAGGCTGTTGTCTTTCTGCTGCTTAGGATCCAGTCAATTAACTCTGCAAAAGTCACCAACCCAAACCCAATTGGTTGTGCATTGCCTTGCAGTGCTGAAATTTAAAACACATGTAAACTTAAAGCCTTGGATTTGTGGAAAGAGATTCTATATTATGCAGCGGAACAAGTCACATGATGTCAGATTCTTTGACATCCAAGTACATGTGGCACCACTTGGTTGTGTTTGCCAATAGAGATCCACCAGGGCAAGGGCATAGCTATGGGGGAAGGGCCTTGGGGACATTTGTGTTCTGGACCCCTGGCTGGCAGGGGTCCCTATGCCTTGCCAGTGCAATACCTCCTCCACTCGTGACCACTGCAGCCACGGCACCAGACCTCCCCTTCCACAGTGCATGCTCAGTTTTCGCTTAACTGAACATGCACAGGGGGCAGGGCTCTCTCATTGTTTCTTTATGACTAGCTAAATGTTGTGGGGGCAGCTTATTGTCTTCACAAAATTTTGATGGGGAGCAGGAGGTAATATTGAAATCTCATGGGTCGATAATTCTTGCTAACTATTTGGGTAGGAACAGCTCTTATCTGGATAAGTCCCACTGACCAGGTCCGCACCTGGATTTTCAGTGGTATTAGCTACATAAGTACATAAGTAGTGCCATACTGGGAAAGACCAAAGGTCCATCTAGCCCAGCATCCTGTCACCGACAGTGGCCAATCCAGGTCAAGGGCACCTGGCACGCTCCCCAAACGTAAAAACATTCCAGACAAGTTATACCTAAAAATGCGGAATTTTTCCAAGTCCATTTAATAGCGGTCTATGGACTTGTCCTTTAGGAATCTATCTAACCCCTTTTTAAACTCCGTCAAGCTAACCGCCCGTACCACGTTCTCCGGCAACGAATTCCAGAGTCTAATTACACGTTGGGTGAAGAAAAATTTTCTCAGATTCGTTTTAAATTTACCACACTGTAGCTTCAACTCATGCCCTCTAGTCCTAGTATTTTTGGATAGCGTGAACAGTCGCTTCACATCCACCCGATCCATTCCACTCATTATTTTATACACTTCTATCATATCTCCCCTCAGCCGTCTCTTCTCCAAGCTGAAAAGCCCTAGCCTTCTCAGCCTCTCTTCATAGGAAAGTCGTCCCATCCCCACTATCATTTTCGTCGCCCTTCGCTGTACCTTTTCCAATTCTACTATATCTTTTTTGAGATACGGAGACCAGTACTGAACACAATACTCCAGGTGCGGTCGCACCATGGAGCGATACAACGGCATTATAACATCCGCACACCTGGACTCCATACCCTTCCTAATAACACCCAACATTCTATTCGCTTTCCTAGCCGCAGCAGCACACTGAGCAGAAGGTTTCAGCGTATCATCGACGACGACACCCAGATCCCTTTCTTGATCCGTAACTCCTAACGCGGAACCTTGGGTAGTGCCAGGGTGCTCTGGCGGAGGAGCTTGGGTGGAGCCAGGAGTTACCTACCTACTTACTGGGGAATTCTGTGTATGGCACCGAACATTAGGCGCTACTTCCACGCCACATTTTTGGCATGGACAAGCATTCTAATGATGCAAGGCGCCAAAACAGGGCAGAAATGGCAGATCCATGCAGTGGCGTAGCAAGGGTGGGGCGGTGGGGGTGGTCCGCTCCAGGTGTCAGCGGGTGGGGGGGTGCTCCATCGAGAGCCAACAGCTCTCGTCTCCTGCCGCCACCCTGCCTTTTTTTAGAAAGTCCATGCGGCAACGCAGGCGGCGCCTCGCGTCTGCCCTGCGTGTGCTATGAAGGGAGAGGGTTGCCTCGCTGGCGTTGGGCCTCCCCTCGCTGTTTCCCGCCCTCTTCTGAGGTAACTTTTCTCAAGTCATTGCATTTATTTCTTATACATCACTAGGGGTAATCATTTTGATTTTGTTCCTGTGTAATTTATTTGTCTTTTTAAAAATGTTTTTATTACAGGATCAATATAATTGGTAATGTGTGCTCTTTGAGAAAGTGTACATACTACTGGGAAATAGCGTGTATACTTTTCGGAGAGTGTGTGCTGTCTATGAAACAGGAAACACTCCCAAAACTTCAGTTTTTTTTTCCTGTTTTAGCCAATGTATAAGTATGTCATTGACATTTCCCATGTTGCATCAAACAAATGCATATTTCTCTACCTCAAACCCAGCACAAGTACTACTGTGCAGGTAATATGTGCCAAATCGGCCCTACCAATGGGGTAACGCAGGAGTCTGGTGGTAGTTCCGAAGTTGGCACTTGTAGTTTCCCGCTGTAGAAAATAAATTTCTATTTTCTACTGTGGAAGGTTGTTCCCAGAAGTAATTGGCAGCCTGGCTACATTGCGGAGTGCTGCCCGATTACCGCGGGGTTAGTGTGTGAGCCCTTACTGCCTGCTAAATCAGTGGCGGTAAGGGCTCAGGCAGTAAATAGCAGCGTGCTAATTTTTTATATTAGCACATGGCCATATACTAATCCTTTCTATAGCGCTACTAGACGTACGCAGCGCTGTACACTTGAACATGAAGAGACAGTCCCTGCTCGACAGAGCTTACAATCTAATTAGGACAGACCAGGACAAACAAGAGATAAGGGAATATTAAAGTGAGGATGATAAAATATACTGCCCCACTTTAAAAAATGTCATTTTCCCGCGACAGTAAAAAGTGGCCCAGCGCTCGCCAAAACTAATGCAGGCCTCTCTTTAATGCGGCTTAGTAAAAGGCCACTAAAAGAACTTCAGAACTCTTACCATTATATAAAATTTTAGAAAATGGTACACAGATATAAGAGTGTGATGTTTTTTTCCCAGTGTAACATTTTTGTGAACTGATGTGCTGGTCACTGATAATATTTGACTCATGTTAATGTCTGTTTCCCTCTCAAGTTTTTTTCAGTGGAAGACAAACTACTCAACAGAAAGAAAAAGAAATCATCGTAAAATGTAATTACTAGATTTTAGTTTCCGTAAACGTACTGTTAATCATCATCTAATTTTACAGATGTATTTTTTAATGGTAAACAGCTTTGGGTTAAATTTGTTTAAAGAAGTTTGTCTATCAATACACAAAACGTTGTTCTTACTTCATTACTCAAAACGTTTAGGTAACAAAGGTAACTATTCTCAATGACCTAAATAGTTATTTCCTCTGATCTGTTCCTTTCAAGAAGGATATCTTGATGAAGGATAGATGATGCTTTGCTAAGATTTATATTTAAACTTTGTTCATACAGTTAAAAAAGCTTTGGGCTCTGTTTACTAAAGTGAGCTACTGTTTTTAGCGCACGCTAAAAATTAGCACGTGCTAAACGCTAGAGACACCCATATATTCCTATGAGTGTCTCTAGTGCTTAGCACATGCTATAAACGCTAGTGTGCCTCTAATGTTGCTTAATAAACAGGGCCCTTTGTCTTTTATGCAGTACAGACTTCAGTAGCGATTGTAAAAATTTAAAAAGTGCTGCAGGAAATGCTGACCATGAGAGCTGACTGGTTTTTCCCCCACCCCCAGATCAACTTAATATTTAGATGTTTCTTTAAGATCTAGGGCAGCCCCAAGAACTGATCCAGAATTAGTGAGGGAGTGCTACTCTGAAGAGATGTGCAAATCTTTCAAAACAAGTCCAATAGAAAATTTGTAGATCTCTCAGAGAATTCAACAACCCAGAAACATCTGGAAATAGTTTAGATATTTTTCTGAAACTGGTTTTAGGTTTGTGGAAGCAGATCAGAGGGCTTTTTAGATCTCTGTGAATGCACATCATCTAATTTTTCACCAGGAGTTGGAGAAAAATCTCTGCTTTCCAAGCAAATATGGGGAACATCGAGTTTTGAAATTAAACCAAGTTCAAATCCACCCAATTCAAATTTCACTTCAGATTTTTTTGCAATCTTTAGTCAATTAGACTAAAAAAAAAAAAGTCTTTGAGAAATGTAAAAACTTCCAAGCAAGCACACTGGATAATGTGGAGGAGTGGCCTAATGGTTAGTAGACTGGGCTTTGATCCTGGCATCCTAGGTTCATTTCCCACTGCAGCCCCTTGTGACCATGGGCAAGACACTTAACCCTCCATTGCCTCAGGTACAAAAACTGAGATTATGAGCCCTCTAGAGATAGAGAAAGTACCTGTTTATAAGGTGTTATTGCCCTCCACCTTGAACATGATGGTTAAGCGGATTATAAATGCCAGAATTAAATTAAATTAAATAATTTGTATTCTGGAAAGTCCACGTACATCAATACCAGTACTACAGAATGTCTCAAAAATATGATTACATATCAGAACAAAAGAAAAATAAAATATTATTTTTCAAAGGCACAGTGTCACCTTGAGGTGGAGAAGATAGTCTTAACTACTCTGGAAACTCATCATAAGAAATTCTTACTTCCCCTCATCATAAGAAAATTTTACTCCCCCTGTTGTTCTGCCAGAACAGAAAACCTTCATCTATAAACAGTATGACAACATAACTTCTTGTACTTAATGTATAGTATTTTTAAAAAGACTTTCAATTAACTGAGGGGCCCATTTACTAAGCTGCAGTAAGCACTAACACAAGTTTAGGGCAAGTTAAAATGGACTACTGAGGGGCATGCTCAGGCATTTCATGGTAGTTTTTATAAGTATGTGCGCTACCCATGCGCTAAAAAATACCATTTATTTTTTAGCGCTGGGGCATGTTTGGAGGCAGAGAGTGGGTGCAGTTATGCTAACTGGTTAGCTTGTGGGTATTGCTGTGCAATACCTGGATTAGTGCATAAGCCCTTACTGCCTACAAAAGAGATGTCGGTTAGTGCTCATGTACTTATGGAAAAATGAGTGCATGGCCATTATTGTAAAAATGGAAAAACTGGCCATTTACTGGCAGTGCTAAAAGTGGCCTTAGTGCGTGGGAAAGACTTGTGTTGAGACTAGTGCAGGCCACCTTTTAGTGCAACTTAGTAAAAGGGCCCCTTTGTATTTAACACAATATGTATATGTGTGTGTGTGCACGTGTATATCTGAGGGGACCTTTTATTAAGCCACATAGGAGCCTACGTCCAATGAGCGTCAATTTGCTACTGCCTGGCTGCCGCGAGCCCCGGGTAGTAATTCCATTTTTTACGTGTGTCCAATACGAGTGGCAGAAAAGAAATAGGCAGACCCATTAAGGGGAGGCCGCCCACAACCGGGCTGCGGGCCAGCAAAGACTAGGGGGAGGGGGAGAGGGGTTGAGGAGAGTAGGGTAAGGAACAGCTATAGGGGAACTAGGTGAGGAAAGAGTTAGAAAGAAAAGGAGGAGAGAGGAGGAAGGGAGGGGCGGCAGACAGAAGAGATACGGAGCAACGGAGCCATTTCGAAACCAGCAAGCACGGGAGGAGCAGCGCTGAACAGCACTCTCAATTTCGTTGTTCTTTACTACACTAGGCAATGTTTCCCAATCCATGATAGCCTAACTGACATCGGGACACTCGTACACGGTTAGCGAGCAGGGAAGAAAGGATCAGTCATCCTTCCCTATCTAACAGGATTTCGAATTCTGATAGGCACAGTCGGCAGCACAACCGGGTATGTCCTCTTTAAGTCATCATTAAACAAAAAAAAAAAACCAGGGTGCTCGCAATTATGGAGGTATCTGTGCAGCCATGCACCTGTGGTCTCTGGTCGGTTCTGTCCCTCGGTGATGGGGTTCAGCGCTGGGTGCTCGCACTTTTGAGCCCCGCTTGAGTGCGCTGCTGCGGCAGAAGTGAAAGCAATTTTTTCAGCCATACACATGTGCTCGTGGGTGTGATCTTCACTTGCATCCATGTAGCGCTGCTATGGGGCCGTGCAGTCGACGTTGGGGGCACAAAATTCTGGTTTGCCGTAGCATGTGGAAGTGCCATCGTTTTTGCATCCGTATTTGGGGGTTGAGGTTTCCTGCTGCACAGTAATGTGGCAGCCATAGCAAAAAATAAAAACTGTGTCTGTTTTCAGGGCGGGACAGCCATGTTGGATGTTGAGGCAGGGATGGCCATTGGTTGCCCCGCGCCATTTTGTTTCCGTGGACCCACCGCACCCCCTCTCCCTCTTTCGCCTGGTTGTTCCAGCTCATCAGTTCCTTCAAAGAGAAACTTAAGCTCCTTTGCTGGGCACATATCACGGCCACGGACGGTTTGTTGGCGATCACATCGGGGGCTGCCCCGTTGCATGCTGCACACCAATTTTGTTCCCCTCTAGGGTTACCATACCCCTGCCTCAGGCTTTTACTGCAGCACACCGGTTACTCTCCCCTGCTAGGGACTGTTTCATCTATTGTTCTGGTATCACGGGCTGCAGTACCAAACAATAGACTGTAGATGGCAGCATAAGTATAACACTGTAAAAAAAAAAAAAAAACCTGAAATGCACATCAGGTGGCCTGCATTATAGGGGCTTCCTATTCTTAACCTCTTGATAGTGCCTCGCTCAGGCTACAATATGCAGGCTTTTCTTACTGTAAATTTCTTTAGTGTCTCCATTCCAGGAATGCCACCTCAACGCAGCAGAAAACAGCCGGCAGCAGCCAAAACCAACAGTCGGATAGCAAAAACTACAGCATCCAAGCAGAGTAAGGTCACACAGGAGCCCAGAGCTGGTAGGAGAGCGGCAAGAGCAACAGAACAGCCACATGGACAATCGTCCCAAGACCTTGATGCTCTTATGACGGAGCTCAGGAAATAGATTGAACAGCATGGTGTCTCATCAGTAACCCAGCAGCTACAATCCATGGGATCAAGCGCAGCGGCAACTACCGCCCCACCATTCGCCCATGCAACTCAGGTACCCATATCAGAGACATCTGCTGCTACCCACATGCCTGCGGGGGGTAAGTCAATAAATACAGGTACGGACACTGCGCAGATATCACACCCTACTACACACAGTCATGACACCTCATTAGCGGAGGTACTCAGAAATACGCTACATGACTATGAGTTGAGGCAAGCGGCTAGTTCTTCTACAGCGCAAGCAGATGATTTGCCACTCGCTACTCCAGTGCAAGCACACAGGTCAGATCCACAGTTAGCGACTAGCTCTGTGAATTCTGAAGGAGTTGTTAACCCCAGGAGTGATGTATTATGTGGGGTATTCACACTCTTTAGATGCGTGTCAAAAACAATGAAAGAAATAATTTGGAAAAAAGAATTTATAGACATATTCTCACTCCTCTTACAGGAGCAGGACGATGACAGCAACACTTTTAGGGACAAATTTACATCACCATTTGAACGTGAGAGAAAACCCAGAATATTTAAATCCATCACGAATTGGATTTCAGCATTCCATATTTTCATGACAGTCATAGTTGAGAAAGAGCCAGAAACGAGCCCTTATCTGGTCAGATACATGGACTCCATCATTAGAGCGCAAAAGCGCTACGGAGGGTGGGCATGGCTTAATTATGATATCAAATTCAGAAAAAGCATGGTGGACGACCCATCCATATCATGGAAACACAGGGTCGTAGATTTATGGCTTGATGAAATGTCGGCTCACAGGCCTTTCATGCATGACAAGGGATATAATCATATAGACCCGGCAGGGCACAGGCAGTGGCAATCCTTTCTGGCCTCAGCAGAAGGTCAAAAGTCCTATGGGTCACAAGTGGGAAGACGACTATGCAGACAATACAACCAAGGCCACAGCACATGGCACCCATGTATGTTTCGCCATTCCTGTTCAGTGTATGGAGGAGGACACTCTGCAATGCACTGTAGACTTCCCAAGGATAAGAGACAGGCAAACTTTCAGCCAGGACAGAGTACTGAAGGAGTTAGTTCCCTCACCCATCAAGCATGAAGCCATGTCACGATGGTTAGCTAGGGACCCTGACAGATTAGCGGCAGAATCCATTGCTACAGGCTTCGAAAGAGGTTACACTATTCCGTACAAGGGCCCTCAATATGATTCAAAGCACTTTCCAAGTAATGCAACATCTATTCGCATATACCACCTGGTAGCTAAAGAGAAGATAAATAAAGAGCTACTGCTAGGTAGAATAGCAGGCCCGTTCGCAGAACCACAATTCACGGGGATGATTATTTCCTCAATTGGTATATTACCAAAAAAAGAACCAGGAAAGTTCCGTCTCATTCATAACCTTTCCTACCCAGTGGGAAAGTCTGTGAATGACACCACAGACCCACGCAGCTGTTCGGTACAATACGCCTCATTTGATCAGGCCATACAAATCATAAGAAAGCACGGCACCCACGCACACTTGGCAAAAGCTGACGTCGAGTCGGCATTCAGCCTTTTACCAGTCCACCCGAATTCATTTCACTTATTAGATTTTAGATTTGATGATTTTACTTCGACAAATGCATCCACATGGGCTGCGCAATTTCTTGTGCGTACTTCGAGCAATTCAGTTCGTTCATTGGGTGGTAGAACAGGTGGCACAGGCAGGAGCACTGGTTCACTATACCCTGATGATTTTTTGTTTATAGGGCGGGATGCCCATGAGTGCGAAGCCATGTTGCACACCTTCACGCAGGTGGCTAGCAACTTTGGCATTCCCTTAGCAAAAAAGAAAACAGTAGGCCCATGCAGCGTTATTACATTTCTGGGTATAGAGCTGGATGTCAGAAAGCAATACTCCAGGCTGTCAGAGGACAAAATTCGTAAGCTCTCTATAGCTATCAATCAGATACTACAGGTAAAGAAGGTGACATTAAAACAATTCCAGGAAATGCTAGGTCTCCTCTACTTCACCACCCGAGTCATTCCCATGGGGCGTATATTTGCTAGGAAGTTGGCATTAGCAACCACGGGGGTGAGTAAAGCACACTATCACATCAGAGTTACGAAGGACATTAAAAAAGATCTACTAATATGGGAAAAGTTCCTCAGGACATTTAATGGAATATCTTTCTGGCAGGACACACCGATAGGGCTAGATTGTAAGCTCCTTTGAGCAGGGACCGTCCTTCTTTGTGTATTTTGTACAGCGCTGCGTAACCCTAGTAGCGCTCTAGAAATGTTAAGTAGTAGTAGTAGTAGTAGTAGCTATATACAGACGCAGCAGGGGGTGAGGATTTCGGTATATATTTCCAAGGGGCCTGGTGTGCGGCTCACTGGCCAAAGACATGGATTGACTCAGGGACCATAAGAGATATTACATTCTTGGAGCTGTTCCCTATAATGGCGGTTTTCCAATCCTGGGGTCACCCCTTAGCGGACAAGGCACTCATCTTCCACTCAGATAACATGGCTGTGGTAGAAACCCTTAACAAATTATCTGTCAATACACTCCCAACTATTAACCTGCTTAGAGAGATTGTGTTGCAGTGTCTTTTCCTCAATGTGGCTATTAGAGCAAAAAACATACCGGGCAAAGAGAATTCTTTAGCAGACGCTCTCAGAGTTCAAGGCCTGGGCCCCATTGGCGGACAAGACGCAGACACCAGTTCCAGACAGCGTATGGAAATTTGGCCCATAGAGGTATGGGAATTGATGCTACAATCCTTGTCTGACTCAACACGAAGAAGATACACGGCAGCACTCCTATCCTTCATACATCACATGGAACAGCAGGGTCGTGCGGACATGTTCACGGTCAACGCCCTAGTTCACTTCATTCTAACGTCCCGTAGAGCAGGAGTTAGTAAGGCGTGGGTAACAACCACGATTGCCAGCATCAGTTTCTTCACAAAAGCATTAGGTATAGATAATCCGACTATGAAGTTTACGATTACTAGAATGATGAAGGGATGGAACAGGGCGACAGTGACACAGGCAGATAACAGACAACCCATTACTCATCAGGAGCTGACCCACCTGTTTTGTACACTCAGTAACATATGTGCTAGTGATCACGAGACCCACCTATTCAAATGTGCTTTCTCCTTAGCTTTCCATGGCGCCTTACGAATTAGCGAATTCGTAGCAAAATCTAAGTTAGCATGCCTAAACATGGGCCTGCTACTTCGAGATGTGACCATAAAGAGGACATACATAGATTTAGTCATTCAAACATCCAAAACAGATCAGTTAGCCAAGGGTACCCACATCATGCTAAACCACAATGTGGGAGACCCGACATGCCCCGTACATAATTTTTTTTTGTTTGTTACATTTGTACCCCGCGCTTTCCCACTCATGGCAGGCTCAATGCGGCTTACATGGGGCAATGGAGGGTTAAGTGACTTGCCCAGAGTCACAAGGAGCTGCCTGTGCCTGAAGTGGGAATTGAACTCAGTTCCTCAGTTCCCTAGGACCAAAGTCCACCACTCTAACCACTAGGCCACCCCTCTGCTCCTTAACCTCAAAGTCTATTTGAAGGATTGGCCACACGCGCCCGGTTGGTTGCTGATTCATACCAACAATACCCCTTTAACCCAATTTCAATTTTCTAGAGTGCTGCACCATTGTGTACAGCGTGCAGGCATGCAGCCCCGTAGTTAAAGCACGCGCTCCTTCAGAATTGGTGCAGCTACTTCAGCGGCAGCACATGGATTAAGTACATAAGTAATGCCATACTGGGAAAAGACCAAGGGTCCATTGAGCCCAGCATCCTGTCCAAGACAGCGGCCAATCCAGGCCAAGGGCACCTGGCAAGCTTCCCAAACGTACAAACATTCTATACATGTTATTCCTGGAATTTTGGATTTTTCCAAGTCCATTTAGTAGCGGTTTATGGACTTGTCCTTTAGGAATCCGTCCAACCCCTTTTTAAACTCTGCTAAGCTAACCGCCTTCACCACTTTCTCCGGCAACTAATTCCAGAGTTTAATTACACGTTGGGTGAAGACAAATTTTCTCCGATTTGTTTTAAATTTACTACACTGTAGTTTCATCGCATGCCCCCTAGTCCTAGTATTTTTGGAAAGCGTGAACAGACGCTTCACATCCACCTGTTCCACTCCACTCATTATTTTATATACCTCTATCATGTCTCCCCTCAGCCGTCTCTTCTCCAAGCTGTATAGCCCTAGCCTCCTTAGTCTTTCTTCATAGGGAAGTCGTCCCATCCCCGCTATCATTTTAGTCGCCCTTCGCTGCACCTTTTCCAATTCTACTATATCTTTCTTGAGATGCGGCGACCAGAATTGAACACAATACTCAAGGTGCGGTCGCACCATGCAGCGATACAACGGCATTATAACATCCTCACACCTGTTTTCCATACCTTTCCTAATAATACCCAACATTCTATTTGCTTTCTTAGCCGCAGCAGCACACTGAGCAGAAGGTTTCAGTGTGTTATCGACGACGACACCCAGATCCCTTTCTTGGTCCGTAACTCCTAACGTGGAACCTTGCATGACGTAGCTATAATTCGGGTTCTTTTTCCCCACATGCATCACCTTGCACTTGCTCACATTAAACATCATCTGCCATTTAGCCGCCCAGTCTCCCAGTCTCGTAAGGTCCTCTTGTAATTTTTCACAATCCTGTCGTGATTTAACGACTTTGAATAACTTTGTGTCATCAGCAAATTTAATTACCTCGCTAGTTACTCCCATCTCTAAATCATTTATAAATATATTAAAAAGCAGCGGTCCTAGCACGGACCCCTGAGGAACCCCACTAACTACCCTTCTCCATTGTGAATACTGCCCATTTAACCCCACTCTCTGTTTCCTATCCTTCAACCAGTTTTTAATCCACAATAGGACATTTCCTCCTATCCCATGACCCTCCAATTTCCTCTGTAGCCTTTCATGAGGTACCTTGTCAAACGCCTTTTGAAAATCCAGATACACAATATCAACCGACTCCCCTTTGTCCACATGTTTGTTCACTCCTTCAAAGAATTGAAGTAAATTGGTCAGGCAAGATTTCCCCACACAAAAGCCATGCTGACTTGGTCTCAGTAATCCATGTCCTCGGATGTGCTCTGTAATTTTGTTTTTAATAATAGCCTCTACCATTTTCCCCGGATCTCCCCTGGAGCCTTTTTTAAAAATGGGCGTTACATTGGCCACCTTCCAATCTTCCGGTACCACGCTCGATTTTAAGGATAAGTTGCATATCACTAGCAGTAGCTCCGCAAGCTCGTTTTTCAGTTCTATCAGTACTCTAGGATGAATACCATCCGGTCCAGGAGACTTGCTACTCTTCAGTTTGCCGAACTGCCCCATTACGTCCTCCAGGTTTACCGTGAAGTCAGTAAGTTTCTCCGACTCGTCCGCTTGAAATACCATTTCCGACACCGGTATCCCACCCAAATCTTCCTCGGTGAAGACCGAAGCAATGAATTCATTCAGTCTCTCCGCTACGTCTTTGTTTTCCTTGATCGCCCCTTTTACCCCTCGGTCATCCAGCGGCCCAACCGATTCTTTTGCCGGCTTCCTGCTTTTAATATACCGACAAAAATTTTTACTATGTTTTTTTGCCTCTAATGCTATCTTTTTTTCATACTCCCTCTTGGCCTTCTTAATCTGCGCCTTGCATTTGCTTTGACACTCCTTATGCTGTTTCTTGTTATTTTCAAACGGTTCCTTCTTCCATTTTCTGAAGGCGTTTCTTTTAGCCCTAATAGCTTCCTTCACCTCACTTTTCAACCAGGCCGGGTGTCTTTTGGACTTCCGTCTTTCTTTTCTAATTCGCGGAATATGTATGGCCTGGGCGATAATGGTACACTTAGGGGGCAATGATTTAGCTAAGGTCAACAGCGTGTTTCTATTAAAAAACATACAGAACGATCTTCTAAAGTTGGCATGCCTGGTGCCATGGTTGCATGTAGCGTGGTCCCATATTATCCCACGGCGGGTTTGGAGGGGTGAAAGATCTCACGGTCGGTGGATAAGACCAGAAAAAAGATTAATAGATAGATGAAGAAATTCATGCAAACGATTAAAGGGCATGTTATTAAGCATGAGTTAATTACAGAATCTTGTGATGGCATGTATAGAGCAGACGGGGTGCATTTATCAGATATAGGGCTGGACATTTTCAATTCAGACTTTCAGGACTACATCGAGGCAATAACTTTAAGTAATGGCTGCAGTCAGGATTAGGGGGAGCCCACGGCAAGCGAGGGGTCGCTACTGTGAGCAGTGCCGTCAGGCTAAAATGCTTATATAGTGACAGCGACGGGTACACAGCAGCTTAATAGCTAAAAGTTATAAGTTATGTGGTAAATTGTTATTGGAAAAGAGTTGGTTGAAAAAGTTAAAAAGTAAACAAAGAAATATATGCCTGTATGGTAGCTGATTCGCAGCTTGTCTCCTGGCTTCGACGGCCAGGAGGCCTAGATCAGCAGATTTGAAAAGATGGTAGGTGCATCCTTCAACGGGATGCACCGGAAAGACAACGGGTGCTATGAGAGACAGTACAGAGAGGAAACAGGGTGCTTGGAAGGCACAACCTGTGAAACAATAAAGGCAATAGTTGAGAGAAGCTGTGTACCCAGGCAAGAGAAATGTTAAGATGATGATGACAAGTACTGGAATATGTTATGTTATGTATTAATTTTAGAA
Source organism: Microcaecilia unicolor (assembly GCF_901765095.1). Taxonomy (NCBI): domain Eukaryota; kingdom Metazoa; phylum Chordata; class Amphibia; order Gymnophiona; family Siphonopidae; genus Microcaecilia; species Microcaecilia unicolor. The sequence continues at coordinate 261,451,801 of NC_044033.1, read as the reverse complement.
ATACAATGTTAGATGTTCCTGGCTGCGGCCTAAATAAATTCCAATTTCTCTCGGAAAGCGGGCTCCAGTGTTTTAATGTGTGATGCAAAGGACTATGGCTGAGCATGTGCCAAGTGCACGAATTGATATTTTTTATTTTCTACCGCGTGGTGCTAACTGGGCGATTACCGCCCGGTTAACGCATGAGACCTTACCGCTAAGTCAATGGGTGGCGGTAAGGTCTCAGGCCCAAAATGGACGTGCGCCAATTTTAATTTTGCTGCACATCCATTTTTGGCCAAAAAAAGGCCTTTTTTGCAGGCACGCTGAAAAATGGACCTGTGCACGTCCAATACATGTCTACAACAGCACAGGCCATTTTTCAGTGCACCTTTGTAAAAGGACCCCTGAGTTATAGATTAGTAACTAATGTTCTGAGCATAAACTTGCTAAAATATAGCCCATCCTAGGGGCACACAAAGTTAAAAAAAAATTATTATGAGCACTGTACTTTATAAACCACAGGCAGTTTCTGATACTGATATTTTCTTCATGGATTTTCACAAAATGTGCTGTGCTGCTCTGTTTTGATCTAAATCAAGCTTAAACCAGCAGAACAACTAGAATTAAATCATAAAGCCTGGTGTCTGTTATTATTTGGACTTATTTCATTCTGAAGAGCGATTAAAGATTTTAAAAGCTTCTCTTACTTACCCATTCATACCATTATGAATGTAGGTAAACAAGGATGCCGCTATCATGACTCATTACAGCCTTTTGTAACTTGAAGCAAAAATACTTGTTAACTCTCTGTTTCTGTAAATAATTTCAGCAGCTATCATCCCTCTCTCTCTATATATATATACATATATATGTGTGTGTGACTTTTTTCTGCTATCATCTATTATTCCTATGCTAGGAAAAAATGCCCGTTTCTGAGCAGAATGAAACGGGCGCTAGCAAGGGGCCCCCTCCCTCCGTCCCTCGAAACTACTTGCCTTGTTCGCCCTCCCTTCGTCCCTCGAAGCTACTTGCTGCCTTGTTCACTGTGGGCCGTTTCGGCCCTCGAGTGTCAATAGCTCCGCCCTGGACGTCATGACGTTTTGACGCGTCATGACGTTTTGACGCGAGGGCGGTGCAGACACTCCAGGGCACACCGGATATCTCGGGCGCCTCAGCTTCCATGGAGGCTTCAGAACGTTGGGGTTGCCTTTTATATATATAGATTATATAAAATATTTAAAACATAAGCAAACTTTTCTTTTTTTTCCCTTCTCTTTTTAGGTGTGTGGATGATTCATATCCTTTCCTATTTATTTATTTATTTATTTATGTTCCCCACATTTACCCACATGAGCAGGCGCAATGTGGCTTACAATAAATCAGGTGGTTACAATACATGACAAAAGATGGCATAGAGGCATATTTTCAAAGCACTTAGCCTTCCAAAGTTCCATAGAAACCTATGGAACTTTGGAAGGCTAAGTGCTTTGAAAATATGCCTCATTGTAACAGAAAGTGACAGGGGGTAGGGACAGGGGAAAACACAGCGGAAATGACAGGGGCGAGGCGACGGCAAGTGGGATATGCTAAAAATAGTGGAGCTGCCTGTGGAATAAGCCTTGCTGAATAAGAACGTCTTTAAGGACTTCTTGAACAGTTGGTGGTCGGGAAGCTCCTTAAGCTGTTTTGGCAGGACATTCCAATATTTCGGACTGACGTAAGGGAAGAATGATGCAAGAAGAGTCTTATATTTAACATTCCTGCAAGTTGGAAAATGGAGGACGAGGTAGGATGTCGCAGATAGTATAGCATTTCTAGCTGGTAGATCAATATCGAGCATGTATTCTGGTGCCTCGCCATACACAATCTTATGAGTAAGTGAGCAGATTTTGAATGCGATGCGGTCAGCTACGGGGAGCCAGTGTAGCTGAAACCGTACAGGTTGAGCAGGTTCAAAGCGCGACTTCCCCAGAATGAGCCGAGCAGCTGTGTTTTGGACTGTCTGAAGCCTTTTCAGTATGTAATCCCGACATCCAGTTTTAATGGAACTCCTTTTCTGACTTTATGCATGTATTTTCTATTTGTACACTGCTGTGACTTTTAACAAGAAATTGTGGTGTATCCAGTGGTGTGCTGGAGCCGGCTCGCACCGGCTCGCAAGAGCCGTTTGTTAAATTTTCTGGCATCTTGCGAGCCGGTTGTTGGCCCATGCGAGCCGGCTCGCCTCCGCTCCCCCGTTCCGCAAATCCATCTTCCGTCTGCCCTCTGCTCCCCATAGTAGCCCTGCTGGTTTCCTTTCTGCGCTGCCGCCGCCGTCCTGCCTTTAAAAAATTTATTTTCCCTCGAGGCGCGCCAGCGTTGAAGCGAAGGCAGCAGGCTCAGCTCAGTTCCTGCCTTCGTTCCATTCCTTCGCATCATGGCTCCGCCCTTGCGCAAACAGGAAATACGTCAGGCAAGGGCGGAGCCATGATGCGAAGAAACGGAACGAAGGTAGGAACCGAGCTGAGCCTGCTGCCTTTGCTTCAACGCTGGCGCGCCTCTTGGGAAAATTAATTTTTTAAAGGCAGGACGGCGGCGGGAGCGCAGAAAGGAAACCAGCAGGGCAACTATCGGGGAGCAGAGGGCAGACGGAAGATGGACGACCAGGGGAGCGGAGAGGGCTGGAAGATGGCGGAGAGGAGGGCAGGGGGGAGATGAGGATTGCTGGACATAGGTGGGTGGATGGAGGGCAGGGGAGAGGAGGGTTGCTGGACATAGGTGGGTGCGTGGATGGAGAGGAGGGCAGGGGGGAGAGGAGGGTTGCTGGACATTGGTGGATGGAGGGGAGAGGAGGGTTGCTGGACATGGGTGGGTGGATGGAGGGCAGGGAAGAGGAGGGTTGCTGGAAATTGGTGGATGGAGGGGAGAGGAGGGTTGCTGGACATGGTTGCATGGAGGGCAGGGGAGAGGAGGGTTGATGGACATGGGTGGGTGAATGGAGGGCAGGGGAGAGGAGGGTTGCTGGACATGGGTGGAGGAGAGAGAAGAAATGCTGGACATGGGTGGATGGAGGGCAGGGGAGAGGAGGGTTGCTGGGCATGGATTGATGGAGGGCAGGGGGGAGAGGAGGGTCGCTGGACATTGGTGGATGGAGGGGAGAGGAGGGTTGCTGGACATGGGTGCATGGAGGGCAGGGGGGAGAGGAGGGTTGCTGGACATGGGTGCATGGAGAGGAGAGGAGGGTTGCTGGACATGGGTGCATGGAGGGCAAGGGAGAGGAGGGTTGCTGGACATGGGTGGAGGAGAGGGAAGGGAGAGAGAAGAAATGCTGGATATGGGTGGAGGGGAGGGAAGAGTGAGGAATGAGATGAGAAGAGGGAAAAGGAAGAGAGGAGAATAACTGCAAATGGATGGAGAAAATAGGCAGAAGCTGAGGACCAGAAATGAAGAAGAAAGGAGGAAAGAAATAAATGGAAAGGAAGCCCTGGAAACGGAGTTAAGAGGACAGATAGCAGCAGAATCGGATACTGGGCCAGCATGAGCAGAAAAACAGTCACCAGACAACAAAGGTAGAAAAAAACTCATTTTATTTTCATTATAGTGTTTGGAATATGTTTACCTTGAGAATCAGGTGCTCAACATTAAAAGTTTATATTTATTTACTTATTTATGACATTTTATCCCACATTAAACATGAATTAGATTGGAACCTGGGATCATTTAATAGTTTTTTCCTGGAGAGAGTAATGCATTGCCCCCCCCCCCCCCGGCTATAGCCAGCTCTGCAATTTGGGGGGGGGCGCAGAGGTGGATGGGGGGGGGGGCGCCGAGGTGGACGGGGGGGGGGCGCCGAGGTGGACTGGGGAGAGAGCCTGTTGTTAAAAATTTACCAGCACACCACTGGGTGTATCAATTTTTTAAAATAAACATAAAGAAACATAAGCAAGGTTGGGGAACTGGTGATCTAAATATAAGATGAAATTTAATGTGGATAAGTTATAAAGTAATTTGTAATTCTAATTATATGTATTCAAGCCTGGGATCTACTTTAGCAGTTACTGGCTAGGAAAGGGACCATGGAGTCATTGTGGACGACAGATTGAAATCCTCAGCCCAGTGTACAGTAAGTAGTTTTTTTTTTTAAAGCTAACAATATTGGAGCTTATTTGGAAAAGAACAGAAATCAGCAGTGGGGCCCTTTTACTAAAATGCACAGAAATTTGCAGTTATTGAAGCTTAACATGGGATTTTACTGCTCAGTAGCTGCAAATTTTACATGCCTGTGTTCTGGAACATGCCTATATCAGAGGTCATTATATGCAAGCAGAAGGTGGCTTAGACCTAAATGCTGTGTAGTGTAAAATCATATAGCAGAAGAAGCTTTCCACTGCCAGCACAGATCATATACGTCAGCTGTAACTGAATATCACTCAACCAAGAGACGCTTCTCTCAGAATCATCCAATTGCTCTTCCAGTTAGATATTTGTAGAAAGCTTCTTCTATTATATGATTAGACTACAAAACATTTAAGTCTAAGCCTCCTTCTGTTTGCATATAAGGGACCCATGATGCGGGCACACCACTAGTAAAGCCTTAAGTCTTACCAGTTACTCTTTAATCCCTTATTCACCTCTTTAATACCCGTTCTTTTGCTCATTCCCATTGTAGAGAGCCTAGGGTCCTGCTATGGAGTACAAGCAGTGACACTGAGAGACTCTACTACTACTACTACTACTTAACATTTCTAGAGCGCTACTAGGGTTACGCAGCGCTGTACAAAATAAACAAAGAAGGACGGTCCCTGCTCAAATGAGCTTACATCTAAAGAATGAAATGTCAAGTTGGGCAGTCTAGATTTCCTGGGTAGAGATGTAGAGGTTAGGTGCCGAAGGCGACATTGAAGAGGTGGGCTTTAAGCAGAGATTTGAAGATGGGGAGGGAGGGGGCCTGACGTATGGGCTCGGGGAGTTTGTTCCACGCGTGAGGTGAGGCGAGGCAGAAAGGGCGGAGCCTGGAGTTGGCGGTGGTGGAGAAGGGTACTGAAAGGAGGGATTTGTCTTGAGAGCAGAGGTTACGGGTAGGGACGTAAGGGGAGATGAGGGTTGAAAGGTAAGGAGGGGCTGCAGATCAAGTACATTTGTAGGTTAGTAGCAGAAGCTTGAATTGAATGCGGTACCTGATCGGAAGCCAATGAAGTGACTTGAGGAGAGGGGTGATGTGAGTGTATCGGTTCAGGCGGAAGATAAGACGTGCAGCAGAGTTCTGAACGGACTGAAGGGGGGATAGGTGGCTAAGTGGGAGACCAGTGAGGAGTAGGTTGCAGTAGTCAAGGCGAGAGGTAACGAGAGAGTGGATGAGAGTTCGGGTGGTGTGCTCAGAGAGGAAAGGGCGGATTTTGCTAATGTTATAGAGGAAGAAGCGACAGGTCTTGGCTATCTGCTGGATGTGCGCAGAGAAGGAGAGGGAGGAGTCGAAGATGACACCGAGGTTGCGGGCAGATGAGACGGGGACGATGAGGGTTTTATCAACTGAGATAGAGAGTGGAGGTAGAGGAGAAGTGGGTTTGGGTGGGAAGACAAGAAGTTCGGTCTTGGCCATGTTCATTTTCAGGTGGCGGTTGGACATCCAGGCAGCAATGTCGGATAAGCAGGCCGATACTTTGGCCTGGGTTTCCGCAGTGATGTCAGGTGTGGAGAGATAAAGCTGGGTGTCATCAGCATAAAGATGATACTGGAAGCCATGAGACAAGATCAGGGAGCCCAGGGAAGAGGTGTAGATAGAGAAAAGAAGGTGTCCAAGGACCGAACCCTGAGGGACTCCAACAGAGAGCGGGATAGGGGTGGAGGAAGAGCCATGAGAGTGTACTCTGAAGGTACGATGGGAGAGATAAGAGGAGAACCAGGAGAGGACAGAGCCCTGGAACCCAAAAGAGTGTGTCAAGAAGTAAGTTGTGATTGACAGTGTCAAAAGCAGCGGATAGGTCGAGGAGAATGAGGATGGAGTAATGACCTTTGGATTTGGCGAGGATCAGGTCATTACAGACTTTGGATAATGCCGTTTCTGTCGAGTGAAGTTGGCGAAAGCCAGATTGAAGCGGATCGAGGATGGTAAGAGAGGCAAGAAAATCAATGCAACGGCTGTGAACGGCGCGTTCAAGTATTTTGGAGAGGAAGGGTAGGAGGGAGATGGGGCGGTAGTTGGAGGGACAGGTAGGGTCAAGTGAAGGGTTTTTGAGAAATAAAGCAAAGTTTCTCACCTGTAGCAGGTGTTCTCCGAGGACAGCAGGCAAAGTATTCTCATAGCTAAGTGACATCATCTGATGGAGCCCAGTGAGGATGCTGAGTTGTGATTTTACTTAGAACTTTCTAGCAGCATCCCACTATGAATGCGCTGGTTTCTTCCTGCCTGACGTGTTAGCAAAGGTCCCTCAGTCACTTTATAAAGGTAAAGAATACAACTTCAAGGGGAGGTGGGAGGGTATGTGAGAATACCTGGTCTGCTGTCCTTGGAGAACACCTGCTATCAGTGAGTAACTTTGCTTTCTCTGAGGACAATCAGGCTGTTGTATTCTCACAGCTGGGAATCCCTAGCTACCAGACTCACTGAAAACATTAATGCTAGAACAATAGGGATGCAAAAAGTCGAGGCCTTAAAGTCAATAACCTGAAACTATTTACACACTAGTTGTGAAGGAGCAACCTGGAATGAAAGAAAACTGGGTCTAGGGGTAAAGTTGGATTCTATATACTGAACAAATTCTTCAGGACTGCCTGCGAAAACCGGCTGTCATGTCTGGTATCCTGCTCAAGGCAGTAATGAGATGTGAATGTGTGGACAGATGACCAAATTGAGTCTATGCAAATTTCCTTTATGGAGGCTGACCTCAAGTGGGCTACTAAAGTAGCCATGGCTCTGATATTACAGAATCAGCCTCAATTGGGCATAAGTAAAAGAGATGCAATCTACCACCATCCAGTTTACTACTACTAATCATTTCTATAGCATTACTAGATGTATGCAACACTGTACACATAATATACAGGTACTTTCTCTGTCCCTAGGGGGCTCACAATTTGAGTTTTTGTATCTGGGGAAATGGAGGGTTAAGTGATTTGCCCAAGGTCACAGGGAGCTAAAGTGGGAATTGAACCCAGGTTGCCAGGATCAAAGTCTGCTACACTAACCATCACGCTACTCCTCCACTCCAAAAGAAACAAAAAGCTGGGTGGACTGTGGGCCTCAGTCCGCTCCAGACAGAAGGTTAAGTCTTGCTTGCAGTCTAAGGTATGCAGCACACTCTTGCCAAGATGGGCATGTGGCTTTGGGAAAAATGTTGAAAGGACAACTGACTGATTAAGATGAAACTCCGACATTACCTTAGGAAGGAACTTAGGGTGTGTGCAAAGAACTACTCTATTGTGGTGAAATTTAGTGTAAGGTGAATCAGTTACTAGGGCCTGAAGCTCATTGACTTTGCGAGCTGAAGTGACCACCACCAAAAATACTACTTTCCAGGTCAAATACTTCAGAAGACAGGAATCAAGTGGCTCAAAAGGCGCTTTCATCAGCTGGGTGAGGACAACGTTGAGATCCCATTAACAACACTTGGAGGTTTGACAGGAGATTTTGTTAATAACAAACCTCGCATGAAGAGAACAACTAGAGGCTGTACACATATGGGCTTACCTCCTACATGGTAAGCCCATATAAAATAATGAATGGAGTGGAACAGGTGGATGTGAAGCGTCTGTTCACGCTTTCCAAAAATACTAGGACTAGGAGGCATGCGATGAAACTATAGTGTAGTAAATTTAAACAAATCGGAGAAAATTTTTCTTCACCCAACGTGTAATTAAACTCTGGAATTCGTTGCTGGAGAACGTAGTGAAGGCAGTTAGCTTAGCAGAGTTTAAAAAGGGGTTAGACGGTTTCCTAAAGGACAAGTCCATAAACCACTACTAAATGGACTTGGGAAAAATCCACAATTCCAGGAATAACATGTATAGAATGTCTGTACGTTTGAGAAGCTCGCCAGGTGCCCTTTGCCTGGATTGGCCGCTGTCGTGGACAGGATGCTGGGCTCGATGGACCCTTGGTCTTTTCCCAGTGTGGCATTACTTATGTACTTATATGTAATTATGGTGGTAAACACTAACTGCACTTAGGTGAATCCTTACAGAGTTGGTTTTCAAACTAGATAGAGAGGTGTAGGAGGTATTCAAGTAGTTTTTTGTGTAGGACAGGTGAGGGGATATAAGGCCTTGCTTTCACACCAGACAGCAAGCCTCCTCCACATAAATGAGCAATATCTCTTAGTGGAGTCTTTCCTAGAAGCCAGCAAGATGTGGGAGATGCCCTCTGGCAAATCTAAGGATTCAAATTCTATGCTCTCAACATTCAAGCCGTGTGGGCCTGGGAATGGAGGTTGGGATGAAGACGAGATCCCTCGTTCTGCCTGATGAGGGTTGGAAAATGTTGAAATCTCCATGGATCTTTGGAGGACAACACCAGAAGGAAACCAGATCTGTCCTGGCCAGTAAGGCATGATTAGGATCATAGTTCCATGGCCTTCATTGAGTTTCAGCAATGTCTTCTTTATGAGAGGTATTGGAGGATACGCATATAGAAGTCCCTCCCCCCAGTGTAGAAGAAAGGCATCTGATGCTAGTCTGACATGTGACCTGAGCCTGGAACAGAACTGGGGGACTTTGTTGTTCAGTGGCAAAAGATCCACTGAGGGGGTGCCCCACTCTTGGAAGATCTTGTGGGTTATGCCCATGTTGAGAGACCACTCATGTAGTTACAAAACCCTGCTCAGGCTGTCATCCTTTCCTGGTAAGTCTGTGGCTCAGAGGACCATTCCGTGAAGAAGGGCTTATTGCCACATTCCTACTAGAAATGATAAGTAGTAGTAGTAGTACTGCTTCCTGACACAAGGGGTAAGATCCCTTATCCCCTGTTTGTCTACATAAAACATTGCAACCTAGTTGTATGTTTGAATTATTTGATTCTGTAGTTGATCTCCAAATGGCCCTTAGCTTGAGGAGGTTGACATGGAGATCTGTTTCCTGATCAGGCCATGTTCCCTGGGTGTGACGCCCATCCACATGATCTCCCTATCCTAGGTAGCATGCATCTGTTGTTAGCACCTTCTGAGGAGGTGGAATTTGGAATGGTAGTCCCACAGTCAAATTTGTCCAAATTGTCCACCAGAGAAGTGCATGTGTCAACTCTGGAGAAATCTGAATGACATCCGTTAGATTCCAAGCCGCCTGAGACCACTGGTAAGCTAGGGTCCACTACTGGGCCTATTTCAAGTGGAGATGTGCATTGGGAGTTACATGCACTGTTGAGTCCAACCAATTTTAACGTTTGTCGAGCTGTGACCTGCTTGCTGCTTTGGACTTGCAAGGTGACTGTTGATAAGGTCCCTTGTGGAAGAAAAGCCAGAGCCTGCAATGTATCTAGCAGGGCTCCTATGTACTCCAATCACTAAACCAGGAGAAAGAGGGACTTGGGGTAGTTGATCATGAACCCTAGTAGCTCTAATACCTGAATAATTATGTGTATGGACTCTGATGCCCCTTCCTGTGATGTGCTCTTGATCAGCAAATCGTCCAGACAGGGAAATACATACACTCCCAGTCTGCATAAGTACACCGCAAATATCACTAGACACTTGGTGAATATTCTGTGAGCTGACGCGAGGTCAAATGGCAGAACACAGTACTGGCATTGGTGTGGAATCTGAGATACTTCCTGTGATGGTGACGTATCAAAACGTGGGTATAGGCATTCTTTACCTCCAGAGAGCACAGCCAATCATTTTCCTGAATTATGGGGAAAAGGGTGCTCAGGGAAATCATCCTGAACTTTTCTTTGACCAGGAATTTGTTCAGGGTCCTTAGGTCTAGGATGGGATGAAATGGTCACATCTTCTTGGGTACAAGGAAGTACCTGGAATAGAATCCCTTCATTTCTTGCCCTGGTGGTACGGGTTCGACTGCTTTGGCCTGTAGAAGAGAGGAGATTTCCTCTTCAAGTACCAGCTTGTGCTGCGAGCTGATTAATGATGCACTTGGTGGGCAATTTGGTGGTCTTTGACGCCAATGCAGAGCGTAACTGAGTTGAACTATTTGAAGAATCCACTGGTTAGAAGTTACAAGGGCCACCTGTGATGGTAAAACTCCAGCCTCCCTTCTACCGGTAAGTACATTCAGTCTTGCTGATTTTCTCCTACAGGAGCAGGCTGCACAGCTTTGCCAGTTGGCCAGTAAGTAGATGAAGTGTAGGAAGTATCTGGGCAGGCATGCATATGATTCTTCTGACATAGCATCCAGACTCTCTGCCATGGGTGTGGGGATATGCAGACTCTCTTGGCTGCATGTCTCTGACATGGGACCAGAAGTTCAGGAGAGGTTGGCAGACATTTAGCTAACGCAGTTTTAGGGATCGAAAGTGTGTATATTTCCTGATCTTTCAAGAGACAC